>NC_081755.1:600000-1200000 GCF_963082965.1 Carassius carassius | reverse complement strand
ATGTTTCAGATGATGGCAAGCCTTTCACTCGAAGAGGAGTTCTATCTACCGTGTATGGCTTGTATGACCCTCTTGGGTACCTTGCGCCTGTTACCATACAAGGGAGGTTACTGTTGAGGGAACTTACCAAACAAGGCGAGAGCTGGGATTCAACTTTGCCAGAGGACATGGAGGCTGAGTGGAGAAAATGGAAAAATTCTGTACATGATTTGACGTGTTTGCACATCCATCCCTTTGTCTGATGTCCAGAGTAAAGAGCTTTGTATTTTTGAGGATGCATCAGTCAAGGCTATTGCTGCTGTAGGATACCTGAAAGTGACAGATCATCATGGTCACACAGATGTTAACTTCTTGTTTGGAGAATCCAAATTAGCACCACAGCCAGACATTACTGTCCCAAGACTGGAGTTGTGTGCTGCCGTATTAGCAGTGGAGAATGCAGAGTTGATTGTGAAAGAGATCAATCAATCAATCACATTTATTTATATAGCACATTTAAAAACAACACACGTTGGCCAAAGTGCTTTACATACGGCCCACTACATATAGTCTAAGATTATAAAACAAAGTATAAAACAATCTTACAAATTAATTACAATCAAATGCAAGAGAGAAGAGATGAGTCTTTAAATGAGATTTAAATACATCCAGGGTGGCACAAGATCTAACATGGAGGGGTAAACTGTTCCATAAACGAGGAGCTGCAACAGAAAAGGCCCTGTCTCCTTTTGATTTAAGTCGAGACTTAGGAATGGTTAGCTGAAACCTTTGTACAGATCTTAAAGGCCTAGAGGATGTATGTATCTGAAGAAGTTCACTAATGTAACTTGGTGCCATCCCATTTAAGCCCTTAAAAACAAATAATAACATCTTATAATTAATCCTAAATTTGACTGGAAGCCAATGAAGGGATGCTAGTACAGGTGTTATACTTTCATATTTCCTAGTCCCGGTTAATAGTCTGGCAGCAGCGTTTTGAACCAACTGCAGACGTGAAAGTGATGCATGAGAAATACCATAGTACAATGAATTACAATAATCCAATCTGGACGTAATGAAAGCATGCATAACAACTTCCAAATCATTAAAAGACAAAAAAGGTTTCAATTTTGCTATATTCCTTAATTGGAAGAAGCCACCTCTAACCACTGAATTTATATGCTTATCAAACTTTAACTCCGCATCAAAAAGAACACCAAGACTCCTAGCTTGATTATGCACCTTCGATTTAAAAGGGCCTAACTGACTAATTAAATGTTTGGAAGAACTCGGAGGGCCAAACACTATCTCTTCAGTCTTCGATTCATTCAAGTGGAGAAAATCAACTGACATCCACTCCTTAATATCATTAAAACAGTCAAATAGATACTGCAAAGCTGAATTATCCCCCATTTTTATAGGTAGATAAAGCTGAGTATCATCGGCATAAAGATGATAATATACACTATGTTTCTTACAAATCTCAGCCAATGGAAGCATGTAAATAGAAAACAAGACTGGACCCAGTATCGATCCTTGTGGTCCCACACTTCAATAGAGCAGAATGAGATGAAAAATGTCTTAATTCCACAGAAAAAGTTCTCCCGGATAGATATGAGTTGAACCAATTTAAAGCTTTTCCTTGAATCCCTGCCCACTCTTTTAGACGCTCCAACAGTATTGCATGCACTATAGTATCAAATGCAGCAGTCAAATCAATTAAAACTAAAACTGCACACTTTCCCGAATCAACAGCCAAAAACAAGTCATTTGATACTTTGAGAAGGGCTGACTCTGTACTGTGTTGAGCCCTAAATCCCGATTGAAACATATCAAAAATAGCATTTCCATTTAAATAAGTAGAAAGCTGTTGAAAGACAGCCTTTTCTAAAAATTTTGACAGGAAAGACAATTTTGAGATTGGCCGATAGTTCTTTAAATCAGATGAGTCCAGATTGGCCTTTTTTAGAAGGGGTTGCACCACTGCATGCTTGAAGCAAGATGGCACTACACCACTCAATAAACTGGAGTTCCAACCACGTCTAGTACCTGAACAAGGAGGCGCGGGGGAACAATATCTAAAGAACACAGAGTGGGCTTCATTTGGCAGACTAAGTCCACCAAATCAGGAAGTGAAATCGGTTTAAAATCACTTAAATAATGTACTAATGAGGGTGGAATGACATAATCAAGGATGAGGACTGAAGGTGTAATACTAGCTGTAAGAGCATCAATTTTGTTAATGAAATACTCTAAAAAGTTATCACATGTTATCTGGGTAATATCAAGGCTTGTTGTTTTGTCAGGATTTAAATCTGAGTCTATTGTCTTGAATAACACTTTAGGATTATTTGGAATCTTTTTAATAAGATCAGAGAAGTATTTTATCTTTGCAGTTTTAGCAGCCTTCTGATATTTAATCATAGCATCCTTCAGTATATCATAAGACACCTGCAACTTATCTTTCTTCCATTGCCTCTCTGCTCACACGTGTCCATAATTTCATTACAGATGGAATTGAACATTGGCACTATATCATTTAAACCCAGACCAAAAGATAAGGACCCTGGGGTACGCAATACTGAAGATAATGTAGTATAAGCATTTGAAAACTCACTAGCAGTTGAAGGTTTTATAGAACGTACATACCGACCTAAAGGCTTACAATTTAACGATGAACTAAAAACTGAAATATTAAAAATAACAGGATTATGATCAGAAAAACAGGCATCCTCAATATCTATATTCAAGACAGGAACACCCAGAGATAAAATCAAATCCAAAGTATGACCAAGTTTATGAGTAGGACTTGAGACAAACTGGGTGAAATTAAATGACTCAATAAGATGTAAAAAGTCTTTTACCATGGGCTGATTAGGGCAACAGATATGCAAGTTAAAATCACCAAGTATTAAAATCCTCTCAAAACTCGGCACAACTGTTGTTAAAAACTCAGAGAATTCTTGAATAAACAGTTTGTTATATTTCGGGGGTCTATATATAAGAGCACAAATAACTGGACAGTTTAAATCTACGTTAACCAGCTGCAACTCAAAACTAGAATAATCCTGTACTGCTAACAAGCGATATTTGAAACGGTTATTAAATATAGTAGCAACCCCTCCCCCCCTACCAGATGACCGTGGAGTGCTTAAAAAGTTAAAGCAACATTTTTTCTATGCATTTTTTTACAGTATTATGGGATAAACCTTACATTAATGGACTCTGCTGACTGTGCGGAGTAAAGTGGATGTGTTTCCTTTAGCAATATTGCACAAATTGAAAAAAAAATCTAATTAACCCTTTAGGCGCCAGAGGTTTTTTCCTAAAACGTTCGATTTTGACATCTTAATTTCAGAAGGCTATATCTTAAAATTTATAAAAGATAGAGATTTTCTGTCAATTATACTAATATTAAGGATGACCTAATGTTTATGTAGGAATTTTATTTTCCCATCTAATTTGCATATTATGACGTCATATGGGGGTGGCCATCTTGAAATATAGAATTTTCATGAAACGTCACATGTTTAAATAATAAAATGCAGCACTTCTTTCCCCCCATAAATGTCCCTCACCTGTGTGCTATATTGCACAATACTGAATGCTCAGGTAAATAGTAAGTAGTAAACAAACTGTGTAAATCATTACTAATAAATGGTAGAAACAAACCAAATTCATGTAGCAGTTGGGATTTTCAATTTACTACATGCAGCAGGCACTCTGATTCCATGTATGGACCACGTATATATTATTCATATGACACACACACACAAGTAGACAAGACCTGTTTAGTTCAAAACCTATGCACCGTGTCACATCGCCTCTGCTTCTGCAATGAGCAGCGCGGCCAGATCTGCCTCGCGCACGCGCCCACACTCGGACTACTGTCAGTGTCATTGCGACTCCCCACCTTGCCTCCTAACTGTCCTATGAATACTTCGACCTCGTCTAACATACCCAGTGGCATTAGACAAAGTCTCCACTACAATACTGTCGCCGCAATTGCGGAAAGGCGCGGTCAGAAGACAAATATACATGTCTAGCGCGGTAAAAATCTCCCGCCTCGTCCCCGCAACAATAACACGCCTGCTAATTTCGCGATGAACACTCTGACCCCGGCAAACATTGTTCTGACATTTGGCAAAGGACCATTTACATTAGGCAAAGGATTCACCGTTTGTGCTTGGTGAAGGGCTATACTTTCACTTTCAGTATCACCGTCAGCTTCTGAATGCAGCTATTCCCCTTCAGAATCAGTGTCCAACACCTCATTGTGGCTTTATTGAAGCTTTATTGATGCCATTAGATAATAATAATAATAATGATAATAATAATAATCTAATGTCAATACTCGCTGACGTTGACAATATTGGTCAGATAAAAAGGCTCAGTCTCACACTAGCTCCGCTTTTTTTCGCACTGATTCAATGCGCTCTAGCTCGAAGATTTTGTATAGGAGCATGACGTTTTTTTGAGTCAGAGATGAAGTATTACATGTCTGCTATCTGGTGCAGGGGAGGTTGCATGAAATTTGACACCCTATTTGACAAAATCGGCCGTTTTATTCAGTGCCGCATCTTGTCGAGTAAACTCGACCGTGGCGCCAAGAGGGTTAAATAGAATTGCTATTTAATAAACTGCAAGTGGACACATATGTCAAATAAATTAAGGGTGGACATGCACCATATGTGGTGAAATTAACCAAAATCCATTGGATTTCATTCCATTAACATTTCTTCTATGGAAATTCTACATTATTGTGGGGTAGATCTTACATTAATGGATGCTGCTGAGTTGACTGAGTACAGTGCAGGCGTTTTGATCAACAATATTGCATATATTTAATTAAATCAAATTTAATAGAATTGTTATTTATGAAACCTCAGGTAGACAGAAATCCCACTTGCCATTTATTCATATTGGATGGACACAAATTTTGGGGTACCGTATCTCCACCTTTCGGGGGTCTAGGGACTTGGGGCCGGTGGTGTCGGATAGAGATCAGCGAGGTCTAATTTTGCCCAGAGTTTTGTGATTTCCCCCTCATTTTAAGTGAGTTATGGCTGGTAAAATTTTGGGACTTTTTGCATTTGGGGGCCCGTATCTCTGGCCCCCGGGGGTCTATCGACTTGGGGGAGGTGGCTTCAGAGAGGGCCCGTCTAGGGCTCTCAAGTGTCCGAGGTTCAAGTCTCTAGGTCTCTTCCTTCCATTTGACTAGCAAAAATATGGGGGGCCATAAATCCACCCCCCGGGGTTTTATAGATGGGGGCCAGCGGTGTTAGGTAGGCCTTCTGTAGGTCTTACTCTGACCCGAGTTTGGTGAAGTTTGCCACTGTTTTGGGGGAGTTACACCTTGACAAATTTTGCAACATTTTTGTGAACATGCACCACATGTGGTGACATTAACCAAAATCCAAAATGCAAATTCTACAGTATTATGGCATAAAACTTACAAAATGGATTCCTGGGAGCTTGCAGAGTACAGCTGATGGGACTTCATCCACGATATCGCTAAAAATTATCTGTCCACGGAACCACTAGGAAGGGCGCTCTGAATAAATGGCATCTGGGAGGTTTTTTTAAAAAAAAATGTCCATTTACGATTTATTTAGCGGGACCTCCGTAGTGCTCCCGTAGACATTAATTTTTATGCATATTCTACAGTATTATGTGATAAAACTTACATAAGTGGACTGAGGGTGCTGAGTACAGTAGAGGGTTTTCCATTAACAATATTGCACACATTTTAAATAAATCAAGTTAAATAGAGTTGATATTTAATAAATTGCAGGTGGACACATATGTCGTCAAATAAACTGAGGGTGGACATGCACCATATGTGGTGAAATTAATCAAAATCCAACATTTTTTCTATGGAAATTCTACTTTATTATGGGATAAATCTTACATTAATGGACTCTGCTGAGATGACTGAGTACACTGCAGGCATTTTGATCAACAATATTGCATATATTTAATTAAATCAAATTTAATGGAATTGCTATTCATTAAACCTCAGGTGGACACATATCCCACTTGCCATTTATTCATATTGGATGGACACCAATTTTGGGGCACCATATCTCCACATGCCGGGGGTTTAGGGACTTTGCAACCGGTGGCGTTGGATAGAGGTCCCCAAGGTCTAATGTTGCGCAGAACTTGGTGTTTTTTCCCCTCTTTTTAAATTAGTTATGGCCGGTCAAATTTTGGGACTTTTTGCATTTTTGGGTCCGTATCTCTGGCCCCCGGGGATCTGTCGACCTGGGGGAGGTGGATTCAGAGAGGGCCCTTCGAGGGCTATCAAGTCACTGAGTTTCAAGTCACTAGGTCTTTTCCTTCCATTTGACTATCAAAAATATGGGGGGCCATAACCCCCCCCCCCCCCCCCCCAAGTGTGTGCTAAGTACAGTGGATGTGTTTCCTTTAACAATATTGCACAAATAAAAAAAAATATAATTAAATATAATTGCTATTTAACCCTCTGGAGTCTAAGGGAAGTTTTGGGGCCTGGAGAAGTTTTGTCAAGCCCTGACATTTGTGCTTTTTTCAGTTTCTTATAAATATCTAAATGGGTAAAGTCTAATCTCACTGTAATCAGAACAAACTGGGCTGTAACAATATATGATATGCATGTATGTACATAAATGTGTTTTTGAGAAAAAAAATATTATGCGTGGTTAGTGAAAAACTAAAAATGTTAAAACACTTGAATAAGGCAAAAAAAAAACATAAAAAACAATGGTTCCCGGGATTTTTGCAAGTGGTACACGTTGAAAAAACGATTTTATGTCAATGTAATGTTGCAATAAAATAAATAATCTAGTTACAATTCCTTGTGCTCAGAAAGTTTGGCGTAACTTGCCTGGAATGGTACAAAGTCGTTAGTCGTGGTATGAAATAGTGATTACGAGCTCAAAAACCTGCCTGGAACGCAGCATCAGAACTAACGTTATAGCGACTGACTGGGATGAGGAAGAGGTGGCAAGGGCCAACATGTATGATGACCTGCAGCTGTGTAATTTCGAATCTGCCAGACGTGAGAGGGCAAATGAGGAATTGCCAAGAACTGATGTCCATCCAAGCTAATTAAATGCATGGTCCGAGGAGAATGACTGAAGAGTTGGTGAAGTGTCCTGGTGAGTTGCTATCATTTAGCATCACAGCAGTGAGCACTGGAGCTAGTCTACGAGCAGCAGTGCACAATAACGACACACACAAACACATATATATATATATATATATATTACTTTTTTTATTTTATTTTTTTTTACTGTCATTGAGTAGCACCGAGTGAAAAATCAACGTTTTCTTTATATCTAGTGATAGAGATCATGACGTTAGTTCAGATAAGTACCGGTAACCTTTGTCATAGTGTCGTAGAACTGGTAAACGTTGTCTTTGTCATCTAGAAATAAAAGGCATCATGCTAGCTATATGGGCATTTTTAAGCGTTTATGTCTTCCTCCGGTGAAAATGTTATTGCAAACGTTGACACAACGTGTGTGTCGCTGTGTTTGGCAGGTGCTTGTGTGGGCGGTGCTGTCCCATGAAACTGCGCTGAAAAGCTTGTGCTGTAGGGAAGTGAGTGCGTTTGGGTCGCTGGTGGTCGATATCTGTGGGGGAAAGGAGACCGCTGTAAGATAGTACCTACTTTTTCGTATTATATTCCGTTTTGTGATACCCAACAACATAAAATACAATGGATAACAGTTTAAATGTTTATTACCAACAAGCAAATTGCACAAATTTGTTAAAAAATTAACCCTGCAACACGGCCTTTAATAATCTGCAAGTGGACACATATGCCATCAAATAAATTGTAGGTGGACATGCACCACATTTGGGGAAATTAACCAAAATCCAACTTTTATTTCTATGCAAATTCTACAGTATTATGGCATAAAACTTACAAAAATGTAAGTGAGCTTGCAGAGTACAGCTGATGAGACTTCAACCACGATTTCATTACAATTTATCTGTCCACGGAACCACTAGGAAGGGCGCGCTGAATACATGGCAACTGGGAGTTTTTTTCAAAAATAATGTCCATTTACAATTTATTCAGCGGGACCTCCGCAGTGCTCCCGTGGACATACATTTTTATGCATATTCTACAGTATCATGTGATAAAACTTACATGAATGGACTCTGCTGAGCGTGCTGAGTACAGTAGATGTGTTTTCATTAACAATAAGAGACTTGCTATTTAATAAACAGCAAGTGGATATATCCAACTTGCCATATATTCATATTGGATTGCTATTTAATAAACTGCAAGTTGACACATATCTCGTCAAATAAATTGCTGGTGGACATGTACCACATGTGGGAAAAATTAACCAAAATCCAACTTTTTTCTATGCATATTCTACAGTATTAAAATAGCGGTTTCGTGGACATGACTTGCAAGGGCCCTAGGGCTGCGTGCCATTGGCAGCTCACTCGAGGCATCCCCTTGACCCACCAAACCATTCAAAATACTTGAATGGGTTCGGCCTAGCGGGTTCGTGGACACGGCTCGCAAGGGTCCGATCGGGCCGAATTTTGGATATGTGTCTTGGGGGGATCCCATCGACCGGGCATAAAAATCTGGTGGCACTACAATGTTCTTTAGGGATCAAAGGGTCACAGAAGGGAGCTCACATCCACCAAACCGGTACGCATTTTGATTGAAGGTGGGACGTCCACTGTTCAGAGACGGTAGGTTGTAGGGCCCCCAGATTTGAGATTCTGGCATCTCAGGGGCCCCTCACCCAGAGTCCCGAAGCACATAGCCGTCGGACCTAGGGAAAAAAAGAGAATCGTACTAGGGCCCCACGCCTCTGGAGGGAATTTTGTAAACAGATTGGGGCCTCTGCAAGTCTGTCTTCTGGTTTTAATCCCCAGACCAATGGGCAGTGTGAGCGGGCCAGCCAGGATCTAGGAAGAATGCTCCGCTGTCTAGCATCCCGCAATCTGAGTTCCTGGTGCCAGCAGCTCTCCTGGGCAGAATACAGTCATAACACCCTTCCTGTGGCCGTGTCAGGTATGTCTCCTTTTGAGTGTGCTGTTGGTTATAACCCACCTCTGTTCCCGTCACAGGAACCCGACGCAGCAGTTCCATCTGCCCTTTTGTCCAGCGCTGCCGTCGCACCTGGGAGAAAGTCAGGAGGATTTTGGTCCAAACCTCTGGCCGAACCAAGACTGCAGCCGATCGTCACCAGTCCTCTCCTCCTGCCTATGTGTGTGGTCAGCGGGTTTGGCTTTCTATCAAGAATCTGCCTCTCCGGGCACCTTCTCATAAGCTGGCACCCAGATTCATTGGGCCATTCCACATCACCAAGGTGGTTAGTCCGGTGGCGATCAGGCTCAAGCTTCCTCCTACTCTTGGTCAGGTTCACGCGGTGTTTCATGTTTCCAGGGTCAAGCCGGTGTTCTCTTCCCCCCTTAATCCTGCTTGTAGTCGCAGCACCCCCCACCCCCTCATCTTGTGGATGGATCTCCTACCTATACGGTTAAGAGATTACTCGATGAGCGGCGCCGCGGCAGGGGGTTTCAGTATCTTGTGGACTGGGAGGGTTATGGTCCAGAGGTGCTGGGTGCCATCCCGGGACATTCAGGACCGCTCGTTGATTGAGGACTTCTGTCGGCATAGGGTAGAGCCCTTCCTGGAGCGCCGGGTGACGCTCCTGGGAGGGGGGGTACTGTCGGGTCTCGAGGGCTAATCACCTGCCTTTTGGGGTTGTGAATGTGTTGTGTGTGTGTATGCGTTTGGATGGTTTGACAGCTCACCATGTCTGTCTGTTTGTTTTGAGTACTCCCCCCCGCCCTCCTTGTTTCTCTATTGGTAACCTTAATTGTTTGCCACCTGATCTCAATGTGCTTCTAATTTCTTCTCTTTATAATTCCCTGTGTTTCTCTGTCCGTTGTCAGACTGTTGTTACTCATACCAATAGCTCCGATCTACTAGCTGGTCTGTGTACTCACCTTGTCGTGTCTTGTCTTCAGGCTCCAGTGTCTTTAGCTGTTTCTCTGCCTCCTGTTCTCATGAACGCAGAGCTCCTAGAAGCTACCAGCTTTCATTCCTCCGGTCTCGGAACTAAACTGTGAAATGTTACTCATCTGCTTTGACTCATCTGCTTCAACTTCTCATTCCCTCACTCGGTGCCGGCATTCAACGACCCTGCGAGCTAAACTGTGCAACATTACTCATCTGCTCTGTCTCATCTGCTTTAATAAAGCACAGTGTAAACCCGCAACTGAATCCAGCCTGTTTCTCCTAACAGATTATAAAAAGAAGGACAGGTTGTGGCGACTTAATACAATCATTTTGAATGATAATACATGTAAGGAATACATCCAGAAAGAACTGGCAGATTTTATGGATAGCAACAATAATGGAGAAGTATCGCCAAGTGTCCTATGGGATGCTTTAAAATCAGAGATCAGGGGAAAGCTCATAGCTCTCACATCTTATAAAAAAAAGGAAAGATGTAAAAGATTGGTGGATTTTTAAGAAAATCTGAAAAACTTAGAAAGAGAACATGTTGAAAGAAAGAAATCATATATATTAAATAAAGAAAACAATGTTAAAAGGGAAATAACTAAATTATATGAGGAAGAATTAGAGAAAAAAGCCAAATTTGTTAGGCAGAGATATTATGAAAAATGGTTCCAAGGCTCTGAAGTTGCTGGCATGGAGGATAAGGAAGCAACAGGCTGAGAGTACAATATATGAAATTAGCGATCCCAAAACCAAAAAAGAAGATATTCACAAGATTTTTGAAAATTACTATAAAAATTTATATGAGGAACCAAATACAACCAGCTCACTGGAAATAAATTCATTTGTAGAATCACTTGACTTACCTTCCATAGGGGAAGTACGAAATAAAGCCCTAATGGCAGAGATCACAAAGGAAGAAATAAGGAAAGCAATTTCTAGATTAAAAGTTAATAAAGCGCCAGGTACAGATGGCTTTCCAACCGAGTGGTATAAGTCTTTTAAAGATCAATTAGTCCCGATAATTTTTGATTGCTTTAACTATACACTTAAAGGTGGTCTACCACCAAGAACATGGAGTGAGGCAATAATTTCAGTCATTCCTATAGAGGGTAAAGACAAAAAGGAGTGTAGTGCATTTAGGCCAATTTCTGTACTAAATATGGATTATAAATTATATGCATCAATATTAGCTAAAAGGCTGGAAGACATAATTCCAAAATTAGTAGATTCAGACCAGACAGGATTTGTACACGACAGACAGACACAGGATAATATTAGGCGGGTGCTGCATGTAATTGATCATGTCACTAAAGAAAACATCAGAGCAGTAGTAATTAGTTTAGATGCTGAAAAGGCATTTGACTCCGTTCGTTGGGAGTACCTGTATTTAGCATTGAGAAGATTTGGTTTTAAAGATGAGTTCATTAGATGCATTAAAACTCTGTATTCATCACCAAAGACTAGAATAAGGATTAATGGACACCTCACTCAGAGTATGAATCTGGAAAGAGGCTGCCGCCAGGGCTGCCCTCTCAGCCCTGCCCTTTTTGCCTTATTCATTGAGCCCATTGCACAATCGGTTAGAGACGAGCAGGAGATAAAAGGGATTCAGGTTAGAGGTTTGGACACAAGATTTGTCTGTACACAGATAACGTACTCTTGTTTGTTTGTTAAAAGAATTTGGATCTTACTCAGGATATAAATTAAATGTAAAAAAACAAACATATATTAAGTTATAATTATACCCCTGAGAATGACATGCTGAGTAGATTTAAATCTAATTGGAACTCATCAAGTATTAAGTACTTGGGGATTATTATAACAAAGGATATTTCTAAATTATTTGACAGTAATTATGGTCCTACAAGTAAGAACATTAAATCAGACATAGATAGGTGGTGCCAACTGCCTTTAGAGATGTGTAGCAGTATGAGTTAGTGTAACGAGCTAGCGTACTGTTGGCCAATCCCCGTGTGAGGCTCCGTCCTATAAATACAGCGAAGTCCGTCTAACTCTCTCTCTTGATTGGCAGTGACGGAAGTTGTGTTGTGCTTCCGGGTCGCTCTCTCCGTGTGCTCTGTGTAGACAGGTAGGGTAGCGGCTGTGTTGTCTTTGTGCGAATATTATTGTCATTATCTGCAGTGATGGTTACTGTGTGTTGGACGCTCAGATCTCCGGTTGAAGGTCCAGTCTTCCACCTTGTCGTTCAGCTTATCCAATAAATGGATTTACCGCATTATTGGTGCTGTTGGCACGCGTCGAGCCATCTCCCTCGGGTGAACATGGATTCTGTTTGATCGGTATGTATGCCATGGCGTTGGGTTCATTTATTTTAGTTTAATTAATTTTAATGGTAATAATTGTGTGTAAATAACAGGAATGAGGCCAGTTTAGCTGGGGATCGTCACCAGCTACACAGTATTGGGTTGCTAGCTGCTGTTTTGCCTATACGGTAGTGTTGCCTACACTGCTTCGCCTGTTCAGCCGGTACGGCTGTCTTTCTGGACTGTTGATTTCCCGAACTGCTGTTCACTTTGTATACGTATTGAATTTTGTAACAGCAACAGGATCAGATTGCTGTGTGCCTGTTTTGCTATTACAGCTGCGGGGCTATTGCGGCTGCAGGGCTAACAGTATGTGCCACTTGCAATGTGAGCTGTTGTTTTTATGGTGTTTGAATATACCTCAAGGGGTTGGGGCTTTATATTATAATTTTGGCGATTTAAGAGTTTTTTTTTCTTTCTTTTGTGTTTTTTTCTTTGTTTTGATTCCAATTTAGATTCAATTTGTATTTAATCCTTGTGTGATTTCTTTGTTTTTTTTTCTGATCATTGGATTTATATATCCATAGATATATAAAATTTTCTTTATACTGCCCTTTTATAACCATCGTTGGTTTTGGCAGTCATTGTCTGTATTTTGTGATAAGTTTATTTTTTTGATTTATATACATTTATTTATTTTTCTTTATTTTCTTTCTTTTGTGTGTTCTTCTACTGCCTCTCAAGGACCATTGCTGGTTCCGGCAGGTATTGTTCATATTTTGTGATAAGTTGTTAGTTCTTTTTATTTAGATGGTAAATGGACTGCATTTATATAGCGCTTTCAACAGACCACATGGCCATCCAAAGCGCTTTACAATTTGCCTCACATTCACCCATTCACACACACATTCACACACCGACTGCGGTGTCTGCCATTCAAGGCGCCATCCAGCTCGTCGGGAGCAGGTGGGGTTAGGTGTCTTGCTCAAGGACACCTCGACACTTGGTCAGGTGGAGCCGGGGATTGAACCACCAACCTTCCGGTTTGTAGACAACCTACATGAACCACTGCCGCCCCATTTAGAGATATTGATTTGTTGTAGTTTTTTTCTATTCTTTTTTTGGTGAATCTTCGTTAATGGTGTCTGTGTGTTTCGTTTTCTTTTCATTACAGTGACTGAGAGCCGATGGTGGTGGTGGTGGTGGTGGTGTCCCCTTCCGATGTGCTGTTGATTTCCTTATTTTCTCTTGTGTTCACTGTGGTGTGGTTGTGGTTATTGTGAGATTTTCCCTGGGATTTCTAACTGCTTTTGACTCCTCTCTCCTCCATCGGTAAGCCTCAGCAGTTCTAAATTAATTATTTTGTTTGTTTTTTTTCCCTTTTCGCTTCCCTGAGAGATGATTGTTAATTTATTGAAATAAAGGTGCTTATTCAAAATTGAACATCGTCTCTGGCTGTATTGTACGTTTACCTGTGTGTCCTTAATTGTATTATCATTGCAATAAGAGCGTAGTCGGTGTTTTTGTCTGTTCTAATGTTGAACGCCACAATCTGGCATAGTCGGCAGGATACAATTTAATGCCAAGACATGTTCAATTTTGTTGTATTTGTTTGTTGTCTGTTTCTTTTTGTTTTCTTTTTTTGTGTGTTATAGGCAAGACAGCAGCTAGCGCCCTCCCTACGCTTTCCTATCTCCTAACGGTAGAGTCTCCCTTTGTTGGGTGGGGTAAGTATGGAGGGAGAGTTACAGGAGTTGAGGGACTTGGTTGAGCAGTTAGGAGCAGATAATGAGAGGCTGCGCCTGGAACGGGCTGCGGCCGTGCCTGGACCTAGTTCCGCACCCCCTAATGTGTTACCTACTACTTTACCCGTGACTAGAGCCCCTACAACTGAGAGTTAGTGTAACGAGCTAGCGTACTGTTGGCCAATCCCCGTGTGAGGCTCCGTCCTATAAATACAGCGAAGTCCGTCTAACTCTCTCTCTTGATTGGCAGTGACGGAAGTTGTGTTGTGCTTCCGGGTCGCTCTCTCCGTGTGCTCTGTGTAGACAGGTAGGGTAGCGGCTGTGTTGTCTTTGTGCGAATATTATTGTCATTATCTGCAGTGATGGTTACTGTGTGTTGGACGCTCAGATCTCCGGTTGAAGGTCCAGTCTTCCACCTTGTCGTTCAGCTTATCCAATAAATGGATTTACCGCATTATTGGTGCTGTTGGCACGCGTCGAGCCATCTCCCTCGGGTGAACATGGATTCTGTTTGATCGGTATGTATGCCATGGCGTTGGGTTCATTTATTTTAGTTTAATTAATTTTAATGGTAATAATTGTGTGTAAATAACAGGAATGAGGCCAGTTTAGCTGGGGATCGTCACCAGCTACACAGTATTGGGTTGCTAGCTGCTGTTTTGCCTATACGGTAGTGTTGCCTACACTGCTTCGCCTGTTCAGCCGGTACGGCTGTCTTTCTGGACTGTTGATTTCCCGAACTGCTGTTCACTTTGTATACGTATTGAATTTTGTAACAGCAACAGGATCAGATTGCTGTGTGCCTGTTTTGCTATTACAGCTGCGGGGCTATTGCGGCTGCAGGGCTAACAGTATGTGCCACTTGCAATGTGAGCTGTTGTTTTTATGGTGTTTGAATATACCTCAAGGGGTTGGGGCTTTATATTATAATTTTGGCGATTTAAGAGTTTTTTTTTCTTTCTTTTGTGTTTTTTTCTTTGTTTTGATTCCAATTTAGATTCAATTTGTATTTAATCCTTGTGTGATTTCTTTGTTTTTTTTTCTGATCATTGGATTTATATATCCATAGATATATAAAATTTTCTATATACTGCCCTTTTATAACCATCGTTGGTTTTGGCAGTCATTGTCTGTATTTTGTGATAAGTTTATTTTTTTGATTTATATACATTTATTTATTTTTCTTTATTTTCTTTCTTTTGTGTGTTCTTCTACTGCCTCTCAAGGACCATTGCTGGTTCCGGCAGGTATTGTTCATATTTTGTGATAAGTTGTTAGTTCTTTTTATTTAGATGGTAAATGGACTGCATTTATATAGCGCTTTCAACAGACCACATGGCCATCCAAAGCGCTTTACAATTTGCCTCACATTCACCCATTCACACACACATTCACACACCGACTGCGGTGTCTGCCATTCAAGGCGCCATCCAGCTCATCGGGAGCAGGTGGGGTTAGGTGTCTTGCTCAAGGACACCTCGACACTTGGTCAGGTGGAGCCGGGGATTGAACCACCAACCTTCCGGTTTGTAGACAACCTACATGAACCACTGAACCACTGCCGCCCCATTTAGAGATATTGATTTGTTGTAGTTTTTTTCTATTCTTTTTTTGGTGAATCTTCGTTAATGGTGTCTGTGTGTTTCGTTTTCTTTTCATTACAGTGACTGAGAGCCGATGGTGGTGGTGGTGGTGGTGGTGTCCCCTTCCGATGTGCTGTTGATTTCCTTATTTTCTCTTGTGTTCACTGTGGTGTGGTTGTGGTTATTGTGAGATTTTCCCTGGGATTTCTAACTGCTTTTGACTCCTCTCTCCTCCATCGGTAAGCCTCAGCAGTTCTAAATTAATTATTTTGTTTGTTTTTTTTCCCTTTTCGCTTCCCTGAGAGATGATTGTTAATTTATTGAAATAAAGGTGCTTATTCAAAATTGAACATCGTCTCTGGCTGTATTGTACGTTTACCTGTGTGTCCTTAATTGTATTATCATTGCAATAAGAGCGTAGTCGGTGTTTTTGTCTGTTCTAATGTTGAACGCCACAATCTGGCATAGTTGGCAGGATACAATTTAATGCCAAGACATGTTCAATTTTGTTGTATTTGTTTGTTGTCTGTTTCTTTTTGTTTTCTTTTTTTGTGTGTTATAGGCAAGACAGCAGCTAGCGCCCTCCCTACGCTTTCCTATCTCCTAACGGTAGAGTCTCCCTTTGTTGGGTGGGGTAAGTATGGAGGGAGAGTTACAGGAGTTGAGGGACTTGGTTGAGCAGTTAGGAGCAGATAATGAGAGGCTGTGCCTGGAACGGGCTGCGGCCGTGCCTGGACCTAGTTCCGCACCCCCTAATGTGTTACCTACTACTTTACCCGTGACTAGAGCCCCTACAACTGAGAGATTAGTTTTTGTGCCCCGTGACCGAAAATGTCCCATGTTTAGGGGAAGATCAGGCATAGGGTTAACAGAATGGATTGAGGAAGTGCAAGCTTGTATGAGCGCGCGCCATTTGTCAACATCTGATCAGGCATTTTTTTTGTTTGATCACCTAGAGGGAGAGGCTCGCGATGAAGTAAAATTTTGTCCTAATGCAGAACGTGAGGATCCAGCTAAGATAATTGCTGTTTTACAGGAGCTTTATGGTTGTTGTGAGTCCTATGTAGCTTTGCAGGAAGCGTTTTTCTCCCGTCGGCAACGGGAGGGGGAAACACTGCAAGAAACACTGATGAATCTTATGACGTCGGTACAACAACGCGCACCCGGCGATATACCAAATGCCGAAGTTTTGCTACGCGATCAATTTGTTGAGCATGTACTGGATGGCGCCCTCCGTCGTGAGTTGAAACAGTGTGTGCGTAGACAGCCAGCCGCTACCCTGCTAGAAGTGAGGGCAGAAGCGATTCGGTGGGAGCGAGAGGGTTTGCCAGGGGGCATTAGGGGACGGAGTCATTCTGTCCCTTCAGCACTTGGTTTTCAGTTTGGCGTTCAGAGTGATGCTCGGTCGGTTGTTAATTCACCCCAAGTGTCTGAGCTGAGTGAAATGCGAGAGATGCTAAAGCTGCATGCTTTTGCTGCATGCAGCTGCAAAGCTGGCCATTTTGCCAGGGAGTGTGAAGGAGAACGTGTCCCTGCTCTTGCACACTTTCCTTCACCTGCCCCTCCACCTTTTAACAGGCAGTTTCGCTCTGCCCCGGCGTCGGAAAATTACCCCCCGCCGAATTGCAAAGCCACAATTCGGAGGGGGCAGATACTGGTTCATTTGCGTTTAATTATTTGGCAGAAACTTCAAAACTGATGTCATCTTGCCCACATTTAGATGTGTGTATGGGTGGGGTTGAGGTTCCTTGCTTAGTAGACACCGGTTCAATGGTTTCTACAATCACCGAGAGTTTCTTTCTCCAGCAATTTGAGCCATGGGGTCAAGAGAGGCTCCAGTCTTGTCACTGGCTGCAGCTCAGGGCAGCCAATGGGTTGGCTATTCCCTATCTGGGCTACTTGGAACTTGACATTAAGCTTTGTGGTAAATTATTGCAACGGTGTGGGTTGCTGGTAGTTAAGGATCCCCCTGGTGGTGTGTCTTCTCAGGTCCCTGGTATTTTGGGGATGAACGTGATTCGCAGATGCTATAGAGAGCTTTTTAGTCGGCATGGCTTGGCCATGTTTGACTTACCCGTGGTCGCCAACAGTCCAGAATCTGTTGTGAAGGCGTTGCAAGGGTGCCAGCAGGCTAGCACTCGTTCCCTTGATGATGCAGCTGGTAACGTGAGGGTGAGAGGCGGGAAGGCTTGCCGGATTCCTGGGGGTGTGATGAAAATAGTCACTACCACATGCTCAGCACAATATTCTGAGAATACTGTGTTGTTTGAACCCCTTAGCTCTGGCCTACCAGCTGGACTTCTTGCGTCTCCTGCCTTGGTTCGGGTGGTAAGGGGTACGGCTTACATCCCAGTGGTGAATGTAGGTACCATTGATGTGCTACTTTATCCACGCACTGTTGTAGGCACTTTGGACAATGTTTGTGTTGTTAGCCTGCCTACAGGAGTCACTGAGGTACCTTTAAGTGTGGCCACAGTGGCATCTCAGATGGCTGCTCCTACGGTGCAGGATCAGATAGCTGTCATGGACCTTTCATCATTGTCTGCTGAAGAACAGGGTTCGGTAAAGTCCCTTCTTGGGAGATACAATTCTGTCTTTTCTGCTCATGATGGAGACCTTGGTTGTACTAACCTGATTAGCCATGACATCCCTCTTTTAGACAATGTTCCTGTCAGGCAACGCTATCGGCGTATTCCTCCATCTGACTACGAGCTGGTTAAAGAGCACATTCACCAACTTCTCGACGCACAGGTGATCAGGGAGAGTAGCAGTCCTTATGCTAGTCCTACTGTCCTTGTTAAGAAAAAGGATGGAACCCTAAGAATGTGTGTTGACTATAGGCAGCTTAATTGTAAAACCGGGAAGGACGCCTTCCCTCTTCCTCGCATCGAGGAATCCTTGGATGCACTCACGGGTGCTCGCTGGTTTTCTACCCTGGACCTGGCCAGAGGGTATAACCAGGTTCCAGTTACTGAGGCAGATCGGCCCAAGACTGCGTTTTGTACGCCCTTTGGGCTTTTCGTATGGAATCGCATGCCCTTTGGGCTTTGTAATGCCCCCGGCACCTTTCAAAGATTGAAACAGCTGTTTGGTGACCAACAAAATCAGTCCTTGTTGCTTTACCTTGACGACATTGTGGTTTTCTCCTCCACAATCCAGCATCACTTGGAGAGGTTGGAAGTAGTGCTGTGCCGTCTTCAACGGGAAAATCTAAAGGCAAAGCTCACCAAATTTGCCTTTTTCCAGAAAGAGGTGCGTTATCTGGGGCATGTGATTTCCAGTAAGGGGGTTGGCACAGACCCAAGCAAGGTAGAGGTGGTATCCAACTGGCGGCCTCCTGCTACTGTTTCAGAGCTGCGGTCGTTTCTTGGGTTTGCCAGTTATTACCGCCGCTTTGTGGAGGGGTTTGCGTAGCTGGCGGCCCCGTTACACAAGCTTGTGGCACATCTGGGTGCCACCAAGTCTAAGCGAAGGGCAGAGCGAGCTGTCATTGAAAACTGGACAGAAGAGTGCCATAGCAGCTTTGAAGCACTGAAAGCTAGGCTCACCAGTGCTCCGGTGCTTGCGTATGCCGACTTCTCACTTCCATTTATTTTGGAGGTAGATGCAAGTCATGGTGGCCTTCGTGCCTTGTTATCACAAGAGCAATATGGTAAGGTTAGGCCCGTAGCCTACGCTAGCCGGGGTTTAAGGCCCACTGAGCGCAACATGGTGAACTACAGCTCTATGAAATTGGAATTCGTTGCACTCAAGTGGGCCATGACAGAGAAATTTCGGGAGTATCTGCTGGGCCATAAATGTGTGGTCTTCACTGACAATAATCCGCTTAGCCACTTGTCATCGGCTAAACTTGGTGCAACCGAACAATGCTGGGCAGCCCAGCTTGCGTCATTTGATTTCGAGGTAAAGTATCGCTCAGGTAGAAGTAACAAGAATGCGGATGCTCTATCCTGCCAGTATCCTCCGGCCCCAGCAGATATGGAAGCTATGCTTCCTGGTACATCACTCCCTAAGCCTGGTTAAAGAGCACATTCACCAACTTCTCGACGCACAGGTGATCAGGGAGAGTAGCAGTCCTTATGCTAGTCCTACTGTCCTTGTTAAGAAAAAGGATGGAACTCTAAGAATGTGTGTTGACTATAGGCAGCTTAATTGTAAAACCCGGAAGGACGCCTTCCCTCTTCCTCGCATCGAGGAATCCTTGGATGCACTCACGGGTGCTCGCTGGTTTTCTACCCTGGACCTGGCCAGAGGGTATAACCAGGTTCCAGTTACTGAGGCAGATCGGCCCAAGACTGCGTTTTGTACGCCCTTTGGGCTTTTCGAATGGAATTGCATGCCCTTTGGGCTTTGTAATGCCCCCGGCACCTTTCAAAGATTGAAACAGCTGTTTGGTGACCAACAAAATCAGTCCTTGTTGCTTTACCTTGACGACATTGTGGTTTTCTCCTCCACAATCCAGCATCACTTGGAGAGGTTGGAAGTAGTGCTGTGCCGTCTTCAACGGGAAAATCTAAAGGCAAAGCTCACCAAATTTGCCTTTTTCCAGAAAGAGGTGCGTTATCTGGGGCATGTGATTTCCAGTAAGGGGGTTGGCACAGAACCAAGCAAGGTAGAGGTGGTATCCAACTGGCGGCCTCCTGCTACTGTTTCAGAGCTGCGGTCGTTTCTTGGGTTTGCCAGTTATTACCGCCGCTTTGTGGAGGGGTTTGCGAAGCTGGCGGCCCCGTTACACAAGCTTGTGGCACATCTGGGTGCCACCAAGTCTAAGCGAAGGGCAGAGCGAGCTGTCATTGAAAACTGGACAGAAGAGTGCCATAGCAGCTTTGAAGCACTGAAAGCTAGGCTCACCAGTGCTCCGGTGCTTGCGTATGCAGACTTCTCACTTCCATTTATTTTGGAGGTAGATGCAAGTCATGGTGGCCTTGGTGCCTTGTTATCACAAGAGCAATATGGTAAGGTTAGGCCCGTAGCCTACGCTAGCCGGGGTTTAAGGCCCACTGAGCGCAACATGGTGAACTACAGCTCTATGAAATTGGAATTCGTTGCACTCAAGTGGGCCATGACAGAGAAATTTCGGGAGTATCTGTTGGGCCATAAATGTGTGGTCTTCACTGACAATAATCCGCTTAGCCACTTGTCATCGGCTAAACTTGGTGCAACCGAACAATGCTGGGCAGCCCAGCTTGCGTCATTTGATTTCGAGGTAAAGTATCGCTCAGGTAGAAGTAACAAGAATGCGGACGCTCTATCCTGCCAGTATCCTCCGGCCCCAGCAGATATGGAAGCTATGCTTCCTGGTACATCACTCCCTAAGCCTTTGCGGCAGGCTCTTCAGAAACCTGAAGCAATTCAATCTGCTGTCATGGCCCTGCCTCATCTCACCACCTCTGATATCTGTACCCTCCAGCAGGGTGATCTGGTTATTCTGGAGGTTTTAGTGTTTTGGAGATGTGAGCAGCGTCCCAACTTTGAAGAGCGTCAAAGGGCGTCCCGGCCTGCATTGGTGTTACTTCGACAGTGGGACAGGCTGGTTGAGAGGAGTGGTGCTGTATCGCCGGGTGTTTCGCCCCGATGGCGCGGAAGTAGTCTTGCAGGTGGTGGTGCCTGCCTCCCTAAAGGAAGAGGTTCTTACTAAGGTCCACCAGGAGCATGGCCATCAGGGCATAGAGAGGACACTGGAGCTCCTACGCCAGCGCTGTTATTGGCCGGGTATGACCGCAGACTTGTCCAAGTGGTGTCAGGCCTGTGAGAGGTGTCAAGTTGGTAAGGACTCTCAACGTCCTAGTTCTAGTTTTATGGGGCACCTGTTGGCTTCACGGCCTAATGAGATTGTAGCCATTGACTATACAGTGTTAGAACCCACCCAGAGTGGTTTAGAAAATGTACTGGTCATGACTGATGTTTTTAGCAAATACACACTTGCTGTTCCCACCTCTGACCAACAGGCCCCCACTGTGGCCCAGGCTTTGGTGGTAGAGTGGTTCTCCAAGTTTGGTGTTCCTACCCGTATCCACTCTGATCAGGGCCGCAACTTTGAGAGCTCTCTTATTCAACAGCTGTGTCGCCTTTATGGCATTGAAAAGTATCGCACCACGCCATACCATCCGGCCGGGAATGGCCAATGCGAACGGTTCAATAGAACGCTCCACACCTTTTGCACACCCTGCCAGTGTCTCGGAA
The DNA here is from genome assembly GCF_963082965.1 of Carassius carassius. Taxonomy (NCBI): domain Eukaryota; kingdom Metazoa; phylum Chordata; class Actinopteri; order Cypriniformes; family Cyprinidae; genus Carassius; species Carassius carassius. Next base: position 1,178,255 of record NC_081755.1, on the reverse strand, counting down.
GAGGGACTGGAGTTCCTGCTTGCCACAGGTCCTGTTCTCTTATAACACAACCCCCCATCACTCAACTGGGGAGTCTCCATTCTATTTAATGTTCGGACAGTAGCCTAGACTACCAGTCGACTTCCTGTTAGGTAGAGTTCAGGATCCCGTGGGTGGAAACATCCATGAGTGGATTCAGGAGCACCAGACCCGCTGGCAGTTGGCCTTCGAAGGTGCTACAGAGAGGTTGCGGGTTGCTGCAGAGCGTCGTAAGAATCACCATAATCGCCGGGTGAGAGCTTTGCCCCTTAAATTGGGCCAGCTAGTATGGGTTCGTGATTTTACTGCACGGGGACGTCATAAGCTCCGTGGCCTTTACGGTCCTGTACAGTACAGAGTCCTCAAAGTGCCCAAAGAGGGAGGGTCGGTGTACACAATTGCACCAGTGAACGAACCAACCAAAGCCAGGCAGGTCAACCGTGCACTGCTGAAGGCTGTGGTTGAAGCTCATCCTGCAAGTGAGGCTGCCTCACCTTGTTCACCTCTTGCTGACCTGCCTCAGTCGGAGGACGAGTTGTCAGGGGATGATCTGTTGGTGTTGAGGCATGAGGCTCCTTTGGTAACCCCCACTCAGGTATCTGTGACTCAAACCACTCCTCGGTTGCAGCTCTCGTCAGTTCCCTTGCCATCTACTGGGCCAGCCCCATTAGTACCTATTGCTATCAGGGCACCAGAAGGACCTACCCCCCTTCACCTCCTTTGCCTCAGTTTGTTCCAGCAGTTAGTGAAGTGGCAATACGTCGGACAGCATGGTCAACTGCGGGCCAGCATTCCAATGTCTATCATCTGCCAAGACCGGTAGTGGCAGTGGACAATGCTGCTGACCCTGTGTCCAACACAGTAATGGCGCTTTTTCGGCCCTGGAGCTAGTATAGGGTATTTTTAATTTTACTTATTCATCGTCAGGGGGACAATGCAAAAGGTGGGGTAGATTGTAGCAGTATGATTTAGTGTAACGAGCTAGCGTACTGTTGGCCAATCCCCATGTGAGGCTCCGTGCTATAAATATAGCGAAGTCCGTCTAACTCTCTCTCTTGCTCGGCAGTGACGGAAGTTGTGTTGTGCTTCCGGGTCGCTCTCTCCGTGTGCTCTGTGTAGACAGGTAGGGTAGCGGCTGTGTTGTCTTTGTGCGAATATTATTGTCATTATCTGCAGTGATGGTTACTGTGTGTTGGACGCTCAGATCTCCGGTTGAAGGTCCAGTCTTCCACCTTGTCATTCAGCTTATCCAATAAATGGATTTACTGCATTATTGGTGCTGTTGGCACGCGTCGAGCCATCTCCCTCGGGTGAACATGGATTCTGTTTGATCGGTATGTATGCCATGGCATTGGGTTCATTTATTTTAGTTTAATTAATTTTAATGGTAATAATTGTGTGTAAATAACAGGAATGAGGCCGGTTTAGCTGGGGATCGTCACCAGCAACACAGTATTGGGTTGCTAGCTGCTGTTTTGCCTATACAATAGTGTTGCCTACACTGCTTCGCCTGTTCGGCCGGTACGGCTGTCTTTCTGGACTGTTGATTTCCCGAACTGCTGTTCACTTTGTATACGTATTGAATTTGTAACAGCAACAGGATCAGATTGCTGTGTGCCCGTCTTGCTATTACAGCTGCGGGGCTATGTCAAGGCGAGACTGGGACTCAGTTGCAGGTGCTCAAAAAGGTCAGTTTATTAGATTGGTTTTAAATTTCAAAGGACAAAAAATAAAAAATAAAAAAAGTTAACAAAAAACTATCCAGGAACAGGGCAGTCTGGAGCAGATCCAAGGAGCCTCCTGGACGAATTCCACTTGGAAATCCACTGATGCAATGCCCGGATAAGCTGACAGGGAGGCGGGGGGCGCGGTTGAGGCGGGGAACTGGTGGCGCGCTGCGGCGCGGCGGAGAAGAAGAGTGACGGCGATCTGTGATCGCTAGCATGGAAGGCTGGAGAGTAGCGCTGCCTGAAAGCAGGGGGAAGAGGGAAAAAAACAACAAACTAGAGAATGAAAACAAAACGGGCACGATCTCTGTGCAGGCTAAACAGGAGATGTGGACAAAACTGAGACATGGACGAGAACACGACGATCCGACAACAGACAGCACACATGAGGAGACTAAATAGAGAAGGAGTGATTATCATGATGCAGAGCAGGTGATGGTGACCAATAACAAGATAATAATGAAACAAGAGGGCGGAGACGGGCACCACGGTGACACAGAAGCACATGGTAAGTGTAAACAACCCCACACACTATTGAAAAACAGACAGATCAGCCCGGGGACGTGACATTACCCCCCTCCCCAGGAGCGCCCCCTGGCGCTCCAGGGAAGGAACCACCACGCTGCCGGTTGAAGTCCTCGATCAGCGACCGATCCAGAATATCCCGAGCCGGGACCCAACTCCTCTCATCCGGACCATATCCCTCCCAGTCCACCAGATACTGAAATCCCCGACCTCGACGTCTGACATCCAGCAACCTCCTGACAGTGAAGGCTGGGGAACCATCCACTAGACGGGGAGGGGGGGGGGGGGGGTTAGTAGCAGATGGGTTAAGGCGAGAATGAAACACAGGCTTGACCCGAGAAACATGAAAGACTGGGTGTACCCGACCAAGTATGGGAGGTAACTTGAGCTTTACCGCCACCGGACTCAATACCTTGGTGATCTGATATGGCCCCATGAACTTGGGGGCTAACTTGCGAGAAACCACCCCGAGACGAAGGTCCTTGGTTGACAGCCATACTCTCTGACCACATACGTAACGGGGAGCAGGAGTACGGTGACGGTCAGCCGCTGCTTTGGCTCGTCTGGAAACCCGAGCCAAGGTTTCCTCAGCCCTCCTCCAGGTGCGGCGACACCTGCGGACGAAGGCTAAGGCAGACAGAACAGCAGCATCGGGCTCCTGTGAGGGGAACATAGGAGGTTGAAAACCAATGGAGCACTGAAATGGAGACATACCTGTGGCCGCCACTGGCAAGGAGTTATGGGCATATTCAATCCAGGATAACTGTTGGCTCCAGGAACTCGGATTATGGGACGTCAGGCAGCGGAGAGCTTGTTCCAGAACCTGGTTTGCCCGCTCGGACTGCCCATTGGTCTGAGGGTGAAAACCTGACGACAGACTCGTAGAGGCCCCGAACTGTCGACAGAACTCCTTCCAGAACCGGGAGACAAACTGTGGCCCCCTATCAGAAACCACGTCTACCGGAAGGCCATGAATCCGGAAGATGTGGTCAACCACCACTTGAGCTGTCTCCTTAGCTGAAGGCAGTTTGGGAAGGGGGATGAAATGGGCTGCTTTAGTAAAGCGATCAACCACCGTCAATACTACGGTGTTACCCCTCGATGGTGGAAGACCAGTGACAAAGTCAAGGGCTATGTGTGACCAGGGGCGGGAGGGGATGGGTAATGGGTGTAGCAGACCAACAGGAGGCTGAGTCGAACTCTTGTTCTGGGCGCAAATTGGGCAGGCAAACACAAACTGCCTGACGTCCTGGGCCATGGATGGCCACCAAAATCGCTGGCGGATAGCAGCCAGAGATCTTCGAACCCCAGGATGACAGACTAACTTGGATGAATGCCCCCACCGGAGGACTTCAGGGCGTAGCACAGCTGGCACGAAGAGCCTACCCTCCGGGCACCCCCTTGGTACCTCTCTCTCTCGTATGGCTTCCAGCACTCTCCACTCCACGTCCCAGGAGAGGGACCCCACCACAATTTCTTTAGGGACAATGGTTTCAGTTGATGAACCGGTTCTCTTAATATCACTGTAAAGACGGGAGAGGGCATCAGGTTTTACATTCTTGGAGCCTGGGCGATACGAGAGAGAGAAGTTGAACCGACCAAAGAAGAGTGCCCATCGAGCCTGGCGTGAACTCACCCTCTTGGCCGAACGGACGTATTCCAAATTCTTATGGTCCGTCCAAACCAAGAAGGGCTGCGCTGACCCCTCCAACCAGTGACGCCACTCACCCAAGGCCAGTCTGACCGCCAACAGCTCCCGGTTCCCTACGTCATAATTCCGTTCTGCTGGGCTCAGGCGGTGAGAGTAGTAGGCACAGGGATGTACCTTCCCATTTCTGGGGGATCTCTGAGAAAGGACCGCACCTACTCCAATCTCAGAAGCATCCACCTCCACAATAAACTGACGTTCAGGGTCTGGAAACGAAAGAACAGGAGCAGAAATGAATCGGGACTTCAGGTCATTAAAGGCCTCCTGAGCCTTCAAATTCCACCTAAACGGTACCTTAGTGGAGGTAAGAGCTGTCAAGGGTGCAGCAACCTGACTAAAGTTTCTGATGAAGCGCCTGTAGAAGTTGGCAAATCCCAGAAACCGCTGCAGTGCCTTGCGTGAATCTGGAGGTGGCCACTCGGCTACGGCCCTTACCTTAGCGGGATCGGCTTTGATTCCCTCCGCCGAAATGATATAGCCCAGGAAGGGAACTGACTTGGAGTGGAAAACGCACTTCTCCGCTTTAACATATAGCTGGTTCTCCAGCAGCCGTTGTAGCACCTGGCGCACGTGTTGGGTGTGTACCTGAAGTGAAGGAGAAAAAATGAGAATGTCATCAAGGTACACAAAGACAAACTTGTTAACCATGTCTCGCAACACGTCATTAACCAGGGCCTGGAAGACAGCTGGGGCATTTGTCAGGCCAAAGGGTAGCACCCGGTACTCATAATGTCCCGAAGGAGTGTTGAATGCTGTCTTCCACTCATCCCCCTCTCGAATCCGAACCAGGTGATAAGCATTACGGAGGTCCAACTTACTGAAGACCTTGGCTCCCTGCAAGAGTTCAAAGGCAGACGACATTAAGGGCAGGGGGTACCTATTCTTAATGGTAATGTCATTCATACCTCTGTAATCAATACAAGGGCGCAAGGAGCCATCCTTCTTTTTAACAAAGAAAAATCCGGTGCCAGCAGGAGACGAGGAGGGACGGATGAGACCGGCATCAAGGGACTCACGAATATATTTGTCCATAGCCTCTCTTTCTGGACCAGACAGGGAATATAATCGACCCCTGGGCGGAGAGGTGCCTGGGAGGAGGTTGATGGCACAATCATAAGGCCGGTGAGGAGGCAGGGACACAGCCCGGGACTTGCTGAAGACCTGCCACAGATCGCAGTACTCCTCCGGCACCCCGGACAGATCAGCATCATCCACCTGCACAACAGGAAACACAGCACCAGGAAAAGAGGCAGAACCCAAACAAGACTCAAGACAAGACTGCTTCCAAGACAAAACTGAGTTTCTGGCCCAATCCACATGAGGGCCGTGCTGCACCAACCACAGGTGTCCCAGAACCACGGGAGCACTCGGGGAGTCAAGAAGGTACAGCTCGGTTATCTCATGGTGATTGCCAGAAACGATAAGACTTACAGGAGGGGTGAGGTGAGTGATGGTGGTGATAGGGGAATCATCAAGAGACCGAACAGAGATAGGAGTAGAGAGGGGAATGGCAGGAATTCCCCACTGCTTGGCCAGTGCCGTGTCCATGAAACTGCCACCAGCCCCAGAATCCACCAGGGCCGAACAGGAGTGAGTAGAACCTGTGAACTGGACACCCACGGGAAGTAGTGTGCGGGAAGAGTGGGGGAAATTAAGAGGAGATGTGCCCACCAGGATCCCCCTGGTTACTGATGGGCCCTGGCTTTTAGTGGACATTTCCCGACCAAGTGTCCGGCTCTCCCACAGTAGAGACATAAGCCCCGGGTGAGTCTCTCTTGCTTCTGCTGGGGAGTGAGACGCAGACGTCCCACCTGCATAGGTTCAGGGTCAGCAGGAGTTGGCAGAGGCAGGACCGGGGTGGATTCACTGGTCATTTCTCCCACCCTCCAAGAAGTACAAGCAGCCAATTGTTGGTGACGAAGGCGAAGGCGGCTCTCAACACGGAGAGCCAAGTCGACCAGATCATCAAAACTACGTGGAAGCTCTTGGGTAGCAATCTTGTCTTGGATCTCCTCGTCAAGACCAGCACGGAACACAGCTCTGCAAGAGTTAGGGTTCCCATCATAGGGAGGTGGGTTGTTGGCATGAGGCTCAGGGTCATGACGGGTAGAGAAAAGGCTAGTGGGGTCCTCCGATCTGGCAGATGTCTGTCTACGAAGTTCCTGGAGCTGGGCAGTCACCTCCGACAACTTGGCATTAAGGAACTCAACCTCCTGGGACGTGGATGTTAACTGGGAGGCATGCTGGCCCAAGAGAATGGCATGCTGGGTGACAGCTGATCTGAGGGGATCTGCACCTGCTGAGTCCATGGTGGTCGGATCGTTCTGTCAAGGCGAGACTGGGACTCAGTTGCAGGTGCTCAAAAAGGTCAGTTTATTAGATTGGTTTTAAATTTCAAAGGACAAAAAATAAAAAATAAAAAAAGTTAACAAAAAACTATCCAGGAACAGGGCAGTCTGGAGCAGATCCAAGGAGCCTCCTGGACGAATTCCACTTGGAAATCCACTGATGCAATGCCCGGATAAGCTGACAGGGAGGCGGGGGGCGCTGTTGAGGCGGGGAACTGGTGGCGCGCTGCGGCGCGGCGATGAAGAAGAGTGACGGCGATCGGTGATCGCTAGCACGGAAGGCTGGAGAGTAGCGCTGCCTGAAAGCAGGGGGAAGAGGGAAAAAAACAACAAACTAGAGAATGAAAACAAAACGGGCACGATCTCTGTGCAGGCTAAACAGGAGATGTGGACAAAACTGAGACATGGACGAGAACACGACGATCCGACAACAGACAGCACACATGAGGAGACTAAATAGAGAAGGAGTGATTATCATGATGCAGAGCAGGTGATGGTGACCAATAACAAGATAATAATGAAACAAGAGGGCGGAGACGGGCACCACGGTGACACAGAAGCACATGGTAAGTGTAAACAACCCCACACACTATTGAAAAACAGACAGATCAGCCCGGGGACGTGACAGGCTATTGCTATTGGCTGTTGTTTTTATGATTTTTGAATATACCTCAAGGGGTTGGGGCTTTATATTATAATTTTGCCGATTAAAGAGGTTTTTTCCTTTCTTTTGTGTTTTTTTTCTTTGTTTTGATTCCAATTTAGATTCAATTTGTATTTATTCCTTGTGTGATTTCTTTGTTTTTTTTTTCTGATCATTGGATTTATATATCCATAGATATATAAAGTTTTCTTTATACTGCCCTTTTATAACCATCGTTGGTTTTGGCAGTTATTGTCTGTATTTTGTGATAAGTTTATTTTTTTTAATTTATATACATTTATTTATTTTTCTTTATTTTCTTTCTTTTGTGTGTTCTTCTACTGCCTCTCAAGGACCATTGCTGATTCCGGCAGTTATTGGTCATATTTTGTGATAAGTTGTTAGTTCTTTTTATTTAGAGATATTGATTTGTTGTATTTTTTTTCTATTCTTTTTTTGGTGAATCTTTGTTAATGGTGTCTGTGTGTTTCGTTTTCTTTTCATTACAGTGACTGAGAGCCGATGGTGGTGGTGGTGTCTAGGTGGTGGTGTCTCCTTCCGGTGTGCTGTTGATTTTCTTATTTTCTCTTGTGTTCAATGTGGTGTGGTTGTGGTTATTGTGAGATTTTCCCTGGGATTTCTAACTGCTTTTGACTCCTCTCTCCTCCATCGGTAAGCCTCAGCAGTTCTAAATTAATTCTTTTTTTTTTTTTTTTTCCTTTTCGCTTCCCTGAGAGATGATTGTTAATTTATTGAAATAAAGGTGCTTATTCAAAATTGAACATCGTCTCTGGCTGTATTGTATGTTTACCTGTGTGTCCTTAATTGTATTATCATTGCAATAAGAGAGTAAAATCATTCCCTGGGTGAAACTCCCAGGGTGGCGTAGTCTGTGTTTTTGTCTGTTCTAATGTTGAACGCCACAGATGCATAACAGGATAGAAACAGCTAAAATGAACATGCTTCCCCGACTTCTATACCTTTTCCAATCCTTACCAGTTGAAGTTCCATTAAAACAATTTACTGAATGGGATAAGTGGACTTCAAGATTCATATGGGGAGGTAAGAGGCCAAGAACCCAATTCAAAACACTGCAGCTACCTAAAGAGACTTTGGGAATAATGAGTTGCTCAGGGAAGAATGGAAACAAGTACAAAGGTTAGCAGACATCTTCTGGACAAGCTGTAAAAGGGAATACCTTAGTACTTTGCAATCCCGACAAAAGTGACAAGACAGAAAATCTAATTTGATAGAATGGGATATTGTCTTGGTAAAGAACATTCAAGTTAACAGAAATGAGTGGTCAATGGCAATTGTTGAGAAAACTTCACCAAGCAAAGATGGACTGGTGAGGAAAGCTGACGTTAAAGTGACTAAGGATGGCATTCAAAAAATATTGTCACGTCCTGTCTCCGAACTTATCCTTCTGTCCCCTGATGGATAAATTTATTTGGGATTCTTAAAATCCCAGGCGTGGAGTGTGCTGGACTGAATTGATTTTGATTTATTAGAAATTTTTATTATTATGTATGTGTCTGTTTAGTGAGGATTTTTATTTTGAAAAGTAGTCACCTATACTCTCTTAATTCAGGAAACAGGAAATGCGAGTAGTACTGCAGTAGTTAATCAAAATGTGGTAGCTGCTTGATTAATCCTTAAACATCCTCCTTCTTTGCATCTGTTAGACGCAATGTCTGTAAGTACATAGTGTTAAATTTATCGTGTGATTATTTAAGTAGGTTATTTTGACATTACGATGGATATTTTCTTAGCTTAATTGGCTTTACATACTCACTGTTAGTTAATAATTTCATACTTAGTAATTGTATCCTTTGTGTATTTTACAGTTTCACAGTTGATTCATAAACTTCATAAACCACTTGATGTCTCCAGCGAGGTTTTTTGAGTGACTGTTTAACTTACTGGATAGTTAGATGCCAGAAGTCTAATAAGGCTAGTACACTGTAAGATCATATGTGAAGATGTTCTGTGTGCCTTGTCTGTGTGTTTGGCTCTTGAATACTCCCCCATACATGATTCTATTGTTCTCACCAAACGAGTCTTTCACACCTCCGCCAGGTATGACACATTATCCGCATTATTCTTTCATCATTATTCTTTTGTTTTTATTACACCTTTATTAACCTTTATTGTGGTATTTCAATGTTCACAAAGCTGCTATCTCACTTCAGTCTCAGTATGCATTTAGCCCTTATTTATCAAAAGTCTTACTATAAAAATACAATAAAACATTTTCTTACAACCTTACGTGAATTATTGTGAAAGAAATGCATTATGAAGAAGAAATGCACCTGCTATTAGTAGCATTAGAGCTAACGTTAGCATCAAGCTACATCAGACAATTTATGAAATTATTAGTACACTTTTACTCAAAACTCACTTTAAACACCGATCGAGTGTTTGTAATAACTTCCTTTTGCGATCACGGGTGGAATTGGGTCGTTTACTGTTCTAAAAATATGTTATTTATAGCCTTTTTCATAGCTGCACAAATTAGCATTTCAGATGTACATTTTAAATTTTTTTTATAAAAACACCCCAGATCTCAAGAAAATCTCATACCAAGCTTTACTATCGTAATCGCAGGTTTATTATTCTGATATTTCGTGTGTACAGAGGTATATCAGTGTCGTTGTGGGCAGATATCACCCAGGAAGAGTACAGGAAGCATTTGACACGATGTGGCGGTGTCCGGTTATGACACTCTAAAGATTGACAAGGCGAAGGACCAATCAGAGTCTGTCTGAGCCACGAGCACAAGGCTCTGCACACACACACAGATCGCTGGGAGAGGCTGTTTATCATCAGATCGTGTAAATCAGTGGAAAATGAATAGAAATTACGATTCTGTTATTTTGCACTCCGGACATAAATCACTAAGTCACTGCAACAATGTTTTATCAAAACATTGGTCAAATATCGAAGCTAGAGTCTTTCAATTGATGCACAGTTTGTCCAGATCAAGCAAGAGAGTGATGTGTAACGTGCTGTGAAAGTGAAACAATAATAAACTGGGGCCGTCAGTGATGATTGAAAGCAAAGGGGTTAAAGGAATTTTAAAATACAAATAAAAATATAGGCATAATATATGAAAATATTGACATTTTGCATATTAATCCATGTAGCCTACCCCCCTAAAATATGCTAACACTTTTAATGCCCCGATGCAAAGTAAACCACAATTTCTTTTGAATAATATAACACATAATTCATATTATATAAATAGTACTTCACACCTTTTAAATGCCAAATCTAAAATATGGTTTAATACCATGTAGCTTAGAGAAAATATAAGCACAGGCTCAGGCAAAGGCTTGACATTTATCCTGCTTGAATTTGTTCTAAGAAATGCACATAACTTCATAAATACCAAACTTTCATCTGTGAATATAAAATATTAAATATTTTAACTATAGTGTTTTCTTTAATTTTCCCTGACTGAAGCCGTCAAATGTAACACATCAGTGAGGCAAAACTGACGTCTATTTGCGAAAATGTGCTTTGATGCGCTTGTTTGATAACTTGTGGTTAAAGCGCCACTCAGCGGTCAAAAGCTGCAAATGCACTTTACAGATGCTCCAGCGGCGGTACGTGCGGCAGTAGAAGGGGCGTTTTGGATGGCCACCTACTTTACATGCTGCTCACATATTATTGTAGCCCAGTTTGTGCTTATTACAGTGATATTATACTTGAGCCATTTAGATGTTTATAAACAACTGAAAAAAGCACAAATGTCAGGGAATGACAAAACTTCTCCAGGCCCCAAAAATACCCTTAGACCTCAGAGGGTTAAACAGCAGATAAGTAATTAAGATAACAAATGTTATTTTTGAATGTGATAATCTTCCCGACATCCGGATCTCGGTGACCACGGACATCGGTAAATGATCACCGTGCGCCTCAACTTTGCACAAGGCCTTGTAGACCCCTTGCGACGGCCCTCACTTGGGTGCTTTGGTCTAGCACCTGATAGCACCTCCATGGTGCCGCCCATGACGTTTTACTGTCTTCTTAATCGGTTGTATGTGGCGGGAGGAAGCTACTGTTAAATTACTATGTCGTGGCAAAATTTAAATCAACTCTCATCAGCATAAGAGACACTCATCAGCATAAGAGACAGACTCATTCTCAAGTATAATTAAAAAGAAAGCTTTTATTCTTTGCAAAGAAGGTCAGACAGTCATACAGCAACGCTGAGTACCTGCACAGTGAAACCGACCCCGGAAGAGGGCAGTCCTCTACCTTATATCCCTTTGCTGCTTCAAGGTTACAAAGTCTTAGCAGCTGTAACTTTCAAGGAACAGTCTCTATGGGCTGTTCTCACACATTTAGGACTTAGGTGACCCCCTCAGGTCATCCCCAGGCATTGTCCCCCCACTATATGGTACAATGACCCTCTCAGGTCATTCTCAGACATCTGTTTTCCCCCCCAGGTGTCGTCCCTCTGAACCCACATAGGAATTCTAAGAAAACACATGCATATATAGGCATACAGAAGCAATGTTAAATGAATTTTTCCACCATACTATCAAATGTAAATAAAATTATTGTGACGGTTTACATTGATAAATCACACCGCAATATATATGCAATAATAGTAAAATTTATATCCCAATATATAATTAAATCATAATGATAAAAGTCCCAATGCCTTTCACGTCTGCTTATTGATGCCAAAGGTTTCTAATTTAAAGCAATGGAGAACCCTGTACTTCAAGAAAATTACACTAAAGGGATACCCTGTGCGTCTAAGCGTGCTTTCACACCTGGCACATTTCCCCACTTAGCTCAGTTCGTTTGGGCATATGTGAACACGACAATCACGCTCGGATCTGCGCCAAAACATTCAGCCCGAGATTGCCTGAACGAGGTGAGAAGTGGATATACTTTATTGATTGAAATTGATTTTTATTTAAAACCTTCCTTATACAGTATTATTTCCATTTAACTATAGCAATTTTATTTTAAATCTATTATTATACAACTTCTTTAATGATTGTTTTATTTACATTTACTTATTAGGATTCTTTATTTAAAACTTTTATTATACAACTTCTTTAATGATTGTTTTTTTTCCATTTCATTATTAGGATTTTATTTTAAAACCTTTATTATACAGCTTCTTTATTGATTGCTTTATCTCCATTTAATTACTATGATTTGTATTTAAAACCTTCTTTGTACAGTTTTATTTCCATATAATTATTAGGAATTTATTTAAAACTTTTATTATATAACTTCTTTTTTGTTAGTTTTATGACCATTTAATTATTAGAATTTTTATTAAAAACTTTTACTATAACGCTGTGAAACAGTTTATACCGTCACCAGATTATATTTGAGGGTAAGTACACTCATATTGTGATATGTGTAACAATGAGTCGGAGGCGTTCGGATCCATATGCAGCATTTTATTAAAGAATGGTCAAACAGGCAGAAATCAGGAATGGCGTCAGGTGTGTCAGGGATAACCAGAATCGTAATCAGAAACAAGCAGGGATCGAGACAGGCAGCGGAGAATCAGAGTCGGAATAAACAGTCCAAAGGTCAAAACACAGGAATAATAAACACAGGGAAAACGCTCGGAAATGTCAGACTGGCTAAACAAGACTTCGCAGTGAGTGAGAGTGAATGTGCTACTTTTATGTGTGTGTGTAAATGAGGTGCAGGTGTGGCAAGGAAATTGGCTGATGAATGAGGTGCAGGTGTGGCAGGGTGATTGTGATGCAGTGACTCATGGGTAATGTAGTTCGGGTGTGGTGCAACAGTATGAGAGGTGCTAGTGTCCAAGTGACATCTGGTGGTTGATGGGTGGAATGGTCCTGAGTGGAGTGCCCTCTAATGAAGTTCATGGGCACTCCATCTAATAATCGTGACATAGCCCACCCCCAAAGGAGCGGCTTCCAGACGCTCAAAACAATCTAGGAGGGCGGTGGAGCGGAGGCGGAACAGGGGGAGGGATGGAGGGCCAGGTCCATGAGGAAGTGCAGTGGACTGGGGCAGAGCAGGGGGAACTGGAGCCCTTCCTGGGCCTAACTCAGGAAAACAGGAGCCCCTCCTGGGCCTGGCATAGGAAACAGGGGCCCGCCATAAACAACTGAAAAAAGCACAAATGTCAGGGAATGACAAAACTTCTCCAGGCCCCAAAAATACCCTTAGACCTCAGAGGGTTAAACAGCAGATAAGTAATTAAGATAACAAATGTTATTTTTGAATGTGATAATCTTCCCGACATCCGGATCTCGGTGACCACGGACATCGGTAAATGATCACCGTGCGCCTCAACTTTGCACAAGGCCTTGTAGACCCCTTGCGACGGCCCTCACTTGGGTGCTTTGGTCTAGCACCTGATAGCACCTCCATGGTGCCGCCCATGACGTTTTACTGTCTTCTTAATCGGTTGTATGTGGCGGGAGGAAGCTACTGTTAAATTACTATGTCGTGGCAAAATTTAAATCAACTCTCATCAGCATAAGAGACACTCATCAGCATAAGAGACAGACTCATTCTCAAGTATAATTAAAAAGAAAGCTTTTATTCTTTGCAAAGAAGGTCAGACAGTCATACAGCAACGCTGAGTTCCTGCACAGTGAAACCGACCCCGGAAGAGGGCAGTCCTCTACCTTATATCCCTTTGCTGCTTCAAGGTTACAAAGTCTTAGCAGCTGTAACTTTCAAGGAACAGTCTCTATGGGCTGTTCTCACACATTTAGGACTTAGGTGACCCCCTCAGGTCATCCCCAGGCATTGTCCCCCCACTATATGGTACAATGACCCTCTCAGGTCATTCTCAGACATCTGTTTTCCCCCCCAGGTGTCGTCCCTCTGAACCCACATAGGAATTCTAAGAAAACACATGCATATATAGGCATACAGAAGCAATGTTAAATGAATTTTTCCACCATACTATCAAATGTAAATAAAATTATTGTGACGGTTTACATTGATAAATCACACCGCAATATATATGCAATAATAGTAAAATTTATATCCCAATATATAATTAAATCATAATGATAAAAGTCCCAATGCCTTTCACGTCTGCTTATTGATGCCAAAGGTTTCTAATTTAAAGCAATGGAGAACCCTGTACTTCAAGAAAATTACACTAAAGGGATACCCTGTGCGTCTAAGCGTGCTTTCACACCTGGCACATTTCCCCACTTAGCTCAGTTCGTTTGGGCATATGTGAACACGACAATCACGCTCGGATCTGCGCCAAAACATTCAGCCCGAGATTGCCTGAACGAGGTGAGAAGTGGATATACTTTATTGATTGTTTTATCTCCGTCTAATTATTAGGATTTTTATTTAAAACCTTCCTTATACAGTATTATTTCCATTTAACTATAGCAATTTTATTTTAAATCTATTATTATACAACTTCTTTAATGATTGTTTTATTTACATTTACTTATTAGGATTCTTTATTTAAAACTTTTATTATACAACTTCTTTAATGATTGTTTTTTTTCCATTTCATTATTAGGATTTTATTTTAAAACCTTTATTATACAGCTTCTTTATTGATTGCTTTATCTCCATTTAATTACTATGATTTGTATTTAAAACCTTCTTTGTACAGTTTTATTTCCATATAATTATTAGGAATTTATTTAAAACTTTTATTATATAACTTCTTTTTTGTTAGTTTTATGACCATTTAATTATTAGAATTTTTATTAAAAACTTTTACTATAACGCTGTGAAACAGTTTATACCGTCACCAGATTATATTTGAGGGTAAGTACACTCATATTGTGATATGAGGTCACATTATCTTTAATCTTGATTCATTTTTCTCGCACGTTGTCACAAATTACCGTTGTACAGCTTTCTCAGTGCCAAAGTCAGCCTTTCCATAATCTCTTCGTCCAATTCCTTCTCGGGGGTTTTATGTGAGTAAATGAAGTCCATGTCTATGTATTTTCCACAGCTCTTTTTCTGATTTCCTCAGAAATCTGAGGGGGATCTTATTTATCTAAGCGAATCCAATCCGATGCCGCTGGTGGGGAAACCCCGCCCCACAAGTGACAGACCATAAAATAATATTAAAATAATAAAAGTTCACCGGTCACTGGAAGGTCATACACAGACTAGATTTATCTTTAACCTAAAGGACACCTGTCGCCGGATGGTCACGTACCGGAGGCCCGGTGTCTATTTTTCAAACAGGTTCCCCAGCTCATGGTCGAGGAGAGCCTTCTCCACATCAACTGCCTCAAGATCTTGGCAGTGGAACGAGCCCTTCACTCCTTCCAGGCGATCCTGAATGGGCGCCATGTCCTAGTCTAATCGGAAAGCATGACGGTGGTGTCCTACATAAATCACCAAGGCGGCCTTTCGTCTATCCGCCTCTCTGCACTGGCAAAGCACCTTTGGACTGGACATTACCCAGGCTACAATCGCTCAAGGTGATGCACATACCTGGCAGAACAAATCTGGGAGCAGACATGCTATATCGGAGCAATGTCCATTCGTACGAGTGGATGCTCCACCCCAGACGGTTCTCAAAATCTGGGAGATCTTCGGGAAGGCAGAGGTCGACCTCTCCTTGCCCAACCTATTTTTGGTAGGGACACAGATGCGTTGGCTCACAACTGGCCCGGCCTCCTTCTTTACGCTTTTTCCCCGACCGCTCTGATCCCTCTGTTCCTTCTTTCAGTTTCAATGATTTATCTAAATCGTTCCAAGTTTAATTGATCTGTTTCTTGTTTTAGTTAGGCCTAAATAATTGGAGCGAAATTATGCAGTGCCTCATTCTGTACTAAAATAAAGGGAAAATATCATAAAATAGGTTATGCAACAATTTCTTAATCTTTTCCCCAAGTATTCTTTGTCAAAATAAAGAACAGGTAACAGAAACGCATGCTGTTTCATTAAAGGAATTTTAATATATGAATTAAAAATGTATTTGTGACTAATATTAAGTAATGTAAGAAGATTGACATTTAGAATCCATGTTTGTAGCCTTAAATAGGCTGTGTGGTTGATTAGCATAGGCTCCTCCTCCTCATGTATGTTTGCACCACAGAAAAATAAGTAAAGCAAGCTCTGAACATTTGAAACCACTGTTGTGTAATGCATTATTTTACATATTGTATCTGATAGAAAATTGTTTCTAAAGGTTGGAAAAAAAGTTTACTTTGATCATCAGTAGTGAGTTTAGGGTTTTGAAAAATGACATCAAGGTTATGATATTAATGCCAATCTGATTATAAAAACTATTAATTAGATAATAGTACTTATTATTTAGTACTTATTCAGTGGAAGTTGGAACCGATTACAGTACATAACAGTGATGTGGTTCCCTTTTTCTTGATTTGAATCACTGACCCTTAAAATGTTTGAGAACAGCCCTTGTTAGCATGGCAAACATGCACTGTGACACAGAGAAAAAGTTTAATAATCAGCAGAAAAGGAGGCATTTCTGCAGATGCACCATATACGGGTCTGTAAAATGTCCTCATATGGAACAAAGCAGTGTTCATTTTGATAGGGATTTCTGATTTAGTCTTAGTCTTTATCTTGAGACAAAAATGCTTAATAGTCTTAGTCACATTTTAGTTATTTCATTGTATTTTTGTCAACTTTTAGTCATTATTTTTATTCAAGCTGCAGTTACCAACAATTATTTTAGTAGCTATTTTCTATGTTGTGTTCACACAAAAGCAGTCATTAATTATTTTCTCTTTAGACTAAATCGATTGAGCTTATGAGAAATCTGAATCAAAGATTGAATTTGGAAAAACATTTTGGAAAACCTTTTTATTTTTGGGTGAACTATCCCTTTAAACAGTAGTGAAAATAATAGTTGTTCATGTATAATATATATAATTTATATTTTTTGAAAAAGATGCAGAATAAGACAAATAAGAAAGAGATACAAATTAAATTCCTTTTTTTCAGATACAGTAGGTTTACTTAAAATACTTATTTAACATCTTTTGTTGGTTAGCATTATAATGACATGGATAGGCTACTTAATTAGGAATGCTGTCCCTTTAAGATTAAAGGCATACATCTAATACTGACACGTTCAGTTTTCACTCACCTGTTCATGTTCACTTAATCCATAACTGTATTTATGTGAGATATTCTACACGAAAGACATTTGGACTGCTGTGTGTGTGTTTGAGCACTGAGAACTGATTGTGTGCTGTATATGAGAACTGAAGAAGTGGAGTGTGCGTGAGAGAGTGTGCTTCTTCCTACACTAACTTGAAGTTAATTTGACAATAAAATGGTGACTCCCGGGAAAAACGGGACCCTGGAGCAAAGGGAGCTTTTTACAATTAAATTTAAAGCTATATATATATTGTAGCAAGGTTCCTGGGAGGAAAGGAAGAGGACAAAGGGGTCGGCTGGACTGCTGACAGGTTTATTAATAATGAAAATAACTTAAAGTTTACAAACACCCAAACGGTGACTTTTATTCTGACACGGTCATGTAAGACTTTTGGTTTACTCCTTCCGGTTTCCGTTTCCGGCTTGGGTCAGCAGTCCGTCTCTCTCTCGCTTGCTTCCGTCTCTCCTGGCGTTTTATACTCTCTCCATGCCAATTACTGGAACAAGAAACAGGTGATGATAATTTTTGCCCAAACCACTCAGCGCTCGTCTCCTGATTCTCTCTCCCGCTGCAGACTTTGCTAAACCACGCCCCCCCGCCACATACCCCCACAGCCTGAATCAGGCCGGGGAGCCATCCGGCCTGCACCCCCCCCCCATTTCTGGAGAGGAAGTCAGCCACCGCCATCTGAACACCCGGCCTGTGGACCACCTTGAACTTAAAAGGCTGAAGAGCTAGATACCAACGAGTGATCCGCACGTTGGTATCCTTCATGCGGTGGAGCCACTGCAGCGGAGCGTGGTCCGAACAGAGGGTGAACTCCCATCCCAGGAGCTAATAGCGGAGGGTGAGGACGGCCCATCTGATGGCAAGGCACTCTTTCTCTATGGTGCTGTACTTAGCCTCTCTCTTCGAGAGCTTCCGGCTAATGTACAGCACTGGCCATTCCTCCCCCTCTATCTCCTGGGACAGGATTGTCCTTAGCCCCCTGTCCGACGCGTCTGTCTGCAACAGAAAAGGGAGAGAAAAATCAGGAGAGTGTAACAACGGCCCGCCACACAGAGCAGCCTTGACCTGGGTAAAGGCCTGCTGACACGGCTCCGTCCACTGGACCGTATCTGGCACCTCCATTTTAGTAAGGTCAGTCAAAGGGGCTGGTGAGGTCAGAATAATTAGGAATAAACCATCCTATAATATCCCGCCAGCCCCAAGAACTGCCTTACCTCCCTTTTGGTCTTGGGTTGTGGGCAGGTTGCAATAGCGGCTGTCTTATCAATTTGGGGACGCACCTGACCATGCCCCAAGTGGAAGCCCAGATACCTTACTTCCACATGCCCAATCGCACACTTCTTTGGGTTGGCCGTGAGCCCCGCTCCCCTCAGCGACCTAGGGACAGCCCTCAGATGCTGCATATGCCGCTGCCAATCATTACTAAATATAATGATATCATCCAGGTAGGCAGCCGCATGTGCAGCATGGGGCCGCAGGATCTTATCCATGAGGCGCTGAAAGGTAGCAGGTTCCCCGAACAAGCCAAACGGAAGGGTAACAAATTGGAGTAATCCAAACGGCGTTGTGAAAGTGGTCTTTTCTCTGGATAATGGAGACAAGGGGATCTGCCAATAGCCCTTTGTTAAGTCCAATGTCGAATAAAAACGAGCCGTGCCTAGCCGATCAAGCAACTCGTCAACCCGCGTCATTGGATACATGTCGAATTTCGACACAGCATTCACCTTATAGAAATCCACACAGCATAATCCACACAGAACCGGACTGAGCCGTCCGTTGTTTTGTAACAAATTCTCCATTAGTAGCCGCCCCAATGTGTGGAGTTTTGTTCTCAAGTCCAGCACATACTGAATTTCTTTTTTGCCCTGAGATGGTCCCCCCTCCCAAGTTTCTCTCAGTACGTCGAGCACCCCCCGGGGCTGGCGTCCATAGAGAAGCTCGAAGGGGGAAAACCCCGTGGAGGCTTGCGGGACCTCTCACACAGCGAATAACAAGGGCTCTAGCCACCTATCCCAATTTTTGCCGTCTTCCTGAACGAACTTACGGATCATGGATTTAAGAGTGCGATTAAATCATTCAACCAGGCCGTCGGTTTGTGGGTGATAGACGCTAGTTCAAATCGATTTAATGCCCAACAATCCATACAGTTCGCGTGGCGTACGTGACATAAACGCCGTGCCCTGATCGGTGAGGATTTCTTTTGGAACCCCCGCCCGGGAGATAAGACGAAACAGGGCATCCGCAACACTTTTAACGGAAATGTTGCGGAGGGCCACCGCTTCAAGATATCGTGTTGCATAATCAACTATGACCAATGCAAAGCGATGTCCTCATGCCGATCGCTCTAATGGCCCGATGAGGTCCATACGAATTCTCTCGAAGGGGACCCTCGAAGGGGACCTGCATTAAGGGAAGAGGGCACAAAGGTGCTTTTGGGGCGGCCGGTGGGTTCACCAACTGACATTCCGGACAAGACGCGCACCACCTGCTCCACCTGTTTCCATCTTTGTTTTTATACCTGCCTGTTTTATCATTTACCTTTACATAAACCTGGAATTGAGTTCACACATGATCTGTACACTGTAAATGGTAATGAGTTGTGGATTAATATGCATACATGGGTGCTCAAATGTTAACACCTCTCTGCAGAATCAAATCAATTCAGTACTCACGTGCTGTGTTGTATCCACACCCCTGATATGGTGAGGGCAGAGGGAAACATGCGATCTAAAATGCAGTCTGCTCATATGCAAGAGATTGAGGTGGCAAGTCCTCAATCTTTTCTATATAAATGCTAACAGCATTAACCTCCTCAGAGGAAGACTCTGTAGCATTGAGCTCTAATTCAGAGGGGAAGAAACCGCAGTGCAGGTTTCCCATCCCCAAGTAAGAGCACTAGATTTAGGGAGTGAAGATGGAGAAAGGGAGTGTCACATGTTGTGGAGCAATTCGGGTGAGGAAAGATGATCATATGTCTATTTTAAGAATAATAATACAACAAACACAATATAACCATATAAAGGCTATTCATGTGAGGACATTTAAACTAAAGGATTTATAATCTGTTAATTTGATTCACTACTCCACATAGAAAAAAACAGACAGGCTTAAAAATAGTCTAGAAAATGGTAAAGTTGCATGTCCTGTTTTGACATAAGACAAAATATATGATTAGGCCTCCTCGTTTCACTTAAAATCTATTCTACATCCTAAAAGCAAGCTGGAGACACAGCCATAAAAAGGTAAAAGAGTTGATAAACTGAACCTTATGTATGAAATGTATTGAACATGGGCACGTCTTCAGAAGCACTGTATAAATTGAGAACCGACACAGACTCGACAGACTGTTCTGCACAGCTTTCTCAGTTTTATTGTCTCTTGATAATAAATTCTAAATTCTGGCATCAAAACCCCAAGACTTTGAGAGTGATTCTTCATAGACATGGCAGAAGCCACAACATTTGGCACCCAACGCGGGGCTGGAAAGGAGCAGAGGGTGGAGGACCACTTTATGCTGGCTTAATGAATAACATCAATAGTGGCCACTAAACAATACGGTAGGCAGTTTTTTGCTTACAGTATCATTCAAAATAACATTATTGCTCAAAATAATAGCAGTACAATGTGACTAACCAGAATAATCCAGGTTTTTAGTATATTTTTGTTGCTACGTGGCAAACAAGTTACCAGTAAGTGCAGTAGATTCTCAGAAAACAAACAAGACCCAGCATTCATGATATGCACGCTCTTAAGGCTGTTCGATTGGGCAATTAGTTAAAAGGGGTGTGTTCAAAAAAATAGCAGTGAGGCATTCAATCACTGAGGTCATCAATTTTGTGAAAAAACAGGTATGAATCAGGTGGCCCCGATTTAAGGATGAAGCCAGCACTTGTTGAACATGCATTTGAAAGCCTGAGGAAAATGGGTCATTCAAGACATTGTTCAGAAGAACAGCATACTTTGATTAAAAGTTGATTGGAGAGGGGAAAACCTATAAAGAGGTGCAAAAAATTGTAGGCTGTTCAACTAAAATGATCTCCAATGCCTTAAAATGGAGAGCAAAACAGAGAGACTTGGAAGAAAACGGAGAATGGATTGAAGAATAACCAGAATGGCAAAGGCTCAGCCAATGATCAGCTCCAGTATGATCAAAGACAGTCTGGAGTTACCTGTATGTACTGTGACAGTTAGAAGACGTCTGTGTGAAACTAATCTATTTTCAAGAATCCCCCGCGAAGTCTCTCTGTTAAAAAAAAGGCATGTGCAGAAGAGGTTACAATTTGCCAAAGAACACATCAACTGGCCTAAAGAGAAATGGAGGAACATTTTGTGGACTGATGAGAGTAAAATTGTTCTTTTTTTTGGTCCAAGGGCCACAGACAGTTTGTGAGACGACCCCCAAACTCAGAATTCAAGCCACAGTACACAGTGAAGACAGTGAAGCATGGTGGTGCAAGCATCATAATATGGGCATGTTTCTCCTACTATGGTGTTGGGCCTATCAGTTTGCATATGTAAAAATACTTGAAGAGGTCATGTTGCCTTAAGCTAAATAGGACATGTCCTTGAAATGGTTGCTTCAACAAGACAATGACCCCAAACACACTAGTAAACGAGCAAAGTCTTGGTTCCAAACCAACAAAATTAATGTTATGGAGTGGCCAGCCCAATCCCTGGACCTTAATCCAATCGAGAACTTCTGGGTTGATATCAAAAATGCTGTTTCTGAAGCAAAACCAAGAAATGTAAATGAATTGTGGAATGATGTTAAAGAATCATGGAGTGGAATAACAGCTGAGAGGTGCCACAAGTTGGTTGACTCCATGCCACACAGATGTGAAGCAGTTTTAAAAAACTGTGGTCATACAACTAAATATTAGTTTAGTGGATCACAGGATTGCTAAATCCTTTTGAACAATACTGTATATAATTGATGTTGTTTGCCAGAGTCGGCAGAGGTATAGACACTCGAAAATGCTCCTCCAAATTTAAAGAACAAAAAGAAAAAGGGTTTTGATTCCAGAAGAAAAACTGCAAACATATATTTTGTATGTTAGGAAGGCCTTGATAGGTGAACTAAATTAAGACTAAACAGTGTAGGCAGAAGTACATTGCATGTAAGGGTCTGTGTTTATTGAAGACTGGGCCTAAGAAGGACAGCAGTAAACGAGAAACAGATGTAGAAACGCGCGGAAAAGTCCTTTGGAAACCGCTCTGTAGAAGTCGTAAGGGAGATCCAGAGGGCTGTACGAGAAGACAAAAATTCCAGCAGAGTACTGCTTTTTTTTACTGTGTTGAGGAAGTGCATCAGTGAAGGAGCCAGTAGAACTGACGGGTCACTCTGGAGGAGTGTACAGTAGTCTGTTTTAATGTATGTTTTAATGTAAGTCTCTGTGTGACTGGCTGTGGCTGTATGATTAAAGCTTCCGGCTTTGCTAGCTTACTGCTCTGCACTTGGCTTCTTATTTCTGTACTTTTCTCTGATTTTTCTAGGATTTCTACATCAGCAGATCAGCACAGTGCTCAAAAAACAGATTTTTTGGCACAAACGCTAAAACTAAAAACTCTTTGGGACTGGAATAATACTACAAAAAGAAAACTTTGCCTCCCACTGCCAGCAGCTTACATTCCAGAGAGGGGAAAACAACTGCCTACATTCAAACAGAAGAGAGAGAAAATGCCTCCTGTTGGAACTACTTGTTGCATGAACTGCTGTAAACTTCTACAAAGGATTGTGATTCTTGAAACAAAGTTACTTGCTGGACTTCCAAAACAGACGGAACACTTAGCAGACCGTCGTCATGGACCCTCTCAGCATACAGCCGGTGAGTCCCATGAATCTTATGAATCTCAACAGTTTATACCAAGAGTAGAGGAACAAGCCGAGACTGATCGCCACACTAATCGATGGCACAAACAGGGAGCGAGACCCAAAGGAACACGAAATATCAGATTGTCAGGAGTTTCTCATATTGCTGCCGTAGCTTCCTCTACCCCAGATTCGACTATGACAAGGCTTGTGAATACTGGCATTCAACCACCCCCTATACATCTTGAGAACAGATTTGAAGCATTAATGAATGTGGGTGAGGAATCCCCAAATGTATTTAAACATGGATCTGATCAGCCAGCAGCTAACATCGCTACAAACAGGCGCTCAAGGACGAGCAGACAGCGGCTTCAAGCTCAGAGCGCAGCCGAGCCGAGGACTCTGATAGTGGGTGACTCTGTTATCAGAAACATCCGTAGCAGGACTACAACAACATGCTGCCTTCCTCAAGCAACGGTCTCTTATGTGAACAAGGAACTTCAGAACATTCTGATGAAGCACAAGACTGCAAATCGAATCATCATCCATGTGTGGAAGAATGGTATTCGGAAAGAGCAGTCAGAACTCCTTAAGAAGGACTTCAGTGAACTCTTTGAAACACTTTGAAGACTCAAAGTTCAGTCGTTCATCAGTGGACCACTCCCAGCACGTGGAACAAATATGTTTTCGCGGTTGCTTGGGCTGAACACATGGCTACAAAGATCTTGTAATATAAAAGGAGTGAATTTCATTGACAACTTCTATCTTTTCTGGGGCCATAAAAAATTGTTTAAACCGGATGGCCTCCACCCAAACAAACTTGGTGCTAGAGTGTTTAAGGACAATATCTACTTCTCCCTCCGTCATCCTTCAGCAGAGTGTGTCAATCCATTCAGCACACACACACCGAGTCCGAGTCATCATGTGGTTGACATATCCCACAAGGACACTGATAACACCACGCAGCCAAAGCAAGCACTGCTCATGGACACTATCCCTGCTGAGCCATGCCCACAGAGCTCCTCACAGACTGACTGTGATGTATCAAAACAGCTACAAGATTCAGCACCCAAGGTCGACTTTCTGGAAAACAGCCAGGGAAGCCAGGACAACATATCACAGCCACCGGAAACACCAGAGACACAGCCCATCTCACCAGATGCATTATCCCTTTCTCCAGCATCTCCACTTCTGTGCTTTTCACAGAAAATGGAGGAATTGGTGTATGTTGGGACTAAACTCTCTCACTCATTTGCTGCAAGCCCGCAGATATCAAGAAAAAAACGGCAGGCCCCAAAACCACCAAAGCCTGTGGTCCCTGCTCCTGCGAGAGCTCTTCGACCACTGCCACAACGCCAGGGCCCAAACCCTCTATCTGCTGAAGGTGAACCAAAAACAACTGATAGCAGCTCTCAGTGATATGTGTCGGGTCCCCGCTATAATAACAGCAACATTCACAAATGCCTACTAAACAAGCGGGAACCCAGTGTGCTTTCTCTATTTCAGTTTTATCAAGTGATAAAAAGTCTAAGGCCATCTCAAGCCGAAGGGCAAACTCATCTAATCTGCGGCCTATTATGTATCAAACTAAAATTGATGAATTTACTAAAGAGACTGGAAAACTGGGTCGGGCTTTCTGGGATGGTACTCAAATGGTTCAGGTCATACTTAGAAGGGAGAGGCTATTATGTGAGTCTAGGAGAGCATAAGTCTAAGTGGACGTCCATGACATGCGGAGTCCCACAAGGGTCAATTCTTGCACCACTCTTGTTTAGCCTGTATATGCTTCCACTAAGTCAAATAATGAGAAAGGAATGTTGACCATCTGAATTGCCGCATATCTCTGTGCATTTGGATGTCACTGGTGTCAAAGCATTTCAACTCAACTCCCCGCCATCATCTTTGTCGGCTTCTTGGCTCCCTGACGTAGTGGGAGGAGGACCAGGATATAGGGCTGAGACGTGTTTCTCACTGTTACACTCCAGTCATTTAAGTGTCACTCTGCAGTCTTTTGCCATATGCTGTACTGACCCACAACATCTGAAACAAATACGGTTCTCCTTCAGGAATGATTTTCTTTTGTCAATATGCCTAGCTATGAAGCTCCTGCTTTTTTTTAGCAGGTGGGGCTTTTTATGAATGAGACATAGCTTATCAAGACTTTCCATAATCTTCTCACCAGAGCTACACTGGATTGTCATAGAATCTTGTGGAACATCTGTTTTGTGTACAGTCACAGAAGCTCTGTTGCCACTTCTTGTGTATTTCTCAATTTTCAAGACTTAGGTGCTGGAGGATGTAAAGGCAAAATTGGGATCGTTTTTCACTCGTGCCGGTTGTCTTACAAAGCTGGAGAAGTAATGAAAAGGTGGAAATGCGACTCCATTGTCATCCTTATATTTGGATCCTGTGGCTACCCATTTCTCTTGCAAGCTGTAAGGTAATTTCTCCACCATGGGATTTATTCCTGTACCCGCGGGGTCTCCTTCCGTGCCTTACTTCCCCAAGAGGCATCCGCACATAACGACCCCAATAAAACCGTAAACGCGGGCCAATTCGTTCCCAAAATTATCGGATGCCGGAGGTGGGGACTAACCGCCACCTCTACACTATGCTTTTGTCCCCGGAATTGAATAATAATTGGGACGACCGGATACTCCACCACATCCCCGTGTACGCACCGCACCTTTACCATGCGACTTGTATCCAATGCCCCCGGTTGAATCAGGCTTTGATGGATTGAGGTTTGGTTGCATCCTGAATCCACCAAGGCCGGATATGTACCCCCTTGATACTCACAGGTATTTGGCACTCGCCAACCTGACCAGGGGTGACCTGTGGGACGTCCGGGACCCGGATCATCGTCCCCACCTCCATCACTGGACACCTGTCCACGAAATGCTCCGGGTCCCCGCAACGCCAACAGGCCACTGCTCCTGGGGCCACCTGCATGCCTCCGCCGACTTCTCAAAAAGCTCCAGGAAGGCCACCGGATCGTCCTGGGGCCCCATCTTATGCAGCGGTATATATGCATGGGCGCGTCAGGCAGCCCGGTGGCCTCGGCGCGAACCTCCCGATTGATCCAGCTCCGGAACCTCTCACGGTCCTCCTGCTGGGCCTGGACAATGGCCTGGAAACGCCTCTCCTGATCAGTCCTCAGGTCCAGCAGGGCCTGGTGTTGTTCGCGGTGAAGGACCGCGAGGGAGGCGATGATATCCGCAAGCGCCGTGGCGGCCGGACTTTGCATGGCGGCGGCGGCGACGGTCCTTCTTCCTCCCGGGTTTCGGCATCAGTGTAGCAAGGTCCGTGGGAGGAAAGGAAGAGGACAAAGGGGTCGGCTGGACTGCTGACAGGTTTATTAATAACGAAAATAATTAAAGACTGCTTTTGTGTGAACACAACATAGAAAATAGCTACTATAATAATTGTTGGTAACTGTTGGTTTTATTTATTAGACACACACAGACAAAAATGCTTAATAGTCTTAGTCACATTTTAGTTATTTCATTGTATTTTTGTCAACTTTTAGTCATTATTTTTATTCAAGCTGCAGTTACCAACAATTATTATAGTAGCTATTTTCTATGTTGTGTTCACACAAAAGCAGTCATTAATTATTTTCTCTTTAGACTAAATCGATTGAGCTTATGAGAAATCTGAATCAAGGATTGAATTTGGAAGAAGTTTTTGGAAAAACTTTTTATTTTTGGGTGAACTATCCCTTTAAACAGTAGTGAAAATAATAGTTGTTCATGTATAATATATTTAATATATATAATTTATATTTTTTTGCAAAAGATGCAGAATAAGACAATAAGACAAATAAGAAAGAGATACAAATTAAATTCCTTTTTTCATATACAGTAGGTTTACTTAAAATACTTATTTAACATCTTTTGTTGGTTAGCATTATAATGACACGGATAGGCTACTTAATTAGGAATGCTGTCCCTTTAAGATTAAAGGCATACATCTAATACTGACACATTCAGTTTTCACTCACCTGTTCATGTTCACTTAATCCATAACTGTATTTATGTGAGATATTCTACAGGAAAGACATTTGGACTGCTGTGTGTGTGTTTGAGCGCTGAGTACTGATTGTGTGCTGTATATGAGAACTGAAGAAGTGGAGTGTGCGTGAGAGAGTGTGCTTCTCCCTACACTAACTTGAAGTTAATTTGACAATGAATTGTGACTCCCGGGAAAAACGAGACCCTGAAGCAAAGGGAGCTTTTTACAATTAAATTTAAAGCTATATATATATTGTAGCAAGGTTCCTGGGAGGAAAGGAAGAGGACAAAGGGGTCGGCTGGACTGCTGACAGGTTTATTAATAACGAAAATAACTAAAAGTTTACAAACACCCAAACGGTGACTTTTATTCTGACACGGTCGTGTAACACTTTCGGTTTACTCCTTCCGGTTTCCGTTTCCGGCTTGGGTCAGCAGTCCGTCTCTCTCGCGCGCGCTTCCGTCTCTCCTGGCGTTTTATACTCTCTCCACGCCAATAACTGGAACAAGAAACAGGTGATGATAATTTTTGCCCAAACCACTCACTTACCGCTCGTCTCCTGTTTCTCTCTCCCGCTGCAGACTTCGCTAAACCACGCCCCCCCTGCCACACACACACACATATATATATATATATATATATATATATATATATATATATTCTAAACTAATTCTAAAGATAACAACCTCCACGGTTCTACCATGGGAGAAAGTGTCATGTAAACTATGATACCAACTGCTTTGACAATGCCTTGATAACCCTCACATTATATTAAATTTGCCTGATACGTCTTTTATAAAACAGCTACTTTTAAACTCCAAAAAAGACCAAGCAAAAAATAAAAAATAGGTATTATGTTTATTGTGTCTAAGCAATTTAAAAAATGCGTTAAAGATCGGGAAAATATCAGTGCTCATGTGATTGTAAAAACTGCATTCATTGGATAATAGTACTTATTAAATAGTACTTATTCATTACATACTAGTACCTATTACTGTACACAACAGTGATGTGGTGGCCTTTTTCTTGATTTGGATCACTTCCTCTTTAAATGTTTGAGAACAGACCTTGTTTGCATGGCAAACATGCACTGACACAGAGAACAAGTTTAATAATCAGCAGAAAAGGAGCAAAACAAACTCAGTCACAGAGAAGTTTCTGCAGACTCACTATAGAATGTAAATTGTGAAAGGTTTGAGCAAAGTTAATCTAGTTTTAAGTTTATTTTAAAGACGCTATGTGATTTTTCTTAGAACCACAGACTTGCAAACACTGGTTCAAGTTAAAATGGGCTTAAAATTGCATAGCTTTATCAACAGTAGGAATAACCCAAAGGTAGGAATCAATATATTAAAATGTGAGGTGGAATTTAGTGATTTTACTGTTTTTACAGAAAGAGCCATAGCAGAAGAGATGGAATTGACAATCGCTTTGCCTATCTTGAGAATGAGCAAACCTAAACAACATTTCAAGTACTAGTCAAAACTTGAAGATGATTTATTTGAAACCTGTGAAATTAAAAAAAAAAAGTTAATTTTGCTGGTGTCAAGCAGCTTTTCAAATTGATGGACTTGTTCATGAATTGAAAGAAATGTCAAGTGGCACACAAAATAGTACAGTTGAAGGGAGCTTAATCCCCGGACCTTAATCCAATCGAGAACTTGTGGGTTGATATCAAAAATGCTGTTTCTGAAGCAAAACCAAGAAATGTAAATGAATTGTGGAATGATGTTAAAGAATCATGGAGTGGAATAACAGCTGAGAGGTGCCACAAGTTGGTTGACTCCATGCCACACAGATGTGAAGCAGTTTTAAAAAACTGTGGTCATACAACTAAATATTAGTTTAGTGGATCACAGGATTGCTAAATCCTTTTGAACAATACTGTATATAATTGATGTTGTTTGCCAGAGTCGGCAGAGGTATAGACACTCGAAAATGCTCCTCCAAATTTAAAGAACAAAAAGAAAAAGGGTTTTGATTCCAGAAGAAAAACTGCAAACATATATTTTGTATGTTAGGAAGGCCTTGATAGGTGAACTAAATTAAGACTAAACAGTGTAGGCAGAAGTACATTGCATGTAAGGGTCTGTGTTTATTGAAGACTGGGCCTAAGAAGGACAGCAGTAAACGAGAAACAGATGTAGAAACGCGCGGAAAAGTCCTTTGGAAACCGCTCTGTAGAAGTCGTAAGGGAGATCCAGAGGGCTGTACGAGAAGACAAAAATTCCAGCAGAGTACTGTTTTTTTTACTGTGTTGAGGAAGTGCATCAGTGAAGGAGCCAGTAGAACTGACGGGTCACTCTGGAGGAGTGTACAGTAGTCTGTTTTAATGTATGTTTTAATGTAAGTCTCTGTGTGACTGGCTGTGGCTGTATGATTAAAGCTTCCGGCTTTGCTAGCTTACTGCTCTGCACTTGGCTTCTTATTTCTGTACTTTTCTCTGATTTTTCTAGGATTTCTACATCAGCAGATCAGCACAGTGCTCAAAAAACAGATTTTTTGGCACAAACGCTAAAACTAAAAACTCTTTGGGACTGGAATAATACTACAAAAAGAAAACTTTGCCTCCCACTGCCAGCAGCTTACATTCCAGAGAGGGGAAAACAACTGCCTACATTCAAACAGAAGAGAGAGAAAATGCCTCCTGTTGGAACTACTTGTTGCATGAACTGCTGTAAACTTCTACAAAGGATTGTGATTCTTGAAACAAAGTTACTTGCTGGACTTCCAAAACAGACGGAACACTTAGCAGACCGTCGTCATGGACCCTCTCAGCATACAGCCGGTGAGTCCCATGAATCTTATGAATCTCAACAGTTTATACCAAGAGTAGAGGAACAAGCCGAGACTGATCGCCACACTAATCGATGGCACAAACAGGGAGCGAGACCCAAAGGAACACGAAATATCAGATTGTCAGGAGTTTCTCATATTGCTGCCGTAGCTTCCTCTACCCCAGATTCGACTATGACAAGGCTTGTGAATACTGGCATTCAACCACCCCCTATACATCTTGAGAACAGATTTGAAGCATTAATGAATGTGGGTGAGGAATCCCCAAATGTATTTAAACATGGATCTGATCAGCCAGCAGCTAACATCGCTACAAACAGGCGCTCAAGGACGAGCAGACAGCGGCTTCAAGCTCAGAGCGCAGCCGAGCCGAGGACTCTGATAGTGGGTGACTCTGTTATCAGAAACATCCGTAGCAGGACTACAACAACATGCTGCCTTCCTCAAGCAACGGTCTCTTATGTGAACAAGGAACTTCAGAACATTCTGATGAAGCACAAGACTGCAAATCGAATCATCATCCATGTGTGGAAGAATGGTATTCGGAAAGAGCAGTCAGAACTCCTTAAGAAGGACTTCAGTGAACTCTTTGAAACACTTTGAAGACTCAAAGTTCAGTCGTTCATCAGTGGACCACTCCCAGCACGTGGAACAAATATGTTTTCGCGGTTGCTTGGGCTGAACACATGGCTACAAAGATCTTGTAATATAAAAGGAGTGAATTTCATTGACAACTTCTATCTTTTCTGGGGCCATAGAAAATTGTTTAAACCGGATGGCCTCCACCCAAACAAACTTGGTGCTAGAGTGTTTAAGGACAATATCTACTTCTCCCTCCGTCATCCTTCAGCAGAGTGTGTCAATCCATTCAGCACACACACACCGAGTCCGAGTCATCATGTGGTTGACATATCCCACAAGGACACTGATAACACCACGCAGCCAAAGCAAGCACTGCTCATGGACACTATCCCTGCTGAGCCATGCCCACAGAGCTCCTCACAGACTGACTGTGATGTATCAAAACAGCTACAAGATTCAGCACCCAAGGTCGACTTTCTGGAAAACAGCCAGGGAAGCCAGGACAACATATCACAGCCACCGGAAACACCAGAGACACAGCCCATCTCACCAGATGCATTATCACAGAAAATGGAGGAATTGGTGTATGTTGGGACTAAACTCTCTCACTCATTTGCTGCAAGCCCGCAGATATCAAGAAAAAAACGGCAGGCCCCAAAACCACCAAAGCCTGTGGTCCCTGCTCCTGCGAGAGCTCTTCGACCACTGCCACAACGCCAGGGCCCAAACCCTCTATCTGCTGAAGGTGAACCAAAAACAACTGATAGCAGCTCTCAGTGATATGTGTCGGGTCCCCGCTATAATAACAGCAACATTCACAAATGCCTACTAAACAAGCGGGAACCCAGTGTGCTTTCTCTATTTCAGTTTTATCAGGTGATAAAAAGTCTAAGGCCATCTCAAGCCGAAGGGCAAACTCATCTAATCTGCGGCCTATTATGTATCAAACTAAAATTGATGTAAAGACACAAAGCACAGCCATCAAGTTAGCATCTTTAAACATTCGCTCACTAAAAAATAAATCATTTTTAATCAATGACTTTATAACCACAAACAATCTGGATTTTATGTTTCTAAACTAAACATGGCTTGAAGACGGCTGCAATGCTACAGTCCTCAATGAAGCAGCCCCTCCTAACTTCACTTACATGAGTGTTTGCAGGACTGTTAGGAGAGGTGGGGGTGTAGCTGCTCTATTTAAAGATAAAGATGTCTATCAATGCAAGCAAGTGTCATTTGGTCAGTACTTGCCTTTTGAATATCTAGGGATTGTGCTGAAAGGTGCTCCATGCATTCTGTTTATTATTATTTACAGGCCTCCAAAATACTCTCCAGCCTTTGTTGAAGAGGTCACAGAAATGTTATCATTGATTTCCTCAGAGTTTGACTGTTTTGCTATTGCAGGGGATTTTAATATTCACATAGATAATTCGGAAAACAAAACTACAAAAGAAATGATAACTGTTCTAAACACTTTTGACTTGACTCAGCATGTGCATGGACCCACACACAAAGGTGGACACACTCTAGACTTAATCATCAGTAGGGGTCTAAACATTTCATCCATTGTTATTAAGGACATAGCACTATCGGATCACGTCTGTATTTTCTTTGATATTTTGATGTCTGCTACAACTGAATCTAGATCGGTCTGTCAGAAGGAAATGCATTAACGAGAACACAAGTGTACTATTTATGGAGGCTATATCTTTAACACCAAGAATTTCTGCAGACTCTGTTGATATTCTCCTTGATTCCTTCAACTCAAAAGTTAAGAATGTTATTGATGATATTGCTCCAATAATAGTCAGTAAGAAAACAAACAGACAGAAATCAGTTTGGAGAAGATCAACAGCAGTTCAGACTATGAAAAGACAATGCAGAAAAGCAGAGCGGATGAGGCGGAAGACAAAACTTGAAATTCACTATAGCATCTATAAAGCCTTCATGCTTTTAATGTGAAACTAGCCACAGCTAGACAGAATTTCTTCTCAAACCTTATAAACAGTAACTTAAATAACACTCGTACTCTTACTCTGTTGAGAGACTGACAAACCCCCCAAGTCAGATTCCCAGTGAAATGCTATCAGAAAGCAAATGCAATGAGTTTGCATCCTTCTTTTCTGAGAAGATCATCAATATCAGGAAGGCGATTAGCACATCCTCAAGTAATGCAGAGGTCAGACAGATTAGGCCACAATATCAAAAAGATACTATGTCGATTTTTAAAGCAATTGACAGCAAAATTCTGGAAGACATAGTGCAGCACCTAAAATCGTCAACCTGCTATCTTGACACACTTCCCACATCTTTTTTCAAAAATGTGCTTAACTGCTTAGAAGCAGATCTTTTAGAAGTGGTGAATGCCTCACTTCTTTCTGGGACATTTCCAAACTCGTTATAAACTGCAGTTGTTAAGCCCCTCCTAAAAAAAAGAGCAATCTTGATAACACCATTTTGAGCAATTTTAGACCAATATCTAATCTTCCCGTTTATAGGTAAAATTATAGAAAAGGTCGTTTTTAATCAGCTGAACAAATACTTAAACTCAAATGGATACCTGGACAATTTTCAATCTGGTTTTCGACCGCATCACAGCACAGAGACAGCACTCATTAAGATAATAAATGATATTCGCTTAAATTGTGACTGGCAAAATATTGGTGCTGGTATTGCTAGATCTCAGTGCTGCGTTTGACACTGTCGATCATAACATACTACTAAAGAGACTGGAAAACTGGGTCGGGCTTTCTGGGATGGTACTCAAATGGTTCAGGTCATACTTAGAAGGGAGAGGCTATTATGTGAGTCTAGGAGAGCATAAGTCTAAGTGGACGTCCATGACATGCGGAGTCCCACAAGGGTCAATTCTTGCACCACTCTTGTTTAGCCTGTATATGCTTCCACTAAGTCAAATAATGAGAAAGGAATGTTGACCATCTGAATTGCCGCATATCTCTGTGCATTTGGATGTCACTGGTGTCAAAGCATTTCAACTCAACTCCCCGCCATCATCTTTGTCGGCTTCTTGGCTCCCTGACGTAGTGGGAGGAGGACCAGGATATAGGGCTGAGACGTGTTTCTCACTGTTACACTCCAGTCATTTAAGTGTCACTCTGCAGTCTTTTGCCATATGCTGTACTGACCCACAACATCTGAAACAAATACGGTTCTCCTTCAGGAATGATTTTCTTTTGTCAATATGCCTAGCTATGAAGCTCCTGCTTTTTTTTAGCAGGTGGGGCTTTTTATGAATGAGACATAGCTTATCAAGACTTTCCATAATCTTCTCACCAGAGCTACACTGGATTGTCATAGAATCTTGTGGAACATCTGTTTTGTGTACAGTCACAGAAGCTCTGTTGCCACTTCTTGTGTATTTCTCAATTTTCAAGACTTAGGTGCTGGAGGATGTAAAGGCAAAATTGGGATCGTTTTTCACTCGTGCCGGTTGTCTTACAAAGCTGGAGAAGTAATGAAAAGGTGGAAATGCGACTCCATTGTCATCCTTATATTTGGATCCTGTGGCTACCCATTTCTCTTGCAAGCTGTAAGGTAATTTCTCCACCATGGGATTTATTCCACGAGCTGTGTCCAAATATGACAAGCCAGGTTAATATCCTCCCTCTTTTGCGCACTCTATCTCCTGAAGAATGTCAACTAACTCCCTTAGCCCAACATTATCTTTGTTGGTGAGTTCAGGGAAATCTTTTCAGCAGAGCATGTTCTACTGCTTCTGATGACCCATAACATTCTTCTAGTCTTTGCCAGACTAAGTCGAGTGCTGCTGTTGGGTTGAACACATGTTGAATACTGAGTATTTGCTGGCAATTCAGGAGTGAAGTGTCCAAATGAGGAGGGTCTGGCTGCAGACATGCTCTTAAAATGATTTATTGATTCATTAATTTAAAGACTGCAAGGGACGTCACTTGTGGAAGTGCAGGTGTCTGAGAATTCAGGTGCATGTCTGGAGCCAGACCCTTCTCATTTTGGACCCTTAGCTCCTGAAATGCCATTGACTTATTTCTCAATTTGATAACATGACATGCTGAACAACATGAAACATTAACAATGAATATAAAATGTACATAAATACTGTATATACTCCTAAACCAGGTCTTTGTTTACAATGATGTTTTTGATATAATATTTTTTCAAATAGTAGGAGTGCTATTGAAGTACTACTTTCCAAAGATATTTTCCAAGACGAGGACATAAGGACTGCAGTTAACTGCAACTCGAGAAATTCGTCAAGATGAAGGAAACAACATTCGAAGCTGCCATCTCATACCAGTCCAGTTTTGGGGCGTTAAAAAAATGAAAGTATCTCCTTAATGTGGACCAATCACCGTCACGGGTTACTCTATAAAGAATTTTGTATTTGTATTGCTTCTGATTATATAAGCTTTGTAATTTCATGAAATAGACATTTTGACAAAAAACATCTTTCTTTGGCACACTCCTCTTTGAATTATTTTACAGTTTGTTTTATAACAACTCGATTAGCAAATGTTTCTATTTATTTCCTATAATAACACAATGGCATGACAAAAGCAAAGCACCTCTGATGCTGAATTTTATTTACGCAGATCCAAAGTTTACCGAAAATCTTCAGGAATTTCATTCAGAAAATGCACATCTGATATGTGGAATGAGACAAAAACCCACAGAAACAATTAAATGCAACTGCTTGATATTTATTGAGTTCTACTTGCACACTAGTAAAGAAATTAGGGAGAATTAGTTAAAGGAGCAATTGACCAAAAAATGAAAAATTGATTACAAACTTGCAACCTTTCACTTCACAAGACATTAATTGATGGACTGGAGTCGTGTGGACTATTGTGATGTCTTCATGATCAGCTGTTTGAGCTTTCATTCTGATGGCACCCATTCACTGCAGAGGATCTCCATCAATAAGCAAATGATGTAAACTTATATTTCTTCAGATCTGTTTTGATGAAGAACTAATCTTTATCTTGGATCGACTGAGGGTAAGCGATGTTTTAAAATTGTAATTTTTTGGTCAACTATTCCTTTAATGCAAGACAATAAGACATTCACAATTTTACATGAAACTTAAATGCTGGTGTGTATTTCTTCACACACACATAAGGCTTTTTAATGTGACAGGGGTTGTCATTCCAGTTGCTCGAGGCTATAGCAGGAAGGAAAAAAATCTATTATTGTTACAGTAGAAGTATTCTGATAAAATGTATTGCTTGTTAAGGTAATACAGCCAATTCTATTCCTTTACCATTTCATAAACATTAGGTGAAGTTAAAATACAGTTCTACATTCGGCTGGTTATTGGAATTGAGGCTACTAAGGATTTCCAAGATAAAACAAAGATATAAATAGTGATGATATTTCATAAACATTTAAAACACTCACGTTGATAGTTCATCATAAGACAGTGCTCGTTTCTATTGCTATTGTCAGGTTGTCCAGGAGCCCATATCTCTTGGTCCAGTTTTGATCCATCACTCCAGAGCCATGTTCCCTCCTGTGAACAGAACACCATAAAGGACACTCCGTTTCCATCACACACCTACATGGCATTATTTGATATTCGTAAATATAAAAAAAACATGTTCACACCAACCATTTGGATCACAAGTTCATGATGTTAACGCATCAAAAACATGTTTGTGTTTCTCTATAGAAACCAGTAGACCTACCATGCCAAACATATCAGCTGTATCCTAATCTTACTTTTTATTCTATGACATAACTCAAAAACAACTACAATATACAAAAGAAAAAGAAAAAGAATGGCCATTGACAAGTACGCTAAACAAATGTAAAACAAACATACTGAAACAGCGTCATAGCCTCCTATCCAGGACGGAGTTGCCTCTTGAGTTTGATATTTAATCATGATCTGTACGAAGATGTACTCCTCATAACTGTGTACAGAAGCCAGGTTCCCATCGTAGCCCAAACACTGTTTCTAAAGAGAGTAGGACATAAAAACTATTGTTAACTAACTGAAAATTTCAAGACTTAGAAATGAAGGAATCCCTATGATAAGATGGCATCTCATACCTCTGCATCAATCCAGGAACGCAGAAAGTTAAAAAAGCGGAAGCATCTACCTTTATATGCAGACCATCCACTTTCACAGGATTCTGTAAGAAAGATAGGTGAGTATTATTGCTGCCTTAAACCTGAAGTATTTTCAATTAAACTGAGATCAGATTGATATTGTATGTATACGCACCTTGTCTGACCAGGGTACAGGTCCCTGTTTAAAATGTGTAAATAGCACAAAGAAATAAACAGAACAAAGATACAAATTAAACAATGTTTAAGTTTGTAATTGTCCAGTTACAGAGACCATATAATCAAATGTAAAATAGCATTGCATAGTCTTCACTGTATAAATGAAAAAGAGTTTAGTTCTTGTTAAAATGACAAAGTAATTTAGTGAAGGGCAGTGAGAGATTTTCTCTCATTAGATTTCTTGGATTAAAATAAGGACATCGACAGCAGCTGCTAAATTAGGTGCAGTCACTTTAAGAGACAATCCATCCGATTTCTTTCTCAACAGTTTACATTCACTTAAGAGGTAACCGACCGCCAAGACAGGTACAACATAATATTTTATGCATTTGTCCGTTCAAGAGCAAGAAGAAGCAAAACTCAATTTGGTGTTGAAGGGCTGAGACGTGGCTCTCTGTGTGCACAGAACACAGCGCACTGATGCTGAATTAAGCTTTTCATCTCTTTTTGTGTTTGTATGTTTATGTTTTTGTTCACTCAGGTGCAGATGGAGAACTCAGTTCAGTGTTTGAGCTCTGTCCACAGCCGTGGGTCTCTATAATCATCACCACCTTTCACCAGTGACGACCCTGCTTTTGTCACTACAACTAGACAGAACAAATGTAACACACTAAAATATCTCACCATTGCTTCTGCAATTAAGAGGTGCTGCCTCTGAAATAATAAAAGAAAATATTTATATATAATATATTAAACATTTTAATAATCAGATTACAATTTTATGTCTAAATCCAAACTAACAAGTCTGTGGGATTTGAGGTAAACTGCATAAATTAAAAACTGGGCCACATACACTTCACAACAATTACCTGAAGCATCCAGAGCAAAAGAGCAGAACAAATGTAACACACTAAAATATCTCACCATCGCTTATGCCAGTAAGAAGTGCTGTCTCTGAAATAATAAAAGAAAAAGAATATATATATATATATATATATATATATATATATATATATTAAACATTTTATTAATCAGATTACAATTAACAGTCTGTGGGATTTGAGGTAAACTGCAACCTGAAGCACCCAGAGCAAAAGAGCAGAACAAATGTAACACACTAAAAGACAGCATCAATATCTTACCATTGCTTGTGCCATTAAGAGGTGTTGCCTCTGAAATAATCAAAGAAAAATTATATGTGTGTGTGTGTATGTGTGTGTGTGTGTGTGTATTAAAAATTTTAATAATCAGATTACAATTTTATGTCTAAATCCAAACTAACAGTCTGTGGGATTTGAGGTAAACCACATGAATAGAAAACTGGGCCACATACACTTCACAACAATTACCTGAAGCATCCAGAGCAAAGAGCAGAAAGAAAGACAGACAAAGAGGCCAGACTGCCATTGTTCCTGAAATCAACCAGTACTACTGCACACCTGACAAAACATGAAGACAGAACAGTTTTTATTCATTATTAACCTGTTCTCAATGTCCACATTCCAATATTGCCAGCTGTACAAGAGCCCTGTGCGTCACTATGGAAAGGATATATATATAAGCATTTCAAATGATCCACTGACTCAAGCCACACTTTTATGAAACAGTAAAGTGTAAAGTTTTGAACGGCTGAAAAAACCTCACCCTCTATGAAGTTAGTCACGTCCAAGTACTCTGTAGCTCTCTGCAGAACAACAAATGCTTGACTCTTCAAAACCAGATCATGACTCCCCTCTTTTTATTTGGTTCATACACAGAGGAGACTGCTGTCGGATTGGTTCCTGTCTCCAAAACCCACAACAAATTCTTATCTTAAACCTAATCCCACACAGAAGAACCAGGAGAGTTATGATAAGAAATGAGATTTCAACACCACACATTACATAACCTAAAATCAATACAAACATTACTTGACTTGGTT
Source organism: Carassius carassius (assembly GCF_963082965.1). Taxonomy (NCBI): domain Eukaryota; kingdom Metazoa; phylum Chordata; class Actinopteri; order Cypriniformes; family Cyprinidae; genus Carassius; species Carassius carassius. Next base: position 1,139,840 of record NC_081755.1, on the reverse strand, counting down.
ATTTTATAACATTGTGTTAATAATGACTCTCTAGTGTTGTGGATTTTGTCAAATTTGACATTTCATTTGGTCACTGTCACTATGTTTATAGGCATTATTCACAGCTATAGCAAGAATGGAAAAGGGTTTTGTCTGTAATTCTACATTGAGATCAGAAGAGAGATGAAGAACATACATCACGTGGGGAGTACATATTCACGTTGTGCTGTGGGGCTCCTTGAGCTCATCAAAACTATTCATTAGTTCCTCAAATGTTCATTTCCGTTACCTAATAGATTGGTGAGTTTTATTCTGTCGAAGGAAAAAAACTGAAATTCAGGATTCTATTTATATTCTATATCTTGGAATTTTCTTATGCCTCTGTAATAACTGGACAACATACATACATACTGATAGAAAATAGTGATTGAGAAAAACATTTTCACTTTGCTGTCCACAATGAATGCCAAGACAGTGCAAAACTATATACACACATACGTAAAGAATAATTGACGACGGGCCGTTGAATTATTATAAAAATAATTATATATGAAAAAATATAAATTTAGACTATGTGTATCTATATACACGAGTATAGAGTAGGAATATAGAATGTGAAAAATAGAAATATAGACTATGTATATATGTACATGCAAATGTACAGTATTAACAATAAAAAACAAATAGTGTAGTAATGTGCAAATTGAGTTCAACTACGTGATAACAATAGCAGCAGTAATAGTAACAGATTTGAGATGAGGCTACATGAGTAATCTTTAATGTAATCAATAATATTTACTTAATATCCTAATGATTGTTGTCATAAAAGAAAAATCTAAAATTTTGGCCCATACAATGTGTTTTTTTTTTTCTTCATCTATTGCTAAAAAAATATACCCTTAAGAATTAAGACTGGTTTCGTGCTCCAGGGTCACAAATTATCGATCTGCTATTTAAATGGCTGCTTTTTCATCTGAGATTACATTTTAAAACGTATCTAATCCAAGAGCTTTCCAGCTACAACCACCAAACTTGGGATGGAATTATTTTTTCTAACTGGTCGAACTTACAATTTTCGTTAAACAGATGATCATAACTATGTAAAGTCCCACAGACTTTCATTAAGGGAGTTGACACTTTTGTACAGTAAGACGTATAGTGTGTTTAGAAAAGCTTAATGATCATCCTAGGACAACATGCTAAGTCATGCTAGCTAACATGTTAATCATCCTTAAAACCATAGATACGTAGAGTTAGATGCCCAAGATGGCGGACATGACTAAGTGTCTGGAGCAGTCGAATGTGGCATCTACCTATACATATATATGGTAACAACATGTTAGAAATGTGTTAAATCATGCTATAAACATGCTAATGACATGCTAACAACACATTAATTATGCTAGGAACATGATTAACAATATGTTGATCATGCTAGAAACATGCTAGCAATATGTTAATGTTAGAAACATGTTATTCATGTTAACATGCTAATCGTGCTAAAATATGCTAATATCATGCTAACAACATCTATCTAAACTTTCAAACTTCAGCATTGGCAACTGCTTCAAACTTTCAGACAGGGGGTTTTTAAAACCCAATTTCAAAGTTCGTTTGCAAACTTGACTCATCTAGTTTGGTTTAGCAATGTATTATGCACAAACATGAGCAATGTGGAATCAATGTTTGTACATGACCCAGTCAAACTCTCGTCAAACTCTCTGAAGAAACACTGAAAAAGTAAACGGTGTTGAAAAGCAGATTGATGCAGATGTCTCGCACGTCCTGATTTTGCTGAGTTAGATGTCTTCCTAGGTCAACATATTTTGTTGACCCTGGAACAACATTTTAATCTATAAATGTAGTCTTGACCATATTTGTCATGAGTCCGGACCCGGTGTTCCTCCCTCTCACCACTGGAGGGCGCCACTTCCATTCTCCTGGACTCATTACCTTCACTCTGCACAGCTGTGTCACCCACACACACACACACCTGATCACAAATTCGACACACCTGTCACATACTCACACACACAGCTGTTCCCCTTTGTCACGGACAATATATTCTCCACTCTCACACCACTCTGTCTGGCTGGATTAATGTTAATTGTGATTTGTAAGTGTTCATGTATACTGGTGTCTGCATTTTGGCTGCGTCTGCTCTTGTCCCTGTGATTTGTTTCTGTTTTGTTTTTGGCCTTGTTGGCCTTTTTGTTCTCATTAAAAGATAATTTCCCTGCATTTGGACCCAGACCCTGTTTCCTTCACGGCGCCGTCTCTACCGCGCCGTGACCATATCCTCCTCATACTTAATCATTAGTAATACCTAAAATCAGAGGAAATTATAGGTGACTGACCCTGATGTAGAACCTAACACTGATTGTGAGCCTAAACTTCACAAAAGCTATAAACTGTTTCTTCATATCTGATTGGTTAATCACTGTGTGGTTCCAGGGTCAACAAAGTTCTGCCGGAAGCTTCAGCATAAGCAACTGCTTTCAGACAGGTTTTTTTATATCAATGTTCAAAGTTCATTTGCAAACTTGACTCAAAGTGGGAGGAGGACCAGGATATAGGGCTGAGACGTGTTTCTCACTGTTACACTCCAGTCATTTAAGTGTCACTCTGCAGTCTTTTGCCATATGCTGTACTGACCCACAACATCTGAAACAAATACGGTTCTCCTTCAGGAATGATTTTCTTTTGTCAATATGCCTAGCTATGAAGCTCCTGCTTTTTTTTAGCAGGTGGGGCTTTTTATGAATGAGACATAGCTTATCAAGACTTTCCATAATCTTCTCACCAGAGCTACACTGGATTGTCATAGAATCTTGTGGAACATCTGTTTTGTGTACAGTCACAGAAGCTCTGTTGCCACTTCTTGTGTATTTCTCAATTTTCAAGACTTAGGTGCTGGAGGATGTAAAGGCAAAATTGGGATCGTTTTTCACTCGTGCCGGTTGTCTTACAAAGCTGGAGAAGTAATGAAAAGGTGGAAATGCGACTCCATTGTCATCCTTATATTTGGATCCTGTGGCTACCCATTTCTCTTGCAAGCTGTAAGGTAATTTCTCCACCATGGGATTTATTCCTGTACCCGCGGGGTCTCCTTCCGTGCCTTACTTCCCCAAGAGGCATCCGCACATAACGACCCCAATAAAACCGTAAACGCGGGCCAATTCGTTCCCAAAATTATCGGATGCCGGAGGTGGGGACTAACCGCCACCTCTACACTATGCTTTTGTCCCCGGAATTGAATAATAATTGGGACGACCGGATACTCCACCACATCCCCGTGTACGCACCGCACCTTTACCATGCGACTTGTATCCAATGCCCCCGGTTGAATCAGGCTTTGATGGATTGAGGTTTGGTTGCATCCTGAATCCACCAAGGCCGGATATGTACCCCCTTGATACTCACAGGTATTTGGCACTCGCCAACCTGACCAGGGGTGACCTGTGGGACGTCCGGGACCCGGATCATCGTCCCCACCTCCATCACTGGACACCTGTCCACGAAATGCTCCGGGTCCCCGCAACGCCAACAGGCCACTGCTCCTGGGGCCACCTGCATGCCTCCGCCGACTTCTCAAAAAGCTCCAGGAAGGCCACCGGATCGTCCTGGGGCCCCATCTTATGCAGCGGTATATATGCATGGGCGCGTCAGGCAGCCCGGTGGCCTCGGCGCGAACCTCCCGATTGATCCAGCTCCGGAACCTCTCACGGTCCTCCTGCTGGGCCTGGACAATGGCCTGGAAACGCCTCTCCTGATCAGTCCTCAGGTCCAGCAGGGCCTGGTGTTGTTCGCGGTGAAGGACCGCGAGGGAGGCGATGATATCCGCAAGCGCCGTGGCGGCCGGACTTTGCATGGCGGCGGCGGCGACGGTCCTTCTTCCTCCCGGGTTTCGGCATCAGTGTAGCAAGGTCCGTGGGAGGAAAGGAAGAGGACAAAGGGGTCGGCTGGACTGCTGACAGGTTTATTAATAACGAAAATAATTAAAGACTGCTTTTGTGTGAACACAACATAGAAAATAGCTACTATAATAATTGTTGGTAACTGTTGGTTTTATTTATTAGACACACACAGACAAAAATGCTTAATAGTCTTAGTCACATTTTAGTTATTTCATTGTATTTTTGTCAACTTTTAGTCATTATTTTTATTCAAGCTGCAGTTACCAACAATTATTATAGTAGCTATTTTCTATGTTGTGTTCACACAAAAGCAGTCATTAATTATTTTCTCTTTAGACTAAATCGATTGAGCTTATGAGAAATCTGAATCAAGGATTGAATTTGGAAGAAGTTTTTGGAAAAACTTTTTATTTTTGGGTGAACTATCCCTTTAAACAGTAGTGAAAATAATAGTTGTTCATGTATAATATATTTAATATATATAATTTATATTTTTTTGCAAAAGATGCAGAATAAGACAATAAGACAAATAAGAAAGAGATACAAATTAAATTCCTTTTTTCATATACAGTAGGTTTACTTAAAATACTTATTTAACATCTTTTGTTGGTTAGCATTATAATGACACGGATAGGCTACTTAATTAGGAATGCTGTCCCTTTAAGATTAAAGGCATACATCTAATACTGACACATTCAGTTTTCACTCACCTGTTCATGTTCACTTAATCCATAACTGTATTTATGTGAGATATTCTACAGGAAAGACATTTGGACTGCTGTGTGTGTGTTTGAGCGCTGAGTACTGATTGTGTGCTGTATATGAGAACTGAAGAAGTGGAGTGTGCGTGAGAGAGTGTGCTTCTCCCTACACTAACTTGAAGTTAATTTGACAATGAATTGTGACTCCCGGGAAAAACGAGACCCTGAAGCAAAGGGAGCTTTTTACAATTAAATTTAAAGCTATATATATATTGTAGCAAGGTTCCTGGGAGGAAAGGAAGAGGACAAAGGGGTCGGCTGGACTGCTGACAGGTTTATTAATAACGAAAATAACTAAAAGTTTACAAACACCCAAACGGTGACTTTTATTCTGACACGGTCGTGTAACACTTTCGGTTTACTCCTTCCGGTTTCCGTTTCCGGCTTGGGTCAGCAGTCCGTCTCTCTCGCGCGCGCTTCCGTCTCTCCTGGCGTTTTATACTCTCTCCACGCCAATAACTGGAACAAGAAACAGGTGATGATAATTTTTGCCCAAACCACTCACTTACCGCTCGTCTCCTGTTTCTCTCTCCCGCTGCAGACTTCGCTAAACCACGCCCCCCCTGCCACACACACACACATATATATATATATATATATATATATATATATATATATATATATTCTAAACTAATTCTAAAGATAACAACCTCCACGGTTCTACCATGGGAGAAAGTGTCATGTAAACTATGATACCAACTGCTTTGACAATGCCTTGATAACCCTCACATTATATTAAATTTGCCTGATACGTCTTTTATAAAACAGCTACTTTTAAACTCCAAAAAAGACCAAGCAAAAAATAAAAAATAGGTATTATGTTTATTGTGTCTAAGCAATTTAAAAAATGCGTTAAAGATCGGGAAAATATCAGTGCTCATGTGATTGTAAAAACTGCATTCATTGGATAATAGTACTTATTAAATAGTACTTATTCATTACATACTAGTACCTATTACTGTACACAACAGTGATGTGGTGGCCTTTTTCTTGATTTGGATCACTTCCTCTTTAAATGTTTGAGAACAGACCTTGTTAGCATGGCAAACATGCACTGACACAGAGAAAAAGTTTAATAATCAGCAGAAAAGGAGCAAAACAAACTCAGTCACAGAGAAGTTTCTGCAGACTCACTATAGAATGTAAATTGTGAAAGGTTTGAGCAAAGTTAATCTAGTTTTAAGTTTATTTTAAAGACGCTATGTGATTTTTCTTAGACCCACAGACTTGCAAACACTGGTTCAAGTTAAAATGGGCTTAAAATTGCATAGCTTTATCAACAGTAGGAATAACCCAAAGGTAGGAATCAATATATTAAAATGTGAGGTGGAATTTAGTGATTTTACTGTTTTTACAGAAAGAGCCATAGCAGAAGAGATGGAATTGACAATCGCTTTGCCTATCTTGAGAATGAGCAAACCTAAACAACATTTCAAGTACTAGTCAAAACTTGAAGATGATTTATTTGAAACCTGTGAAATTAAAAAAAAAAAGTTAATTTTGCTGGTGTCAAGCAGCTTTTCAAATTGATGGACTTGTTCATGAATTGAAAGAAATGTCAAGTGGCACACAAAATAGTACAGTTGAAGGGAGCTTAATCCCCGGACCTTAATCCAATCGAGAACTTGTGGGTTGATATCAAAAATGCTGTTTCTGAAGCAAAACCAAGAAATGTAAATGAATTGTGGAATGATGTTAAAGAATCATGGAGTGGAATAACAGCTGAGAGGTGCCACAAGTTGGTTGACTCCATGCCACACAGATGTGAAGCAGTTTTAAAAAACTGTGGTCATACAACTAAATATTAGTTTAGTGGATCACAGGATTGCTAAATCCTTTTGAACAATACTGTATATAATTGATGTTGTTTGCCAGAGTCGGCAGAGGTATAGACACTCGAAAATGCTCCTCCAAATTTAAAGAACAAAAAGAAAAAGGGTTTTGATTCCAGAAGAAAAACTGCAAACATATATTTTGTATGTTAGGAAGGCCTTGATAGGTGAACTAAATTAAGACTAAACAGTGTAGGCAGAAGTACATTGCATGTAAGGGTCTGTGTTTATTGAAGACTGGGCCTAAGAAGGACAGCAGTAAACGAGAAACAGATGTAGAAACGCGCGGAAAAGTCCTTTGGAAACCGCTCTGTAGAAGTCGTAAGGGAGATCCAGAGGGCTGTACGAGAAGACAAAAATTCCAGCAGAGTACTGTTTTTTTTACTGTGTTGAGGAAGTGCATCAGTGAAGGAGCCAGTAGAACTGACGGGTCACTCTGGAGGAGTGTACAGTAGTCTGTTTTAATGTATGTTTTAATGTAAGTCTCTGTGTGACTGGCTGTGGCTGTATGATTAAAGCTTCCGGCTTTGCTAGCTTACTGCTCTGCACTTGGCTTCTTATTTCTGTACTTTTCTCTGATTTTTCTAGGATTTCTACATCAGCAGATCAGCACAGTGCTCAAAAAACAGATTTTTTGGCACAAACGCTAAAACTAAAAACTCTTTGGGACTGGAATAATACTACAAAAAGAAAACTTTGCCTCCCACTGCCAGCAGCTTACATTCCAGAGAGGGGAAAACAACTGCCTACATTCAAACAGAAGAGAGAGAAAATGCCTCCTGTTGGAACTACTTGTTGCATGAACTGCTGTAAACTTCTACAAAGGATTGTGATTCTTGAAACAAAGTTACTTGCTGGACTTCCAAAACAGACGGAACACTTAGCAGACCGTCGTCATGGACCCTCTCAGCATACAGCCGGTGAGTCCCATGAATCTTATGAATCTCAACAGTTTATACCAAGAGTAGAGGAACAAGCCGAGACTGATCGCCACACTAATCGATGGCACAAACAGGGAGCGAGACCCAAAGGAACACGAAATATCAGATTGTCAGGAGTTTCTCATATTGCTGCCGTAGCTTCCTCTACCCCAGATTCGACTATGACAAGGCTTGTGAATACTGGCATTCAACCACCCCCTATACATCTTGAGAACAGATTTGAAGCATTAATGAATGTGGGTGAGGAATCCCCAAATGTATTTAAACATGGATCTGATCAGCCAGCAGCTAACATCGCTACAAACAGGCGCTCAAGGACGAGCAGACAGCGGCTTCAAGCTCAGAGCGCAGCCGAGCCGAGGACTCTGATAGTGGGTGACTCTGTTATCAGAAACATCCGTAGCAGGACTACAACAACATGCTGCCTTCCTCAAGCAACGGTCTCTTATGTGAACAAGGAACTTCAGAACATTCTGATGAAGCACAAGACTGCAAATCGAATCATCATCCATGTGTGGAAGAATGGTATTCGGAAAGAGCAGTCAGAACTCCTTAAGAAGGACTTCAGTGAACTCTTTGAAACACTTTGAAGACTCAAAGTTCAGTCGTTCATCAGTGGACCACTCCCAGCACGTGGAACAAATATGTTTTCGCGGTTGCTTGGGCTGAACACATGGCTACAAAGATCTTGTAATATAAAAGGAGTGAATTTCATTGACAACTTCTATCTTTTCTGGGGCCATAGAAAATTGTTTAAACCGGATGGCCTCCACCCAAACAAACTTGGTGCTAGAGTGTTTAAGGACAATATCTACTTCTCCCTCCGTCATCCTTCAGCAGAGTGTGTCAATCCATTCAGCACACACACACCGAGTCCGAGTCATCATGTGGTTGACATATCCCACAAGGACACTGATAACACCACGCAGCCAAAGCAAGCACTGCTCATGGACACTATCCCTGCTGAGCCATGCCCACAGAGCTCCTCACAGACTGACTGTGATGTATCAAAACAGCTACAAGATTCAGCACCCAAGGTCGACTTTCTGGAAAACAGCCAGGGAAGCCAGGACAACATATCACAGCCACCGGAAACACCAGAGACACAGCCCATCTCACCAGATGCATTATCCCTTTCTCCAGCATCTCCACTTCTGTGCTTTTCACAGAAAATGGAGGAATTGGTGTATGTTGGGACTAAACTCTCTCACTCATTTGCTGCAAGCCCGCAGATATCAAGAAAAAAACGGCAGGCCCCAAAACCACCAAAGCCTGTGGTCCCTGCTCCTGCGAGAGCTCTTCGACCACTGCCACAACGCCAGGGCCCAAACCCTCTATCTGCTGAAGGTGAACCAAAAACAACTGATAGCAGCTCTCAGTGATATGTGTCGGGTCCCCGCTATAATAACAGCAACATTCACAAATGCCTACTAAACAAGCGGGAACCCAGTGTGCTTTCTCTATTTCAGTTTTATCAGGTGATAAAAAGTCTAAGGCCATCTCAAGCCGAAGGGCAAACTCATCTAATCTGCGGCCTATTATGTATCAAACTAAAATTGATGTAAAGACACAAAGCACAGCCATCAAGTTAGCATCTTTAAACATTCGCTCACTAAAAAATAAATCATTTTTAATCAATGACTTTATAACCACAAACAATCTGGATTTTATGTTTCTAAACTAAACATGGCTTGAAGACGGCTGCAATGCTACAGTCCTCAATGAAGCAGCCCCTCCTAACTTCACTTACATGAGTGTTTGCAGGACTGTTAGGAGAGGTGGGGGTGTAGCTGCTCTATTTAAAGATAAAGATGTCTATCAATGCAAGCAAGTGTCATTTGGTCAGTACTTGCCTTTTGAATATCTAGGGATTGTGCTGAAAGGTGCTCCATGCATTCTGTTTATTATTATTTACAGGCCTCCAAAATACTCTCCAGCCTTTGTTGAAGAGGTCACAGAAATGTTATCATTGATTTCCTCAGAGTTTGACTGTTTTGCTATTGCAGGGGATTTTAATATTCACATAGATAATTCGGAAAACAAAACTACAAAAGAAATGATAACTGTTCTAAACACTTTTGACTTGACTCAGCATGTGCATGGACCCACACACAAAGGTGGACACACTCTAGACTTAATCATCAGTAGGGGTCTAAACATTTCATCCATTGTTATTAAGGACATAGCACTATCGGATCACGTCTGTATTTTCTTTGATATTTTGATGTCTGCTACAACTGAATCTAGATCGGTCTGTCAGAAGGAAATGCATTAACGAGAACACAAGTGTACTATTTATGGAGGCTATATCTTTAACACCAAGAATTTCTGCAGACTCTGTTGATATTCTCCTTGATTCCTTCAACTCAAAAGTTAAGAATGTTATTGATGATATTGCTCCAATAATAGTCAGTAAGAAAACAAACAGACAGAAATCAGTTTGGAGAAGATCAACAGCAGTTCAGACTATGAAAAGACAATGCAGAAAAGCAGAGCGGATGAGGCGGAAGACAAAACTTGAAATTCACTATAGCATCTATAAAGCCTTCATGCTTTTAATGTGAAACTAGCCACAGCTAGACAGAATTTCTTCTCAAACCTTATAAACAGTAACTTAAATAACACTCGTACTCTTACTCTGTTGAGAGACTGACAAACCCCCCAAGTCAGATTCCCAGTGAAATGCTATCAGAAAGCAAATGCAATGAGTTTGCATCCTTCTTTTCTGAGAAGATCATCAATATCAGGAAGGCGATTAGCACATCCTCAAGTAATGCAGAGGTCAGACAGATTAGGCCACAATATCAAAAAGATACTATGTCGATTTTTAAAGCAATTGACAGCAAAATTCTGGAAGACATAGTGCAGCACCTAAAATCGTCAACCTGCTATCTTGACACACTTCCCACATCTTTTTTCAAAAATGTGCTTAACTGCTTAGAAGCAGATCTTTTAGAAGTGGTGAATGCCTCACTTCTTTCTGGGACATTTCCAAACTCGTTATAAACTGCAGTTGTTAAGCCCCTCCTAAAAAAAAGAGCAATCTTGATAACACCATTTTGAGCAATTTTAGACCAATATCTAATCTTCCCGTTTATAGGTAAAATTATAGAAAAGGTCGTTTTTAATCAGCTGAACAAATACTTAAACTCAAATGGATACCTGGACAATTTTCAATCTGGTTTTCGACCGCATCACAGCACAGAGACAGCACTCATTAAGATAATAAATGATATTCGCTTAAATTGTGACTGGCAAAATATTGGTGCTGGTATTGCTAGATCTCAGTGCTGCGTTTGACACTGTCGATCATAACATACTACTAAAGAGACTGGAAAACTGGGTCGGGCTTTCTGGGATGGTACTCAAATGGTTCAGGTCATACTTAGAAGGGAGAGGCTATTATGTGAGTCTAGGAGAGCATAAGTCTAAGTGGACGTCCATGACATGCGGAGTCCCACAAGGGTCAATTCTTGCACCACTCTTGTTTAGCCTGTATATGCTTCCACTAAGTCAAATAATGAGAAAGGAATGTTGACCATCTGAATTGCCGCATATCTCTGTGCATTTGGATGTCACTGGTGTCAAAGCATTTCAACTCAACTCCCCGCCATCATCTTTGTCGGCTTCTTGGCTCCCTGACGTAGTGGGAGGAGGACCAGGATATAGGGCTGAGACGTGTTTCTCACTGTTACACTCCAGTCATTTAAGTGTCACTCTGCAGTCTTTTGCCATATGCTGTACTGACCCACAACATCTGAAACAAATACGGTTCTCCTTCAGGAATGATTTTCTTTTGTCAATATGCCTAGCTATGAAGCTCCTGCTTTTTTTTAGCAGGTGGGGCTTTTTATGAATGAGACATAGCTTATCAAGACTTTCCATAATCTTCTCACCAGAGCTACACTGGATTGTCATAGAATCTTGTGGAACATCTGTTTTGTGTACAGTCACAGAAGCTCTGTTGCCACTTCTTGTGTATTTCTCAATTTTCAAGACTTAGGTGCTGGAGGATGTAAAGGCAAAATTGGGATCGTTTTTCACTCGTGCCGGTTGTCTTACAAAGCTGGAGAAGTAATGAAAAGGTGGAAATGCGACTCCATTGTCATCCTTATATTTGGATCCTGTGGCTACCCATTTCTCTTGCAAGCTGTAAGGTAATTTCTCCACCATGGGATTTATTCCACGAGCTGTGTCCAAATATGACAAGCCAGGTTAATATCCTCCCTCTTTTGCGCACTCTATCTCCTGAAGAATGTCAACTAACTCCCTTAGCCCAACATTATCTTTGTTGGTGAGTTCAGGGAAATCTTTTCAGCAGAGCATGTTCTACTGCTTCTGATGACCCATAACATTCTTCTAGTCTTTGCCAGACTAAGTCGAGTGCTGCTGTTGGGTTGAACACATGTTGAATACTGAGTATTTGCTGGCAATTCAGGAGTGAAGTGTCCAAATGAGGAGGGTCTGGCTGCAGACATGCTCTTAAAATGATTTATTGATTCATTAATTTAAAGACTGCAAGGGACGTCACTTGTGGAAGTGCAGGTGTCTGAGAATTCAGGTGCATGTCTGGAGCCAGACCCTTCTCATTTTGGACCCTTAGCTCCTGAAATGCCATTGACTTATTTCTCAATTTGATAACATGACATGCTGAACAACATGAAACATTAACAATGAATATAAAATGTACATAAATACTGTATATACTCCTAAACCAGGTCTTTGTTTACAATGATGTTTTTGATATAATATTTTTTCAAATAGTAGGAGTGCTATTGAAGTACTACTTTCCAAAGATATTTTCCAAGACGAGGACATAAGGACTGCAGTTAACTGCAACTCGAGAAATTCGTCAAGATGAAGGAAACAACATTCGAAGCTGCCATCTCATACCAGTCCAGTTTTGGGGCGTTAAAAAAATGAAAGTATCTCCTTAATGTGGACCAATCACCGTCACGGGTTACTCTATAAAGAATTTTGTATTTGTATTGCTTCTGATTATATAAGCTTTGTAATTTCATGAAATAGACATTTTGACAAAAAACATCTTTCTTTGGCACACTCCTCTTTGAATTATTTTACAGTTTGTTTTATAACAACTCGATTAGCAAATGTTTCTATTTATTTCCTATAATAACACAATGGCATGACAAAAGCAAAGCACCTCTGATGCTGAATTTTATTTACGCAGATCCAAAGTTTACCGAAAATCTTCAGGAATTTCATTCAGAAAATGCACATCTGATATGTGGAATGAGACAAAAACCCACAGAAACAATTAAATGCAACTGCTTGATATTTATTGAGTTCTACTTGCACACTAGTAAAGAAATTAGGGAGAATTAGTTAAAGGAGCAATTGACCAAAAAATGAAAAATTGATTACAAACTTGCAACCTTTCACTTCACAAGACATTAATTGATGGACTGGAGTCGTGTGGACTATTGTGATGTCTTCATGATCAGCTGTTTGAGCTTTCATTCTGATGGCACCCATTCACTGCAGAGGATCTCCATCAATAAGCAAATGATGTAAAGTTATATTTCTTCAGATCTGTTTTGATGAAGAACTAATCTTTATCTTGGATCGACTGAGGGTAAGCGATGTTTTAAAATTGTAATTTTTTGGTCAACTATTCCTTTAATGCAAGACAATAAGACATTCACAATTTTACATGAAACTTAAATGCTGGTGTGTATTTCTTCACACACACATAAGGCTTTTTAATGTGACAGGGGTTGTCATTCCAGTTGCTCGAGGCTATAGCAGGAAGGAAAAAAATCTATTATTGTTACAGTAGAAGTATTCTGATAAAATGTATTGCTTGTTAAGGTAATACAGCCAATTCTATTCCTTTACCATTTCATAAACATTAGGTGAAGTTAAAATACAGTTCTACATTCGGCTGGTTATTGGAATTGAGGCTACTAAGGATTTCCAAGATAAAACAAAGATATAAATAGTGATGATATTTCATAAACATTTAAAACACTCACGTTGATAGTTCATCATAAGACAGTGCTCGTTTCTATTGCTATTGTCAGGTTGTCCAGGAGCCCATATCTCTTGGTCCAGTTTTGATCCATCACTCCAGAGCCATGTTCCCTCCTGTGAACAGAACACCATAAAGGACACTCCGTTTCCATCACACACCTACATGGCATTATTTGATATTCGTAAATATAAAAAAAACATGTTCACACCAACCATTTGGATCACAAGTTCATGATGTTAACGCATCAAAAACATGTTTGTGTTTCTCTATAGAAACCAGTAGACCTACCATGCCAAACATATCAGCTGTATCCTAATCTTACTTTTTATTCTATGACATAACTCAAAAACAACTACAATATACAAAAGAAAAAGAAAAAGAATGGCCATTGACAAGTACGCTAAACAAATGTAAAACAAACATACTGAAACAGCGTCATAGCCTCCTATCCAGGACGGAGTTGCCTCTTGAGTTTGATATTTAATCATGATCTGTACGAAGATGTACTCCTCATAACTGTGTACAGAAGCCAGGTTCCCATCGTAGCCCAAACACTGTTTCTAAAGAGAGTAGGACATAAAAACTATTGTTAACTAACTGAAAATTTCAAGACTTAGAAATGAAGGAATCCCTATGATAAGATGGCATCTCATACCTCTGCATCAATCCAGGAACGCGGAAAGTTAAAAAAGCGGAAGCATCTACCTTTATATGCAGACCATCCACTTTCACAGGATTCTGTAAGAAAGATAGGTGAGTATTATTGCTGCCTTAAACCTGAAGTATTTTCAATTAAACTGAGATCAGATTGATATTGTATGTATACGCACCTTGTCTGACCAGGGTACAGGTCCCTGTTTAAAATGTGTAAATAGCACAAAGAAATAAACAGAACAAAGATACAAATTAAACAATGTTTAAGTTTGTAATTGTCCAGTTACAGAGACCATATAATCAAATGTAAAATAGCATTGCATAGTCTTCACTGTATAAATGAAAAAGAGTTTAGTTCTTGTTAAAATGACAAAGTAATTTAGTGAAGGGCAGTGAGAGATTTTCTCTCATTAGATTTCTTGGATTAAAATAAGGACATCGACAGCAGCTGCTAAATTAGGTGCAGTCACTTTAAGAGACAATCCATCCGATTTCTTTCTCAACAGTTTACATTCACTTAAGAGGTAACCGACCGCCAAGACAGGTACAACATAATATTTTATGCATTTGTCCGTTCAAGAGCAAGAAGAAGCAAAACTCAATTTGGTGTTGAAGGGCTGAGACGTGGCTCTCTGTGTGCACAGAACACAGCGCACTGATGCTGAATTAAGCTTTTCATCTCTTTTTGTGTTTGTATGTTTATGTTTTTGTTCACTCAGGTGCAGATGGAGAACTCAGTTCAGTGTTTGAGCTCTGTCCACAGCCGTGGGTCTCTATAATCATCACCACCTTTCACCAGTGACGACCCTGCTTTTGTCACTACAACTAGACAGAACAAATGTAACACACTAAAATATCTCACCATTGCTTCTGCAATTAAGAGGTGCTGCCTCTGAAGCAATAAAAGAAAATATTTATATATAATATATTAAACATTTTAATAATCAGATTACAATTTTATGTCTAAATCCAAACTAACAGTCTGTGGGATTTGAGGTAAACTGCATAAATTAAAAACTGGGCCACATACACTTCACAACAATTACCTGAAGCATCCAGAGCAAAAGAGCAGAACAAATGTAACACACTAAAATATCTCACCATCGCTTATGCCAGTAAGAAGTGCTGTCTCTGAAATAATAAAAGAAAAAGAATATACATATATATATATATATATATATATATATATATATATATATATATATATATATATATTAAACATTTTATTAATCAGATTACAATTAACAGTCTGTGGGATTTGAGGTAAACTGCAACCTGAAGCACCCAGAGCAAAAGAGCAGAACAAATGTAACACACTAAAAGACAGCATCAATATCTTACCATTGCTTGTGCCATTAAGAGGTGTTGCCTCTGAAATAATCAAAGAAAAATTATATGTGTGTGTGTGTATGTGTGTGTGTGTGTGTATTAAAAATTTTAATAATCAGATTACAATTTTATGTCTAAATCCAAACTAACAGTCTGTGGGATTTGAGGTAAACCACATGAATAGAAAACTGGGCCACATACACTTCACAACAATTACCTGAAGCATCCAGAGCAAAGAGCAGAAAGAAAGACAGACAAAGAGGCCAGACTGCCATTGTTCCTGAAATCAACCAGTACTACTGCACACCTGACAAAACATGAAGACAGAACAGTTTTTATTCATTATTAATCTGTTCTCAATGTCCACATTCCAATATTGCCAGCTGTACAAGAGCCCTGTGCGTCACTATGGAAAGGATATATATATAAGCATTTCAAATGATCCACTGACTCAAGCCACACTTTTATGAAACAGTAAAGTGTAAAGTTTTGAACGGCTGAAAAACCTCACCCTCTATGAAGTTAGTCACGTCCAAGTACTCTGTAGCTCTCTGCAGAACAACAAATGCTTGACTCTTCAAAACCAGATCATGACTCCCCTCTTTTTATTTGGTTCATACACAGAGGAGACTGTTGTCTGATTGGTTCCTGTCTCCAAAACCCACAACAAATCCTTATCTTAAACCTAATCCCACACAGGAAAACCAGGAGAGTTATGATAAGAAATGAGATTTCAACACCACACATTACATAACCTAAAATCAATACAAACATTACTTGACTTGGTTATTTTATAACATTGTGTTAATAATGACTCTCTAGTGTTGTGGATGTTGTCAAATTTGACATTTCATTTGGTCACTGTCACTATGTTTATAGGCATTATTCACAGCTATAGCAAGAATGGAAAGGGGTTTTGTCTGTAATTCTACATTGAGATCAGAAGAGAGATGAAGAACATACATCACGTGGGGAGTACATATTCACGTTGTGCTGTGGGGCTCCTTGAGCTCATCAAAACTATTCATTAGTTCCTCAAATGTTCATTTCCGTTACCTAATAGATTGGTGAGTTTTATTCTGTCGAAGCAAAATAACTGAAATTCAGGATTCTATTTATATTCTATATCTTGGAATTTTCTTATGCCTCTGTAATAACTGGACAACATACATACATACTGATAGAAAATAGTGATTGAGAAAAACATTTTCACTTTGCTGTCCACAATGAATGCCAAGACAGTGCAAAACTATATACACACATACGTAAAGAATAATTGACGACGGGCCGTTGAATTATTATAAAAATAATTATATATGAAAAAATATAAATTTAGACTATGTGTATCTATATACACGAGTATAGAGTAGGAATATAGAATGTGAAAAATAGAAATATAGACTATGTATATATGTACATGCAAATGTACAGTATTAACAATAAAAAACAAATAGTGTAGTAATGTGCAAATTGAGTTCAACTACGTGATAACAATAGCAGCAGTAATAGTAACAGATTTGAGATGAGGCTACATGAGTAATCTTTAATGTAATCAATAATATTTACTTAATATCCTAATGATTGTTGTCATAAAAGAAAAATCTAAAATTTTGGCCCATACAATGTGTTTTTTTTTTTCTTCATCTATTGCTAAAAAAATATACCCTTAAGAATTAAGACTGGTTTCGTGCTCCAGGGTCACAAATTATCGATCTGCTATTTAAATGGCTGCTTTTTCATCTGAGATTACATTTTAAAACGTATCTAATCCAAGAGCTTTCCAGCTACAACCACCAAACTTGGGATGGAATTATTTTTTCTAACTGGTCGAACTTACAATTTTCGTTAAACAGATGATCATAACTATGTAAAGTCCCACAGACTTTCATTAAGGGAGTTGACACTTTTGTACAGTAAGACGTATAGTGTGTTTAGAAAAGCTTAATGATCATCCTAGGACAACATGCTAAGTCATGCTAGCTAACATGTTAATCATCCTTAAAACCATAGATACGTAGAGTTAGATGCCCAAGATGGCGGACATGACTAAGTGTCTGGAGCAGTCGAATGTGGCATCTACCTATACATATATATGGTAACAACATGTTAGAAATGTGTTAAATCATGCTATAAACATGCTAATGACATGCTAACAACACATTAATTATGCTAGGAACATGATTAACAATATGTTGATCATGCTAGAAACATGCTAGCAATATGTTAATGTTAGAAACATGTTATTCATGTTAACATGCTAATCGTGCTAAAATATGCTAATATCATGCTAACAACATCTATCTAAACTTTCAAACTTCAGCATTGGCAACTGCTTCAAACTTTCAGACAGGGGGTTTTTAAAACCCAATTTCAAAGTTCGTTTGCAAACTTGACTCATCTAGTTTGGTTTAGCAATGTATTATGCACAAACATGAGCAATGTGGAATCAATGTTTGTACATGACCCAGTCAAACTCTCGTCAAACTCTCTGAAGAAACACTGAAAAAGTAAACGGTGTTGAAAAGCAGATTGATGCAGATGTCTCGCACGTCCTGATTTTGCTGAGTTAGATGTCTTCCTAGGTCAACATATTTTGTTGACCCTGGAACAACATTTTAATCTATAAATGTAGTCTTGACCATATTTGTCATGAGTCCGGACCCGGTGTTCCTCCCTCTCACCACTGGAGGGCGCCACTTCCATTCTCCTGGACTCATTACCTTCACTCTGCCCAGCTGTGTCACCCACACACACACAAAGCACCTCTGATGCTGAATTTTATTTACGCAGATCCAAAGTTTACCGAAAATCTTCAGGAATTTCATTCAGAAAATGCACATCTGATATGTGGAATGAGACAAAAACCCACAGAAACAATTAAATGCAACTGCTTGATATTTATTGAGTTCTACTTGCACATTAGTAAAGAAATTAGGGAGAATTAGTTAAAGGAGCAATTGACCAAAAAATGAAAAATTGATTACAAACTTGCAACCTTTCACTTCACAAGACATTAATTGATGGACTGGAGTCGTGTGGACTATTGTGATGTCTTCATGATCAGCTGTTTGAGCTTTCATTCTGATGGCACCCATTCACTGCAGAGGATCTCCATCAATAAGCAAATGATGTAAAGTTATATTTCTTCAGATCTGTTCTGATGAAGAACTAATCTTTATCTTGGATCGACTGAGGGTAAGCGATGTTTTAAAATTGTCATTTTTTGGTCAACTATTCCTTTACTTGCAAGACAATAAGACATTCACAATTTTACATGAAACTTAAATGCTGGTGTGTATTTCTTCACACACACATAAGGCTTTTTAATGTGACAGGGGTTGTCATTCCAGTTACTCGAGGCTATAGCAGGAAGGAAAAAAATCTATTATTGTTACAGTATAAGTATTCTGATAAAATGTAATGCTTGTTAAGGTAATACAGCCAATTCTAGTCCTTTACCATTTCATAAACATTAGGTGAAGTTAAAATACAGTTCTACATTCGGCTGGTTATTGGAATTGAGGCTACTAAGGATTTCCAAGATAAAACAAAGATATAAATAGTGATGATATTTCATAAACATTTAAAACACTCACGTTGATAGTTCATCATAAGACAGTGCTCGTTTCTATTGCTATTGTCAGGTTGTGAAGGAGCCCATATCTCTTGGTCCAGTTTTGATCCATCACTCCAGAGCCATGTTCCCTCCTGTGAACAGAACACCATAAAGGACACTCCGTTTCCATCACACACCTACATGGCATTATTTGATATTCGTAAATATAAAAAAACATGTTCACACCAACCATTTGGATCACAAGTTCATGATGTTAACGCATCAAAAACATGTTTGTGTTTCTCTATAGAAACCAGTAGACCTACCATGCCAAACATATCAGCTGTATCCTAATCTTACTTTTTATTCTATGACATAACTCAAAAACAACTACAATATACAAAAGAAAAAGAAAAAGAATGGCTATTGACAAGTACGCTAAACAAATGTAAAACAAACATACTGAAACAGCGTCATAGCCTCCTATCCAGGACTCAGTTGTCTCTTGAGTTTGATATTTAATCATGATCTGTACGAAGATGTACTCCTCATAACTGTGTACAGAGGCCAGGTTCCCATCGTAGCCCAAACACTGTTTCTAAAGAGAGTAGGACATAAAAACTATTGTTAACTAACTGAAAATTTCAAGACTTAGAAATGAAGGAATCCCTATGATAAGATGGCATCTCATACCTCTGCATCAATCCAGGAACGCGGAAAGTTAAAAAAGCGGAAGCATCTACCTTTATATGCAGACCATCCACTTTCACAGGTTTCTGTAAGAAAGATAGGGGAGTATTATTGCTGCCTTAAACCTTTAGTATTTTCATTAAACTGAGATCAGATTGATATTGTATGTATACGCACCTTGTCTGACCAGGGTACAGGTCCCTGTTTAAAATGTGTAAATAGCACAAAGAAATAAACAGAACAAAGATACAAATTAAACAATGTTTAAGTTTGTAATTGTCCAGTTACAGAGACCATATAATCAAATGTAAAATAGCATTGCGTAGTCTTCACTGTATAAATAAAAAAGAGTTTAGTTCTTGTTAAAATGACAAACTAATTTAGTGAAGGGCAGTGAGAGATTTTCTCTCATTAGATTTCTTGGATTAAAATAAGGACATCGACAGCAGCTGCTAAATTAGGTGCAGTCACTTTAAGAGACAATCCATCTGATTTCTTTCTCAACAGTTTACATTCACTTAAGAGGTAACCGACCGCCAAGACAGGTACAACATAATATTTTATGCATTTGTCCGTTCAAGAGCAAGAAGAGGCAAAACTCAATTTGGTGTTGAAGGGCTGAGACGTGGCTCTCTGTGTGCACAGAACACAGCGCACTGATGCTGAATTAAGCTTTTCATCTCTTTTTGTGTTTGTATGTTTATGTTTTTGTTCACTCAGGTGCAGATGGAGAACTCAGTTCAGTGTTTGAGCTCTGTCCACAGCCGTGGGTCCCTATAATCATCACCACCTTTCACCAGTGACGACCCTGCTTTTGTCACTACAACTAGACAGAACAAATGTAACACACTAAAATATCTCACCATCGCTTATGCCAGTAAGAAGTGCTGTCTCTGAAGCAATAAAAAAAAAAGAATATATATATATATATATATATATATATATATATATATTTAAAAAAATTTAGTAATCAGATTACTTTATGTCTAATTCCAAACTAACAGTCTGTGGGATTTGAGGTAAACTGCATAAATTAAAAACTGGGCCACATACACTTCACAACAATTACCTGAAGCACCCAGAGCAAAAGAGCAGAACAAATGTAACACACTAAAAGACAGCATCAATATCTTACCATTGCTTGTGCCATTAAGAGGTGTTGCCTCTGAAATAATCAAAGAAAAATTATATGTGTGTGTGTGTGTATTAAAAATTTTAATAATCAGATTACAATTTGATGTCTAAATCCAAACTAACAGTCTGTGGGATTTGAGGTAAACCACATGAATAGAAAACTGGGCCACATACACTTCACAACAATTACCTGAAGCATCCAGAGCAAAGAGCAGAAAGAAAGACAGACAAAGAGGCCAGACTGCCATTGTTCCTGAAATCAACCAGTACTACTGCACACCTGACAAAACATGAAGACAGAACAGTTTTTATTCATTATTAACCTGTTCTCAATGTCCACATTCCAATATTGCCAGCTGTACAAGAGCCCTGTGCGTCACTATGGAGAGGATATATATATATATATATATATATATATATATATATATATATATATATAAGCATTTCAAATGATCCACTGACTCAAGCCACACTTTTATGAAACAGTAAAGTGTAAAGTTTTGAACGGCTGAAAAACCTCACCCTCTATGAAGTTAGTCACGTCCAAGTACTCTGTAGCTCTCTGCAGAACAACAAATGCTTGACTCTTCAAAACCAGATCATGACTCCCCTATTTTTATTTGGTTCATACACAGAGGAGACTGCTGTCTGATTGGTTCCTGTCTCCAAAACCCACAACAAATCCTTATCTTAAACCTAATCCCACACAGAAGAACCAGGAGAGTTATGATAAGAAATGAGATTTCAACACTACACATTACATAACCTAAAATCAATACAAACATTACTTGACTTGGTTATTTTATAACATTGTGTTAATAATGACTCTCTGGTGTTGTGGATGTTGTCAAATTTGACATTTCATTTAGTCACTGTCACTATGTTTATAGGCATTATTCACAGCTATAGCAAGAATGGAAAGGGGTTTTGTCTGTAATTCTACATTGAGATCAGAAGAGAGATGAAGAACATACATCACGTGGGGAGTACATATTCACGTTGTGCTGTGGGGCTCCTTGAGCTCATCAAAACTATCCATTAGTTCCTCAAATGTTCATTTCCGTTACCTAATATATTTGTGAGTTTTATTCTGTCGAAGGAAAATAACTGAAATTCAGGATTCTATTTATATTCTATATCTTGGAATTTTCTTATGCCTCTGTAATAACTGGACAACATACATACATACTGATAGAAAATAGTGATTGAGAAAAACATTTTCACTTTGCTGTCCACAATGAATGCCAAGACAGTGCAAAACTATATACAAACATACATATAGAATAATTGACAAAGGGCCGTTGAATTATTATAAAAATAATTATATATGAAAAAACATAAATTTAGACTATGTGTATCTAAATACGTGAGTATAGAGTAGGAATATAGAATGTGAAAAATAGATAACACACACCTGGTGACAAATTCGACACACCTGTCACATACTCACACACACAGCTGTTCCCCTTTGTCACGGACAATATATTCTCCACTCTCACACCACTCTGTCTGGCTGGATTAATGTTAATTGTGATTTGTAAGTGTTCATGTATACTGGTGTCTGCATTTTGGCTGCGTCTGCTCTTGTCCCTGTGATTTGTTTCTGTTTTGTTTTTGGCCTTGTTGGCCTTTTTGTTCTCATTAAAAGATAATTTCCCTGCATTTGGACCCAGACCCTGTTTCCTTCACGGCGCCATCTCTAAAGCGCCGTGACCATATCCTCCTCATACTTAATCATTAGTAATACCTAAAATCAGAGGAAATTATAGGTGACTGACCCTGATGTAGAACCTAATACTGATTGTGAGCCTTAACTTCACAAAAGCTATAAACTGTTTCTTCATATCTGATTGGTTAATCACAGTGTGGTTCCAGGGTCAACAAAGTTCTGCCGGAAGCTTCAGCATAGGCAACTGCTTCAAACTTTCAGGCAGGTTTTTTTTATATCAATGTTCAAAGTTCATTTGTAAACTTGACTCATCTAGTTAGTTTTAACAATGCATCATGCTCAAACATGAGCAATGTTGAATCACTGTCTACATGACCCAGTTTATCACGCTTATATTGAAATCCTCCTGCTTTTTTCTTTGAAAAATTCGGTTACACTTTATTTTACGGTTATATCTATTAGTTGCTAATTAGCATGTATATTACTAGAATATTAGCCATGTATTACTGCTAATTAAGCACATATTAATGCCTTATTCTACATCCCTAATCCTACTAATTATCAGAAAATTAAGAGTTTATTGAGAGAAAAGCCATAGCTATTAGTAATAAGCAATTGATAGATGTAACTGTAAAACAAAGTCTTAACAAAAATGTATATGATTGTTTTATGCAGTTTATGTAGTTATTGATTTATTTATACTACATTTCTCAAGGCACACTGCTCCCCGGGTACCACAGGAAAAATGTTAAAAATAGTTAAAATGGAGTTAAATTCAACAAGAAATAGATGAATATGAAGTAGATTTAAGACGGATTAATTTCTTTATTTTATGTGCAAAATTCACAGTTTATCCACAAGCAAAACTGGCTTAAATCTCTTTTGTATTCCTATTTTTCTTGCTGAATTTAACTCTCATCCCTGAGGCTTATGAATAACAACAACAAATGCAGTTGTTTGATACATTATTATTACATGAATATCATGATTAATCAAATATATTTGAGCCTTTTTCCTAAGTATATAATCTCATACTATGATGTAACTCCCAACCCTACCTAGTACAGTTCTCTTACGAGAGTTCTCTCGTACTGTGTCTTAGCTAAGACGCTACAGGAAAAATCTCTTTTCACGAAACACTGAAGCAAAAAATTATCCTTAATTTTGAATTATTGTAAAGCGCATTTGCAGCAGCACCCAGCCATAGGCGAGACGGCTCGCTCGCTCATTGGCTGCTCTGCGGCAACTGCACAAGCCTATCGAGCGCAGGCTGATGCAACATCAGACCAATGAGGGCGCTCGCGCCCTCCATGCCACTTCCCGCCGAAACGGGTGTGGCCTAGCCCTATAAAGGGAGCTCGAAAAGGCTGACTCATCTGATTTTTCATCTCTTCAGCCAAGCTCACGCATCGCTGGATCATGAGAGGAAGCAAGCGCCGTCCATAGCATCTCAGCGGGACGAGCCATTCCTGAAGCCGCTGGCCTACGCCGCCTTCCACTGCCGTTCCTGCTGCGCGTTCCGGCGCCTATATCCTTTTTTGTATCCTCGTGTGTGTTCGCCCTGCGACACACACTTGTAAAAGAGCTGCGTCTTTTTAAAGATGCCCTCGTGCGGCTTGTGCAGAGCCCCGCTCAGCGAAGGAGACCGTCACGTCATCTGCGTCTCCTGCCTGGGTGAGGATCATGCAGCGCTCGCGCTCGCTGACGGCGGCTGCCCTCACTGCGAGCTACTGCCGATGGTGACTCTGAGGACTCGCCTGGCATTCTTCTCCGAGCCTGCATTCCCCGCTGCGACACAGCGCCGTAAAAAGCGCCACTCCCAGCGAATTACGGAATCGTCTCCAGCTCTTCCGAGCTCGCCGGTTCTCCCTGCTTCACCGGCCTCCCCTGCATCGCTTCCCGATGGTCAGCGTCCGCTGTCTGCTGCCGCGTCTTCCGAGGAAGTAGAACTCAGGGCCGCGTCGGGGGAAGAGGACACGTGCTCTCTGCTAGCTTCGGGCAGTGAGAGTTGGGCGAGCTCCGGGGATCTTGCGCCTTCTGCTCAGAAGCCCAGCAGACGGGCTGATATCGAGAAGGAGCTGATGCGAGTGCTCACGCTGGCCGCGGCGAGCCTTGGCCTCGAGTGGTCTGCACCAGCGCCCCCTCTCTCGTTCCCGGCTGGATGGTAGCTTTCTTCCAGATGAGCATACTTCTCCTAGCTCAAAGCCCGCCCCGTTTCTTCCTGAGCTTCATGAAGAAGTGGCGAAAGCTTGGAATGCTCCATACTCGCCAGCATTTTCCACACTGGATGATGCTAAAAACAGAGGCTACCAGTCACTTCCGCCGGTGGAACAGGCTATAGCGACGCACCTTTGCCCGCCCTCTGCTGGACGGCGGACGAAAGCGGCGTTGCCATCGAAAGCCTGCTGCATGACGTCATCTCTGCAGCGTAAGCAACGTAGCTCGAGACCCCGTTCTCGCTCTACCAGCCGTCGCCCCGCGCCGTGGGAAGCACGGCAGAGGATTACGGTGAGGCCGGAAGCCCCGAAGTCATCCTAGCACTTCTAGGAAAGCGCCGGTGTACGAGTTTCGCTGTGGCCGAGCTCTCACCCAAGCGCTCTGCTGTTTCAGTTCCAGGAATTGTGACTGTCTCAGCGTTTTCTGCAACGCGCAAGCCTGCACAGTTGCCCGCTTGCCTGCACACAAAAGCCGTTATCATGGCTACCCAGATATTTCCCGCAAAGAGTGTAATTTCTGGTGTCCCGGCCACGGCCGATGGTGCTATAAATGTAGTGACGATGCCCACTGCTCAGTGCCCATCTCCGCATATAAGCACAGCCCTTCACACAGGGCTTGCGCCCATAAAATCGACTTAGATCGATCGCGCGCACTACACAGTAAACGTGCCCACTCCTACGTGCCCACAAACACTATGTCACACACGGCGTGTGGTTTCTGTAAAAATGAAACCCGTGCACGTGCGCTCTGCCCAGGCAGACAGCGAGTCGAAAGCAGTAAATGTGCACGCTTACAGCCCACAGTTACTCACAGACAGTACGAGTCCCACAGGACCCGCTCAGCCCTCCCTCACTCGGTTAGGCACCGTGGCGGAGTCGAGGAAGAGCGATCTGCCCGCTGTGATCAGTGCGCTCCCAGCCTCAAACGTCACAGGCATAACGCCCATGTTACAGCACACCGAAGCGCCGCCGTTGCCCAGCCAACAGAGCGCGCTTCGCATCCAACCCTTAGCCATTCATGCAGATGCATGGTCAGCGCTTCCAGGGGTTTCGGATTGGGTGCTAGACATTATAAAGAGAGGCTACTCGCTACAGTTTTTTCGACGCCCTCCGTGCTGTTTAGCGCGCGTCGAAACTACGGTCAAAACAGAAGTAGCACACCTACTTCGGGCCGAAATATCAAAACTGTTGAGCAAAGGGGCTGTGGAGCCTGTATCTCAAGCTCAAAGCGAAGGGGGGCTGTACAGCAGATACTTCTGGCTCAATCACGATCAGAGCTCGTGGAACACGGGGCCATTTTACTCGATCACCTCGAGAAACTCTGTCTCAGTGTCAACTGGACGAAGAGTTCGCTGAACCCCAGTCAGACGATACTGTTTTTGGGTATAGCTCTGGACTCACGCTCCATGATGGCGCGGCTGTCGCCACAGCGCGCGTTTGGCATTCAGCGCGCAGCGAGCTCTCTCCGCTGCGGCGCGACCTTCTCGCTCAGAGAATTTCAGAAGATGCTAGGTCTCATGGCCTCAGCATCTCCAGTTCTTCAGTTGGGCCTGCTCCGCATGCGCCCCTTGCAGTTCTGGCCGAAAGCGCGGGTACCGTGCGAAGCGTGGATATCCGGTCAGTTGCGTCTCAAGGTCAATCAGAGCTGTGTTACAGCCCTGAAACCCTGGACAGCAAACGACTGGTACCAATCAGGTGTAAGCCTGGGGACTTCCTCGAAAGTGAAAATGGTGTCAACAGACGCCTCCACTCCCCGAATCAAGGGCCGCCACGTCTTAGTCCGTTTGGACAACATGTCTGTGGTGTCCTATATAAATTGCCAGGGCGGTCTCAGGTCCCGAAACCTGTACAAGTTGGCAGAACGCCTCCTGGTTTGGGCTCAGCGCAACTTGTGCTCGCTGAGAGCAGTTCATGTGCCTGGGCTACAGAATCTGGGTCCGGACAGACTGTCCAGAAACAACATTCCCACAAGCGAATGGTCTCTACACCCACGGACAGTCCAGCTGTTGTGGGAAAGATTTGGCAGGGCGGAAGTGGACCTCTTCGTGTCCCACGAAAACGCTCACTGCCCCGCGTTCTTTTCCAAGAACGAAAGTGCGCTGTCACAGAGGTGGCCGTGTTGCCCGCTCTATGCTTCCCCACCGTCTCCCTCCTTCCGCAGGTGATAGAACGGGTGAGGGAAACGAGATGCTCAGTGCTGCTTGTAGCACCACTTTGGAAGAACCAACCATGGTTTCCAGATTTGATGCAGTTAGAAGACACTGCCCCGTGGCCAGTGCCGTTGAGGAGGGACCTCCTCTCGCAGGCCAGGGGCTCGATTTGGCACCCTCAACCGGAGTTGTGGTCCCTCCATGTGTGGGCGCTCAACGGTTACCCGCTGATCTCTCAGTGGGAGTGCTAAATACTATCACTCAGGCTAGAGCTCCATCGACTCGACGGCTGTATGCCTCGAAGTGGTCAGTATTCTCCAGCTGGTGCACAGCTCGGGGACGTTCACCCCTTAGTTGTGAGGTGACGGAGGTTCTCTCCTTCCTAAAGGAGCTGTTGGATAAGGGCAGAGCCCCCTCCACGCTCAAAGTTTATGTGGCGGCTATCGCAGCGTTTTCTGAGACAACGCTCGGTCAGTCAATAGGAAGGAATGATTTGGTCATCCGCTTCCTTAGAGGAGCTAGGAGGCTGAATCCTCCCAGACCTCCGTCAGTCCTGTTGATGTAACACTCAAAAAATCTTAACTTAACGAAATCTTAAACTTAAACATTAAGATGAACAGTATTTATAAATGCTGACTAATATATATATATATATATATATATATATATATAATATATACAGTACAGACCAAAAGTTTGGAAACATTACTATTTTTAATGTTTTTGAAAGAAGTTTCTTCTGCTCATCAAGCCTGCATTTATTTGATCAAAAATACAGAAAAAAATTTAATATTGTGATATATTATTACAATTTAAAATAATTGTTTTTAAATTTATTATACTTTATCATTTATTTCTTTGATGCAAAGCTTTATATTTAGGATCATTATCACATGATCCTTTAGAAATCGTTCTAATATGATGATTCATTATCAAAGTTGGAAACAGTTCTGCTGCTTAATATTTTTTCAGAACATGTGATAGTTTTTTAGGATACTTTGATGAATACAAAGTAAAAAAAAAAGAAGCTATGTTTTTAAAATATAAATATTTTGTAATAACAATATACACTACTGGTCAGTAATTTTGGGTCAGTATTTATTTTTTATTTTTTTAATTAAAATCAATACTTTTTTTCAGCAAGGATGTGTTAAATTGATAAAAAGTGATAGTAAAGAAAATATATTATTATAATATATATTATTAGAATTTTTTTTTTTATTTTGAATAAATGCAGTTCTTTTTAACCTTTTATTCATCAAATATATTAGACAGCAGAACTGTTTCCAACACTCATAATAAATCAGAATATTAGAATGATTTCTAAATGATCATGTGATAGACTGGATGTGTGGAAGATTTTCATTGGTCAATATGTAAACTAATCAGGCATAATCAATGTGAATCTAGCCATCTATGTATGAAGTTATTCTACTGTTATAATCCTGCATTTGACTGTATGTAGAGGCCTGCGTGAGAATGGAATGTGCAGAGAGTGCAGGGGGATAGTATATGGTGCATCTGCACACTCTATTTGGACATTAGACAAAATATATGATCAGACCTCCTTGGTGCAGACATTACCAAAATACAATATATAGTAAAGTTGGACACACTGTTTTGACATAAGACAAAATATATGATTAGGCCTCCTCGTTTCACTTAGAATAAATTCTACATCCCAAAAGCAAGCTGGAGACAACCATAAAAGGTAAAAGAGTTGATAAACAGAATCATATGTATGAAATGTATTGAACATGGGCACGCCTTCAGAAGCACTGTATAAAATAGAGAACCGACACAGACTCGACAGACTGTTCTGCACAGCTTTCTCGGTTTTATTTTCTCTTGAGAATAAAATCTTTCTTCTGGAAACAGAACCCTGAGACAGTGTGATTCCTCAGATCCATGGCCGAGGAAAATACACTACAGATGTTACATGTGACACTGAAGGCTGGAGTAATAATGCTGAAAATTCAGCTTTGCATCACAGGAATAAATTATAATTTTGTTTAAGTATATTTATTTATTTAAATTGTAATAATATTTCACAATATTACTGTTTTTCTGTATTTTTGATCAAATAAATGCAGGCTTGATGATTCAACAAGAGCAGGAGAACATTTGTGGGAAAATTAGGCTGTTTCTGTGTCTGCTCTCCATGAGCACCATTACCTGTAAAACATTTCATATCTCATGTTGTTAGCTTTCCATTTCATGCTAAAATTCATTTCATATGTTTATAAAGTGACAGTAAGTGACCTAAGCTGCATCCGAATATATATACACTAAGTAGACATCGAAAACGCCTCGCGGTATAAAGTGCATTTGCAGCTTTTGACCGCTGAGTGGCGCTTTAACCACAAGTTATCAAACAAGCGCATCAAAGCACATTTTCGCTAATAGACGTCAGTTTTGCCTCACTGATGTGTTACATTTGACTGCTTCAGTCACTGAAAATTTAAGAAAAAAACTATAGTTTAAATATTTAATATATTTAATATTTAATATTCACAGATGAAAGTTTGGTATTTATGAAGTTATGTGCATTTCTTAGAACGAATTCAAGCAGGATAAATGTCAAGCCTGTGCCTGAGCCTGTGCTTATATTTTCTAAGCTTCATGGTATTAAACCATATTTTAGATTTGACACATTTAAAAGGTGTGCAGTATTATTTATATTATATTAATAATGCGTTATATTATTCAAAAGAAATTCTGGTTTACTTTGCTT
Organism: Carassius carassius; assembly: GCF_963082965.1. Classification (NCBI taxonomy): domain Eukaryota; kingdom Metazoa; phylum Chordata; class Actinopteri; order Cypriniformes; family Cyprinidae; genus Carassius; species Carassius carassius. The sequence continues at coordinate 1,110,283 of NC_081755.1, read as the reverse complement.
CGGAGCATTAAAAGTGGTAGCCTATTTTAGGGGGGTAGGCTACATGGATTAATATGCAAAATATCAACATTTTAATATATGATGCCTATATTTTAATTTATATTTTAAATATAAATATATTTTTTCCTTTAATAAAACATCATGCATTTTTGTTATTCGTTACCTGTCCTTTATTTTGACATAACTTATTGGGAAAAAGACATTTGTCTGTAAACTGATTAAGAAATTGATGCATGTTTAAATGTAAAGCACTGTATAATTTCGTTCCCATTATTTAGGCCTAATTTGCCTAAAACAATAAATGAATAAAATTAAACCAGCACGATTAAATCTTTGAAACTCTAAAGAATTAATAAAACGTCCTCAAGATTAAACTCAAGTTCTCTCATTATAATCAACAACATTCACACGATGTAAAAAAAAAAGCTTTAGTAATTGACAACTTAAGTGATTTTAAAGGGAACCTTCTTTACTTGCTTTTAAAGTAGGGTAATATCATATGGCCTAAAAAAAATCCCAGTTTTTTTTTTTTTAATTTAGAAAAAAAAAAATCTGATTCATGATTTAAACTAATTTTTAAATCAATATTCAAATGACGAAGAAATTTTTCAAAACAAGTTTTAATATAGGTCTTTATCATTCATTTAGCAGTCAAATTTAACAAAATTTAATAACTGCAACAAGATGATTTAAAAAAACAGTACTGTTATACCTAAATGCTGGAAAGACCTTTATTTTTTATTTTTATTTTTTTTAATACTAGCCCATCATGCATCTAACCATCCACTCAGCTTTAAGAGCTGTTCAGATTTAAACTGCCAGCTCCGCAGTGAGTCAGTGTCATGGACGGAGGACCTGTTAATATATTTTCTAGTTTATATTTCCATCTCGTTATGCCACTGGTTTAGAGATTTTTTTTTTAGAACTTGTTTGTAAATAGAGCAGAAACTTTCTGTGTGTCTACAGTGGACGCGAAAGTTGTCATCTGTGCCCCACAGCGAAAAGTCTGTCTAAACTTGATGACATCACGCTATAGTGTCAAATCATCTGAACACAGTGTCAGAACATTTCATCATAAACAGAACGAGCATCAGTTCACTGATGGGGATCGTGTCCAGTGTATCCATCACTGGGTTCTGCTGTCTTTTGTTGGATCATTCCACTTGTGTCCGGTGTAGATCTGGCATGCGTTTTTTATTGTTTTATTTTACAGCCCTGCTTGTTTTAATGTTTTTATTAAATATCTGTATTGACTGCATGGTCATATTATCAAATTATTTACTGCCATGCGACCTACAAAAGTAAAGCTTGGCGAGTCGATGAACGAGCATTGCTTCAGGTTGATTTTTGGCGGATGTGCTGTGCTTGTGCAGCCGCGGTAGTCTTCATTTCATCGGGTGAAACGTCTCTCTCACTCGCAGCAGAGTCTGTGAGCAGCAACAACTTCCCCTCCCCCTGAAAATTTTGTTTGTGATGAAAATAACACCTTTGTCAGTTATTTTATCTAAACAGATCAATTAACTTCTTCAAGATTTCAAAATCAGATAGCATGCTGATAATGTAGTAGCACTGTAAGATTACAATTGTTTGAAGACAGTATTGCAAAAGCGATTAACTCTTAACATCCCGCTCGACTCTTGCAGTCATTGTAACCTTCTGATCAAGCTAAATATGTTTAACATGAATTCTTGCTGAATATGCAGTTATATGGCTGTTTGCATGAATTGTAGGCTACTCGTGATGGAGCGCTCTTGGAGCAGGTGAAAACCACTGGCTTTTGGCATGAATTTTACTCGTTATAAGAAGCTCATATTCAAGTGTTTGTGCAAAAATTATTAATGTGCATTAATGACAGGGAGGCGCCGTCTCATCACTTTAATTTTTACATGATAATGAATGTATAATTTTTTAATTAACATAATATCGTGGTGTCTCACATACATTAAAAATATATCTACAGAAAGCTTTAAATGTTTTTAAATTAAAACGAATAGTGTAATGTGTGAATGTTGCATTTCTCTCGTCGGAGAGAGCCAGCACTGTGAATATAACCAAAACAACAGTCCTATATAAACCGGTTTAGCAAGTGAAAGCCTCATAAGACACTGTCCATATGAAAGAGCAATTCACACCTTTATCTCGACCCCCACAAGCCATGCATAACCCAAAACCCAACCCCCTCCACCTGAACAGAATTCGGTCTGTGTTTTGGCTCTGAGGAACGGTGTGTTACTGGGCTGAAACTTGCCTGCACTCAGCAGCACTACTCTTTGTATTCATAATTTTCTCGCAGCCCATATTATTATTTTCACAAGACCATTATGATAATAACAAATCATCAATTAATAATTAATCATTATTTTACAAAAATCATTGTTATTTGTGATCGTGGATGTTTGCGGAAGGCTTTAAGACCGAGCGGAATCCTCTGTTCCCGCCTCACAGCGCGCGGGTCTCCGAGGCTTCACTGTCTTTGGTTTGACTTTACTGAATCAGATTGAGGCTAATACAACTTATTGATCATGAGACCAACATTTAGCAAGGCAGGAAAATATTCATTCTAACTGAAGGAAGATGTATTTCACTGAGCTAATGCTGTTAGAGAGAGAGAGAAAGAGAGAGAGAGAAAGAGAGAGAGAGAGAGAGAGAGAGAGACGAGTCTAGGGCTATTCTTAAACTTGGAGCTCATTATATTGAAGTACAAATCCAAACACCAGAAACGTTATGCATTTTATTTATTCACATGCTGTATGGTTGAAATAATATTTTAGTTCACAACTTTAAGTTCCGTTGTTTAAAAAGAATTGCTTTATTGGCTAATGTTTCATAAGCCTTTAGTTGTTATGCTCTAATATCCATGCCATTATTAATTTCACAGTATTTTTACCACCTAAATGACTAATCTTTAAAGTCACAATTCTATAATGGTCAAAGGAGTTTATAAGTAAAAAAAAGTTCTAAATTATTATGATAATTCAATTTTTTAAAATGAACAACTCCTGTATAATATGGGACAGCAACCTTTATATCAGTGGTTCTCAACCTTTTTTTCCAGCGGGCCGCACTGTGGTCTAAGTGCAAGTCGCATATAATTTACATATTACGTCAGCAATACAAACCAACCTGATTTATAATATTATAGCCTAACTATTATTATATATAATCTATTACATTCATTGAAATAAACAATTCTACTCCCCATAAATAAAACACCTGATGCTGTCGGGAGCTGACCAATTTTGTGAGATTCAGCTTGAAAGGAGTAACAGCACAAAGAAGTTGCGATTGTAACGCCTGTGTTATACTTTCCGCATGAGCAATCCGGATGCAGACACGGCCAGCGCGGACGCAGACTTCTTCAATTTATACTTGGCCAGTTCTGCAATTGCCCAGAATTATTGCACATCTGACTGTTTTTATATTCTTTTACTGGCGGATTGCACAGGTTTGAGTAGCAATGAGCTTTTTCACTCTGCCTGCACATGTGCAATTTTGCTTTTGAAGCCTACTGACCACGCGCACATGTCCACGCGGTCGTCTGCTCAGAGCCTCGGCACACACTCTCCAATGACGATTTTTACGTCACGCCTACCTAGTGGTCCATAGCGGACTCGCGGACGCCGAAAGTTTGACAGAGGCTTTAAGATGCAGGCTTACATGACCTGACGCGCAACATTTCAGAAAATGTGCGTTCACAAATGGCATATGTGTCCACTTGCAGATTATTAAATAGCAATTCTATTTAATTAGTTTTTTTTAATTTGTGCAATATTGTTAAAGGAAACACATCCACTGTACTCCGCACAGTCAGCAGAGTCCATTCATGTAAGTTTTATCACATAATACTGTGAAATTTGCATAGGAAAAAAGTTGGATTTTGGTTAATGTCATATGTGGTGTATGTTCACCAAAATGTCACAAAGTTTGCCAAGCTGTAACTCCCCCAAAACGGGGCCAAACGTCACCAAACTCGGGTCAGAGTAAGACCTACAGAAGGCCTAACGGACACCGCTTGCCCCCTATCCATAACACCCCGGGGGGGCGGAGTTATGGCCCCCCATATTTTTGATAGTCAAATGGAAGGAAGAGACCTAGAGTCTTGAAACTTCGTGACTTGATAGCCCACGAAGGGCCCTCTCTGAAGCCACTTCCCCCTAGTCGATAGACCCCCGGGGGCCAGAGATACGGACCTGCAAATGCAAAAACTCCCAAAATTTGACCGGCCATAACTCACTCAAAAGGAGGGGAAAGAAAAAAATCTCTTGGCAAAATTAGACCGTGGGGACCTCTATCCGACGCCACCGGCCCCAATTCCCTAAACCCCCGGTAGGCTGAGATACGGTGCCCCAAATTTTGTGTCCATCAAATATGAATAAATGGCAAGTGGGATATGTGTCCACGTGAGGTTTAACAAATAGCAATTCTATTAAATTTGATTTAATTTAATATATGCAATATTGTTGATCAAAATGCCTGCACTGTACTCAGTCAACTCAGCAGAGTCCATTAATGTAAGATTTATCCCATAATAATGTAGAATTTCCATAGAAAACAAAGTTGGATTTGTTGGAAAAAGTTGGAAGCTCTGAGGAATACATTTTTTAAAGTTTTATGCCATAATACTGTAAAATTTGCATAGAAATAAAAGTTGGATTTTGGTTAATTTCATCACGTGGTGCATGTCCACCCGCATTTTATTTGAACCCCATTCAAGTATATGGCAAGTGGGACTTAGAAACGTCCCAGAGGCCTGAAATTCGGATTGGTGGGTCCAGGGACCGCCCCAAGTGAGCTGCCGATGGTGCGAGGCCCTAAGGCGAGGGAAAAATTTGGAACCTCCTGCACAAAATCTCTCCCTCAGCCCTCTCTGACTCTTACATGATCAGAGCCTTTTGAGAGATTTCAGTGTGCCGAACGGGTATTTTTTTTTCTTGGTCCTACAGCTTCATGCTTCGGGGACATGTGAGAGGGGCCCCTGAGATGCGAGAATCTCGAACCATCGTCTCCGAAGGGTGGATGTCCCACCCCAGATGTAAATGCATAGCGATTTGTTGGACACGTGCTCCCTTTTTTGACTCTTTGACCCCTAAGGAAGGTCGTAGGGCCACCAGACTTTTCCGCCTGGTCGAGGGGGTCCCCATAAGGCAAACATACCAAATTCAACCCGATCGGACCCGGGCGAGCCGTGTCCACGAAACCGTTAGTTCGAACACATTCAAGTAAATGGCAGGGGGGATTTTTTTAGAAACGTCCTAGGGGCCCGATATTCGGAACCGTGGCTCCTGAGGGCCCCTAGAGTGTGCTGTCAAAAGTGCGGGGCCCTAGTGCGATGCACTTTTGTTCCTCGGGTCCTACAACTACGTTCTTCGGGGCCCTGGGTGAGGGGCCCCTGAGATGCCAGAATCTCATATCTGGGGGCCCTAAGACTTGTCGTCTCCGAACTGTGGACATCCCACCTCCAATCAAAACGCGTACCGGTTTGGTGGATGTGCGCTCCCTTCTGTGACCCTTTGACCCCTAAAGAAGGTCGTAGGGCCACCAGACTTTCGATGCCCGTTCGAGGGGGTCCCCCTGAGACAAATATCCAAAATTCAGCCAGATCGGACCCTTGCGAGCCATGTCCACGAACCCGCTAGGCCGAAAACATTCAAGTATATGGCAGGTGGGACTTTTTTAGAAAAGACCCAGGGGCCCGAAATTCGGATCGGTGGGTCCAGGGGCCGCCCCGGGTGAGCTGCCGAAAGCGTGGGCCCTAAGGCGAGGGAAAATTTCGGAGCCTCCTGCACAAATCTCTCCCTCGGCCCTCTCTGATTCTTACATGATCAGAACCTTTTGAGAGATTTCAGTGTGCCGGACGGGGTTTTTTTTTTCAAGGTCCTACAGCTTTGTACTCACTACCACATTCTTTGCATTGTTTTTGGCGATATGGCTTGTAGAAGAACAGCAACGGTAACACACAAAATGCTCTTTCAGTAAATGCATCCTCTCTTGTAGAGATTTCTCTCTGAACCCTCTGCATATTCTTAAAGGATGAGGTTTTCCATGAATTGGACAAATCTGATTTGGACTAACTGATATCTTTTTCTGTTCAGATTGTACTTTAGTTGAGGTACTAACTTGAGTCTTGTGAACTGATATTGGAATTTGTCTTTGTTTCTTAAATCTTTCTCCTTTCTCATATTTCATATGAGGAAATGTACTAAAACTGGGATCTGTACGTGCCTTTGCTTCTGAGCGGACAAAATTCGCAAACACTGAGAAAGGTGGGAAAGCAACATGATGCTCTTTATATTTAGATCCAAACAACATCCATTTTTCTTGAATATTTGTCAGACAGATTTAGTGGATCTTAAAGGCACAGCTGAAGATGCGCACTCTGTCAGCACACGTTCCTCAAAAACATCCAGACGTTCTTCAAGGGCATCCAGTTGCCACTCAAGTGCCAGCATAGCTGTTTTCAAGGCACGAGCAAAAGCGGAAGCCGCACAAGCCAGAGCAGCATACGCTAAAAAAGAACATAATACACTCCAAACAGCGGCAAGTACCACACTTCCTGACCATGCTGAAGAGGCGGTGCCATCTCTGCATGCTCATTTTTTAGCAAGTTGCCCATAAATTCAAGGAAATGAGCTTTCATTTGTTGTCGCTTGTTAAGAGTGTGTCTCAGTGCAAGAAGGGGGCATTATTTGGGCCATTCATTTGTTTGCACACTTTGGCACTTGAAGGATGTCTCTGCCCAGTAATAGAAGAATCTCTGCATCAGAGTCAAGAGGTGGTATTTCCTGAGAGGTGGTATTTCCTGTGCTATGTGTCTCAAGTGGCTGTTGATGGAATGCTGCATCAGGAGTTGGAATCTCTGTACGATTGTTTGGAATCTGATTGCATTCTAAAAGAGAAGGGAGAGGTAGACGTATCTTTCCATTAGTGGATTCCACAGTGAAATCAGAAATTCTTCTACCTGCTGTCTCTAGAAGGCCTGCACAGGTTTTTAATGTATAGGGCAATGGACTTTTTTTGATGTTGAAGATGTCAAATAAATCTTTTCTAACCAAAGATCGATTGCTTTGCTCATCTAGGATGGTGTACATCTTCTTTGCTTTCTATTTGTGTACAGTTGGACATAGGGAAGTTTCTCAACAATAGGGTTCACTCCCTTAGAAGTTTCCAAATATGCCAGACCTGGTAAGTATCCCTCAAGCTTTGCAGCTTTTAGTTCAGAGAGGATGTCTCCTAAATTTCGAAGCTTTTGTGGATCTTTGTTATTCTTGGAAAGTTTTCCAGTTTAGCAAAAAGAGCATGTTCAATTGGTCTGGAGAACCATATATTTCCTCAAGTCTCTGCCATGTAATTATCAGTGCAACTGCTGGGCTTCTGATATGAACAGCTTTCAGTCTCCTTGCATGCCTAGAAGATTATTTACCCAGGTATTTAATCAAGAGATCTAGTTCTTCTGCAGGTGAAAGACCCAGACCAGAAATTGCAACCTGGATTGATGATTTGCATGACCAGTAATTATTGGCTTATCATCAAAATAAGTAAGCCCTGCTGACACAAGCTGTGTACCAGCTAGATTCTTTGCGAGGTCATAGGTAATGGACAAGGAACCTCCTTTACCAGAAGGTCCACTCTTTATTTTGTAGCGACAAGGAGAAGCCTGCGTTTTGGTGGCATCTTGAAACATGTCTACACTAAAGTCCATGTTTTGTGAATTAATTGGTATGTCCTTGAAATCAGTTTCACTTTTAATTAGACTAACAAATTGAGAATATTGAAGTTTTGGTTGCATTTCTATCCACTAGAGGGCAGTGCACCACTACTAATCTGAGATTTGTGATTTTACATAATCTGCTGTACGATTTCTACTGTCCTCGAAGGGGACAGGCACCGATACTCTATTGGCTGCACTACGTTCTGTTTCCAGAAATGCTTCTTCCAGTACCTGGGGCCTGATGTATAAACGTTGCGTATGCACAAAATGGGCATAGAAATATGCGTACCTATTTTTCCACGCACATATCGGGATTTATAAAAAATAAACTTGGCGTAAATAAGTGCGCACCGTAAGGATGCTCTTGACCATACCGTGCATACGCACTCTTTTAGAAGTGTGTGTTTTGGCGACACCAACTGGCCCAAATAGCAATAACTATTTAAAATTAAAAACTTCTAAATTATCCTATTACATCACCCAATAAATCAAATTGCATCAACCTGAATTATCATTATCAGCATTCTAAACCAGGTGCAAATACTTTGAATTTACAATTTTTTTTAATGAATGGGCTATAAAAAAGGCATGTGCGTATATAACATATCATCATAATGGATGCTCTAGCGCTGTTAGAAGACTTTGCTAATGACGCTCTATGGAGGGGGACCAAAAAACAGTACACAGAATCTTGTAGATTACAATTTGCAACTAGACGGATGTACTGTTACTTCCTTTACAGTCAAAAATCTGGGTGTTATATTACACAGCAACTTGTCTTTTGAAAATCACATTTCCCATGTTACAAAAACTGCATTCTTCCATCTTAGAAACACTGCCAAGCTACGAAACATGTTCTCTGTTTCTGATGCAGAAAAGCTAGTTCATGCATTCATGACCTCTAGACTGGACTATTGTAATGCACTTCTAGGTGGCTGTCCTGCATCTTCAATAAGCTACAGGTAGTCCAAAATGCTGCAGCTAGAGTCCTTACCAGGTCAAGAAAATATGACCCTATTACCCCATTTTTACAGTCTCTGCACTGGCTACCTATTAAGTTCAGTATCAGTTACAAATGATCATTAATTACCTATAAGGCCCTAAATGGTTTAGCTCCTGCGTACCTAACAAGCCTTCTACCACGTTACAATCCATCACGCTCCCTAAGGTCACAAAACGCTGGACTTTTGGTAGATCCAAGGATAGCAAAGTCCACTAAAGGAGGTAGAGCTTTTTCACATTTGGCTCCCAAACTCTGGAATAGCCTTACTGATAATGTTCGGGGTTCAGACACACTCTCTCTGTTTAAATCTAGATTAAAAACTCATCTCTTTCGCCAAGCATTCGAATAATGTATCTTTTAAATTGTGAGTGTAGTTGTATCTGATCAAATGTGCATTCTTATTCTTTAGCATGGGTTAAACTAATTAATTTTACTTTGTTGGAACAGCAGCTATGCTAATGATATCTCTTATTTGTTTCTATGTTTTTCCACGGGATTTACACAAGCTCCAGTCTGGATCCAGAACACCTGAGAAGAGATGATGCTGACCCCTCAGAGGACCCCAGATGATGTTAACTCTGAATCAACAAATAGAACTAACAAATATTGCTACAAATGTGACTGCATCATATAATAATTGCTGTTAATAATGTTCATCGTCTGGCTGACTATGTCTTGTATTAATTTTTACAGAGAGAGCAACGTGGATCCAGGCCAGCCACTGCAGAAAGGTCCCACCTACATCTGAGGAAGAGGAGCTGAGGGAGTAAGCCTAAACATCAAGCGTCCTTATCAGCAGGAAGAGCAAGGTTAAGACTGAAAAACAGCATCTAAGTAGTCTGCGCACAAGTGAAAGATAACTATGAGGATCATAGTTGGGTATATCATGTTGTTTTCATATTCCAGACTACAGTGACAATGTTACCAATATCATAACACACATGAGAATGGCCGTAAAAGAGCTTAGCCATACACATAATGCTGCTAAATGATTTTTGCTGCTATTATGGCTACCATTTATTTTTTAGTTGACATCCAGCTCAGTACAGAGACTGGTGAAGTCTAGTGTTTCATATCAAATGGTTCAAATGACTGTGTACAATGAAGACATCATGGATTTGAGTGGGGAGAAAACTATTGATGAAGAGACAAACAGTAGCGGAAGCTACAGTGAAATGTGTTAAATGTATGAGATTCATGATATTTTTTTCTTTGAAGTAAGTAATGTTCAGGCCTATCTGAATTTATACTGTTTGCTTGCTTAAAATAGGGTCTATCCCCATACAAAAAGCCTTAGCATATTTTCTTACTTCTTTCACAAATTTAAGAGAGTGATCATTTATGAGAAAGTCAGAGATGAAGAGTATAAATGTGATGATATGCCTTAAGTTTGCTTTATTTTGAATTATGTTTGTATTCCTGAGTGTGAATTTGGTTTTGGATTGTGTTTGTGTCTGTGAGGTGACTGAGGGTCTGACTCATATCAGGAATGCAGTAGCAGTGACTTACTCGTTTAGCCCGGCTTCCAGAGCAGAAACATAATGTTAAGTGTGTAGTGAAAATATAACCAGTAGTAATGAATTTTTGTGTTTTAGTGATCAATGAATGATAAAAAGGGGGAAATTGTGGTGGAAAAATCATTTAACATTGCTTCTGTATGCCCATATATGCATGTGTTTTCTTAGAATTGCTGTGTGGGTTCAGAAGGGCGAAACCTGGGGGGGAAACAGATGTTTGAGTGTGACCTTCATTGGCCCATATAGTCATTGGGGTCATTGGGCCATATAGTGGGGGGACAATGCCTGAGGATGACCTGAGGGGGTCACCTAATGCCCCGTTTCCACCGCAGGAACTTTACCCAGGAACTAGGGACTTTGGCCTGGTACTCGGTGTGTTTCCACCGCAGGAACCAGGAACTAAATAAAGTTCCAGGTAAAAAAATGCCCCTCAGAAAGTCCCTGCTGGCGAGGTGGTACTTTTTCAAAGTTCCTGAACTTTCGGGGGTGGGACTTGGCCGCTAAACATCCTGATTGGTTGAGTTCACGCATCATTGGTTGAGTTCAACCACCATTTATTCGGATCAACATTTTCTAAATATTACTGTTATTGTGTCATTAAATGTAATTTTAAAAGTATTTCAGGCGAGAATGTAGTTGTTTAAAACTCAAATGTGGTTTATTTATAAAGACAGCGCCTATTTAAAAATGTGTTTCGCCGATCTCAGAGACGGTGAACTCCACGCGATCAGCGGGAGCTAAGTCCTCCTGTATCCGCCGAGAAGCAGCCTCTCCTCGGCTAGACCTTCTGATGTGTGCCGCTGGCTCCGATGTCTCTTTAGTGGTTAAACATAAAATATAATTCGTTTTGGGTAAATCTAACAGGTTATCTTTGGTCTGTATTCAATTTATCTATATGTTAAAATGAAAATAAAAAAGGCAAATCTATATAATATTTCGTTTCATTGTAATGGCTGTAGGCTATATATACACATATCCCTGAACTAAGTACATTTCTGCAGCTGTTATTATGCTTAAATGAAAACGAAAGGAGGCAGTGGTATTTGATATCCTATTTCGTTTTATTGTAAATATACAGAGAGGAAAATAATAGCCATGGTCAGCTGACTGAAGTTATCAAGTATATGCTGCTGTTTGCAGATTTACTGGATTTGCGTCGTCGCGGACATCACACTCCCGAGTCGAATGCACAAAGTCCGCACTACCGAGAATGCACGTCCAAAATCAGCGCACTTTGTATTGAGAAACGCGCGCAGACCTACGTCACCAGTCTATTTGCCTAATCTTCCCGGTACTTTACACCGCGGTGGAAACGCAGAACGCAACAGGTCTGGGGGGGAAAGGTTCCTGGGAAAAAAAGTTCCTGGTACAAATGTTCCGGGTAATTTCGGTGGAAACGCGGCATAAGTCCTAAATGTGTGAGAAACAGCCCATAGAGAGTGTTCCTTGTTATGTGTGGAAATTTACAGCTGCTAAGACTTTGTAACCTTGACACAGCAAAGGGATATAAGGTGGAGGACTGCCCTCTTCCTGGGTCGGTTTCACTCTGCAGGAACTCAGTGTTGCTGTATGACTGTCTGACCTTCTTTGCAAAGAATAAAAGCTTTCTTTTAATTATACCTGAGTATGAGTCTGTCTTTTATGCTGATGAGAGTTGATTTAAATTTTGCCTACGACGTGATAAAGATGTCATTTTACAAAAGATTTATATTTCATATAAATGCTGTTCTTCTGAACTTTCTATTCATCAAAGAAACCTGAGAAAAATCTACTCCGCTGTTTTCAACATTATCATAATAAGTGTGTTTTTTTTTAGCAGCAAATCAGAATATCAGAATTATTTCTGAAGGATCGAGTGAACGGAGTAATAATGCAAAAAATTCAGCTTTGAAATCTCAATAAATTACATATTGAAATATATTCAAATAGAAATCAGTTATTTTAAATAGGCTAGTAAAAATATTTCAAAATTTGATTGTTTTGCTGTACTTTGGATCAAATAAATGCAGGCTTGGTGAACAGAAGAGACTTCTTTAAAAAACATTAACAAGCTTACTGTTCAAAAACTTTTGATTGGTAGTGTATAGGCAACTTTAATTTTTTTTAACTTTATTAAGCTTTGAATTGGCTTAGAAATCTATAACTTCTGGACAATAACAAATAATAAAAAAATGTTATCACATAATAAGGCAGAATAGTTTCTATACTGTAACAGCACTGCATTGTCCATATACTTTATTTATCACCTGCTGGAGATGACTTCACCTCTATCTGCTGAAGGTGAACCAAAAACAACTGATAGCAGCTCTCAGTGATATGTGTCGGGTCCCCGCTATAATAACAGCAACATTCACAAATGCCTACTGAACAAGCGGGAACCCAGTGTGCCTGTAGCTTTCTCTATTTCAGTTTTATCACGTAATAGAAAGTCTAAGGCCATCTCAAGCCGAAGGGCAAACTCATCTAATCTGAGGCCTATTATGCATCAAACTAAGATTGATGTAAAGACACAAAGCACAGCCATCAAATTAGCATCTTTAAACATTCGCTCACTAAAAAATAAATGATTTATAATCAATGACTTTATAACCACAAACAATCTGGATTTTATGTTTCTAAACGAAACATGGCTTGAAGACAGCTGCAATGCAACAGTCCCTAATGAAGCAGCCTAACTTCACTTACATGAGTGTCTGCAGGACTGTTAGGAGAGGTGGAGGTGTAGCTGCTCTATTTAAAGATGTCTATCAATGCAAGCAAGTGTCATTTGGTCAGTACTTGTCTTTTGAATATCTAGGGATTGTGCTGAAAGGTGCTCCACGCATTCTGTTTATTATTATTTACAGGCCTCCAAAATACTATCCAGCCTTGGTTGAAGAGGTCACAGAAATGTTATCAATGATTTCCACAGAGTTTGACTGTTTTGCTATTGCAGGGGATTTTAACATTCATATAGATAATGCAGAAAACAAAAGTACAAAAGAAATGATATCGGTTCTAATCACTTTTGACTTGACTCAGCATGTGCATGGACCCACACACAAAGGTGGACACACTCTAGACTTAATCATCAGTAGGGGTCTAAACATTTCATCCATTGTTATTAAGGACATAGCACTATCTGATCACTTCTGTACTTTGATATTTTGATCTCTGCTACAACTGAATCTAGATCGGTCTGTCAGAAGGAGATTCATTAACGAGAACACAAGTGTACTATTTATGGAGGCTATATCTTTAACACCAAGCATTTCTGCAGACTCTGTTGATATTCTCCTTGATTCCTTTAACTCAAAAGTTAAGAATGTTATTGATGATTATTGCTCCAATAATAGTCAGTAAGAAAACAAACAGACAGAAATCAGTTTGGAGAAGATCAACAGCAGTTCAGACTATGAAAAGACAATGCAGAAAAGCAGAGCGGATGTGGTGGAAGACAAAACTTGAAATTCACTATAGCATCAATAAAAACAGCCTTCATGCTTTTAATGTGAAACTAGCCACAGCTAGACAGAATTTCTTCTCAAACCTTATAAACAGTAACTTAAATAACACTCGTACTCTTTTTGCCACTGTTGAGAGACTGACAAACCCCCCAAGTCAGATTCCCAGTGAAATGCTCTCAGACAGCAAATGCAATGAGTTTGCATCCTTCTTTTCTGAGAAGATCATCAATATCAGGAAGGCGATTGGCACATCCTCAAGAAATGCAGAGGTCAGACAGATTAGGCCACAATATCAAAAAGATACTATGTCTATTTTTGAAGCAATTGATAGCAAAATTCTGGAAGACATAGTGCACCACCTAAAATCGTCAACCTGCTATCTTGACACACTTCCCACATCTTTTTTCAAAATCCTCACTTCTTTCTGGGACATTTCCAAACTCCTTAAAAACCGCAGTTGTTAAGCCCCTCCTGAAAAAGCTGTTTTGAGCAATTTTAGACCAATATCTAATCTTCCTTTATAGGCAAAATTATAGAAAAGGTAGTTTTTAATCAGCTGAACAAATACTTAAACTCAAATGGATACCTGGACAATTTTCAATCTGGTTTTCGACCGCATCACAGCACAGAGACAGCACTCATTAAGATAATAAATGATATTCGCTTATATTGTTACTCAGGCAAAATATTGGTGCTGGTATTGTTAGATCTCAGTGCTGCGTTTGACACTGTCGATCATAACATACTACTGGAGAGACTGGAAAACTGGGTTGGGCTTTCTGGGATGGTACTCAAATGATTCAGGTCATACTTACGCCTGGTTCACACCGGACGCCGAAGAGACGCGGAAGCGGCGCGGAACGGAGGCCGCTTCCTTTCGGCGCCCATGTTAACCTATGATGTCATTCACACCAGACGCGGAGCGCCGCGGTGTGCCGCTGCCGGCCCGCGCCGTGAAGCGCCAGTTTCGGCGTCTGGTCTATTTTTTGCGCGAGCGATCCGCGTCAATTCCAGCAGGAAGTCCCACCAAGAAACATGAGACAATCCGGTCAATTGTCAAAATATAAGCAATTTTCAAATTAAAATACCGCGAGTGACAAATGCGATCATATTTGTGTATCTAAACAGACTAGAAAAATGAAAAAAAAAAAAACACACAACACACACACGCAAGCACATAGCAACGGGAGTGGGCGGACTACAGGGCGGGTGGGAGGGGATGGGTGTTATTTACTGACCCATGATGTGCTCTGAATAAACAACAACTGAGCAGAAGCGCTTGTCGACCGCTGCGGAGAATACGCTTCTGGTGTGAACAGGCAGGCGCCGGACCGCGCGTGATTTTCCGTTCCGCGTCGCTTCGGCGTACGGTGTGAACCAGGCGTTAGAAGGGAGAGGCTATTATGTGAGTCTAGGAGAGCATAAGTCTAAGTGGACTTCCATGACATGCGGAGTCCCACAAGGGTCAATTCTCGCAACGCTCTTGTTTAGCCTGTATATGCTCCCACTAAGTCAAATAATGAGAAAGAACCAAATTGCCTATCACAGCTATGCTGATGATACCCAGATTTACCTAGCCTTATCTCCAAATGACTACAGCCCAATTGACTCCCTCTGCAAATGCATTGATGAAATTAATAGTTGGATGTGCCAGAACTATCTTCAGTAAAATAAGGAGAAAACTGAAGTCATTGCATTTGGAAACAAAGATGAAGTGTTCAAGGTGAATGCATACCTTGACTCTAGGGGTCAAACAACTAAAAATCAAGTCAGGAATCTTGGTGTGATTCTGGAGACAGACCTTAGTTTCAATAGTCATGTCAAAGCAGTAACTAAATCAGCATACTATCATTTAAAAAACATTGCAAGAATTAGATGTTTTTTTTCCAGCCAAGACTTGGAGAAACTTGTTCATGCCTTTATCACCAGCAGGGTGGACTATTGTAATGGGCTCCTCACTGGCCTTCCCAGAAAGACCTTTAGACAGCTGCAGCTCATCCAGAACGCTGCTGCCAGGATTCTGACTAGAACCAGAAAATCTGAGCATATCACACCAGTCCTCAGGTCCTTACACTGGCTTCCAGTTACATTTAGGATTGATTTTAAAGTACTTTTACTCGTATATAAGTCACTACATGACCTAGGACCGAAATATATTTCATATATACTCACTGAATATAAACCTAACAGAGCACTCAGATCATTAGGATCGAGTCAGTTAGAAATACCAAGGGTTCACACAAAACAAGGGGAGTCCGCCTTTAGTTACTATGCCGCCCGCAGTTGGAATCAGCTTCCAGAAGAGATCAGATGTGCTAAAACACTAGTCACATTTAAATCTAGACTTAAAACCCATCTGTTTAGCTGTGCATTTATTGAATGAGCACTGTGCAATGTCCGAACTGATTGCACTATATTTTCAGTTTTTTATTTTATTTTATGTAAAATCATTTTCTAACTGTTTTAAATTCATTTTAAATAAGTAATTTTTAAAATAATTTTAAGTTTTAAAATTGCTTGTTTTATTCTTGTTATTCAGTTTCTTCATTATTATTCTACTTTCTTTTATGTAAAGCACTTTGAATTACCATTGTGTACAAAATGTGCTATATAAATAAACTTGCCTTGCCTTGAAAACCCATATTGTCGCAATCGTATGTTTAATGTGTTTGTGTTTCCAAAAGTGTCGGTTTTTCTGTGAAAATAACTGTTTTCATGCAGCAATAGCTGGACGCCGTTGTCATATAAGGAGTTTCCTGGTATGAATTTCTGCACGAGAGCGCCCTCCAGCTTCGAGTATGAATGAAACACACACTGCAGGAGTGTTTAGCGCTCCGTGATGTTCATCTCGCCTTCTGGGTCCTAATAAAACACCAGATCATGCGCAGACTGTCCTGTGACTTTGAGTTTAAATCTATATTTATTCACACCAGCTCTTGAAAACCTCTATGCGAACACACTTGACCGAAAAAGTGCGGGGGGCGAATTTCCATTATATTAAAAGTGGGGGGGGGGCACGTCCCCCGTGTCATCTACGCCCCTGCACTGAACCGCATCTCATGGAGCACGTTTAGTCCAACGAAGCAATAAAGTTTTAATATGGATCATAATTCCTTTGTTTACGTTTCAGTTCTTCAGCGACAGAACTGTTTGTGTCCGTTATGGAATAACTCACGGTCGGAAACTGCGTCTTAGTAGTAAAAAAAACGGCATGGATTGCAGCGTACAGTGTCACAAACAGAATGAGACAATCCGCCGAAAAAAAAATGAATGAAAGATAGGCAAAAGATAGTTTATTTGAATTTTGGGGCTCCCTCGTGACGCGCTCTGACGCACCTGTCAGCTGATGGAGGCAGAACTTATAGCGATCGCCTTTTTCTTTGTTCGTTTTATTTTTCAACAGTTTTTATATATGTGAGAGTGTGTTTTATGTTGAATGTGAATGTATCTGCATGATTACCATCTGTTTGAGTGCAAATCAGATCGCTATTACTGTATGATCACAGCTATCAACGTGAACACGTCTTTATGAATAGAGAGAGTGGATTATTTACTTTGGCACATTTGTGTTATTACTAGTGCTGTCAATCGATTAAAAACTTTAACTAGATTAATCACACATTTTTTCTGTGATTAATCGCAATTAATCACAATAAAAAAAGAAATGTTTTTGTACGTTTTTAATATATTTTTTAATGTAATAATTTCACAGTTAATCAAATTAATGTAGAAACAACATAAAGACAGTATATTTTAAATACGTTCCCTTTGTTCTTTAACTTTACTGACAGGAAGCTTTATTGGCTGCTGTCCTTTTAAGAGCAGACAGACACGCGGATCTCACCGTTTATATACTGTCTATGGATCTCGCCTCATTCTCTCACAACTCTTTTTGTTCATTTTAGATTGCTCTTATGAGGATAATCGACAAAACTGGCACTTTGGGATGTTTATTGTTAGTTCAAGCGCTTAAGAGAACTGGATTCTGGCGCCCTGTCTATGCATTGTGTGTGTGTGTGTACGTGTGTATGTGTCACATAAGGGCATTCACAGACAGCGCATTCTCTTTTGTCTTGCCGTGCTTGAAATGTTTAAATGCATTTAAATGAATAAGAGCGTGATCATATAATGTAAAGCTAGCCAACGGATGGCAGAAAATACGGATGCTGCGTAAATTGCGTTAAATATTTTGACACGTTAAACCAGACAAAAATTAATCGCATGCGTTAACGCGTTAACGTTGACAGCACTAGTTATTACCATTTGTATACGCGGATCTCACCGTTTATATACTGTCTATGGAACTCGTCTCATTCTCTCACAACTCTTTTTGTTCATTTTAGATTGCTCTTATGAGGATAATCGACAAAACTGGCACTTTGGGATGTTTATTGTTAGTTCAAGCGCTTAAGAGAACTGGATTCTGGCGCCCTGTCTATGCATTGTGTGTGTGTACGTGTGTATGTGTCACATAAGGGCATTCACAGACAGCGCATTCTCTTTTGTCTTGCCGTGCTTGAAATGTTTAAATGCATTTAAATGAATAAGAGCGTGATCATATAATGTAAAGCTAGCCAACGGATGGCAGAAAATACGGATGCTGCGTTAATTGCGTTAAATATTTTGACACGTTAAACCAGACAAAAATTAATCGCATGCGTTAACGCGTTAACGTTGACAGCACTAGTTATTACCATTTGTATAAGTGGTCATCAGCACATCATCGTAATTCATTGAAAATGCTGCATTTCTAGCAATCTCAGGATGTTCTGTAATTGGCAAACAAAGTTAAATCTTTTTTTATTTTTCTTATTATTCTTATTTTTCTTACTCAAATTATTCTTATTGTATTCTTCTAGTGCTCAAATAAATCCCTTATATGAAGTTTCTGTCTAGTGTTTTATAACTGAAAAAAAAACTATGCAGTGGTATGTTTAATGACTTAATAGTTTGTAGAAGCCTTCAGTACTATTGGGAAATATATTTTCTTATATTTGGGGGGTGGGGGGTCTAGACATAGTCTCAGAAAAATGTTTGCAGGAGTCTCATTTTTCATGATATCTTATTCAGATTTGAAATAGAAACTCATGAGACATGTGGCTTTCATCCCATTACTTATCTAGATTGCTCCAGGACTCATTTCATGTATTTTTATATCAAATAAAAAATATTTAAGTGTGGTAAAAAAATTTCAAGGCACTCCAGTGTCTATAACTTTTAATATTTTTGAGCATTATCAAATCTGGTTGATAAAAAGTAAAGCCCAAACGGTCTTCTTTCCAAAGACACCAAAATTATGTTTGTAACACACTGAAGTAGGAAACTATTACAATTATAAGTTAGTGTTGCATGGTGCACCGATACTTCAAAAGTATCGCGATTCTCGGAAATTAAAAACGTCACGATTCCTAAATTTATTAGTATCGATACTTCAAAGAATGACTGCGTTCCAGATTTGTAAGAGACGAATCTCATGTTGGTGTGTGGTATGAGTCAGTGGATTACCTGAACGGGAACGATTCATTAACCTAAAAGATTCATTCAAGGACGAACCATCACTAGTGCAATTTCATATAGCCTATATTAAATATTTGGAATATATATTTGAATATTTTATTAGGTTCTTTGATAAGGTTATACGAAGGTCTAAGTAGCAACGTATCTTCCGTGCTGTCCCCGATGCGCGGGTCGGGGTGGGTAAAATTTTTTTACTTTATTTGCGGGCTGGGGCGGGCCAAGTAATTTCATAAATGCAGGACCCGCGGATTGGAAAAAACCCAGACCCGCGCATCACTAGGCTGCATGTGCGAGCACAAGTGATACTGTGGCCGCCGGTCCACGACTGGAAGAAGAAGATGACGCTCAAAAAAGCTCACTGGTTGCACAACTGACAGAATAAGTTACAATATCTCAGATATTGCTGCTAAATTTTATTTGCTTTTTTCTTTTTTACTCGAATGCCATAGCTTAAATTGATATTATTTATGTTTTGACATTTAATCTTCTGAGTTCAGAAACATTTTTAATATAATAGCAGTTCATATTTTTATTCAAAGTTCAGAATCAAGATAAATTTATTACTCTTATGTTTCTTATGATAACTGAGATAATGCTGCTAAATTTATTCTTTCTTTACCTTGAATGTCATTGCTCTAATTTAATTATTTTTAATATTTTTATATTTCATATTTTGCTCAAATGTTTAACATATATGCTGTTCATATGTTCATTTATTAGTGTGCTATATGATTAGAATGTTGTCCCGATTTTAAAATAAAGCACAGCAATGATATTTGAGAGTGTATTTTCCCCTTTCAGGAAAAGTATCGAAAAAGTATCGAAATCGCAATTCTTGACTAGGTATCGGTATCGAAACAATAATTTTGGTATCGTGACAACACTATTATAAGTTAGGTAGAGCACTTCAGCTGTGAGTCCCATAATGGCTGGCTAACAGGTAAACTTTCTCCTGGAGGCCCATCAAAGAAAGTGAAAAGTCTAAACAGGGTCTTCCCTTCCTGCTGCCTCCGGGAGAAAAAGGCTTCATATAGTTCATGAAGGGCCCAAATTATTCTAGCTGAAGCCCCTCTATCCGTATCAGGGCGATGCCTAATTTCCTCAAGAGCTTCCTCTTCTAAATGATCGAAGAGGAAGAAAGCTTGATCAGCCAATGACAAGCAATGGGCAAGCCTGCACTTCATCAACCCATTCCTCAATTCCACTAAATTTTGGGCATTTCCGGTCCCTAGGCACAAAAACAAACCTATCCACTGAGGCAGCACCAGTACTGGCTAATGCAGGTCTAGTCACTGCTGCTGCAATGTCACTATCATCAATGGTACTAGGGCCTGGAGAACTTACCGATGATTGTTCCTGTCGCAGCCTTTCATTATCAGCTCTTAATTGAGTCACCAAGTCCCGCAACTAATGCAACTCACTTTCCATGTTTAACTCAAAGAACAAATTAAATCACCTGTAACAATTTTTAGTGGGCGCACAGTTGAACATACACCGCGGTCTCGTCCCTACACAAAACTAGAACAAAAACACACACAAAAACTCCAAGAAGCTGCCAAACAAAGAGCAGAAGACCCTGCCGACTACAGTTTGCAACCGAGGCACAGTGTGGCCCAGGTACATTTAGCAGATAGATTTGAGATGATCAAATTAAGGAATAATGCCTGACTACGCCACCTTGGGAATTTCACCCAAAGAATCCAACTAAAAGGCTTTACACAGGTTTCCTACCCAGAGGCAAGCAAAATGTGGAGACACAGGTATCAGTCAAATACAAAAGTTTTATTTTAATGACATAAAAGCATAAATTAGACAACCTCACACATCAACTTTAATACTAACTTACATAAGTCACTTCAGCTGTCATGGAGCTGCAGCCAAACTACAGGGAAGATACTCCAATAATAAGGGATCTCACCATCTGCATAGCACACTCCAGTGCAAGCCACAGACCACAGCACACGATGAAGAAACACCACCACCATCTACAGAGGAATGGTCGCCCTGGTCAAGAAGGCCTGCAGCTCCTAGACAAAAATAACTCAATACACATGTTAATACAATATATTCTACCAATTACACAACTGTAAAGAACAGCTTAAACACAATACTTTAACTCAAAATTAAATACAAAAAATGTACAAATGTTTCACAGCAAAACCATCAACCAAAATACATCAATTAAGAAAGACAGTAAACTCAATTGGAACTGAGACAAAGGAAAAACAAATTTAACAAAACTAAGTACCACACAAAATAAAAATGCTCAAAGCCTTTTGTTGAAACAAAACATACACAAATGCACAGTTCGTTGGCACGGGTCAAACACTACCCCGACCCAAAACAAACATGGACTTAATGTAAATCGACCACACGACGAGACAGCGGTGCTGCCACTAAGGATGTTATTCACCCTGCAATCGGCGTAAGAAATATACAATGAACATCCAATAATCTATAAAGCAAAACAGAAAAACTATAAATTTAGCAAATGACAGCTGCGGGAACCGGGATGTAGCTGTAGGTATAATTACTCCGCCTATTTGCAAGAGCCGTCACCCATA
The DNA here is from genome assembly GCF_963082965.1 of Carassius carassius. NCBI lineage: Eukaryota > Metazoa > Chordata > Actinopteri > Cypriniformes > Cyprinidae > Carassius > Carassius carassius. The sequence goes on along the minus strand of NC_081755.1, from coordinate 1,088,528 downwards.
CACAACACATCAACTGAAATAATAAAAATTCTGACTCGCACAACTTCAACGGCTGATGAGCGAATATAAAAAAGTTAAACACATACCTGGAGGAGGACAGATACAACTCATAGCCATCAGCCGATTAGAGCAGCTGTGACAAACCGGCAACCGTGTAAGCAACCATAAACACAGCCGCTCTCCTCTACTGAATCAACTCAGAGTAACGTTCGATCACAACAGCGGAAACCAGACCACATCTGGGAAATGACGCTCTGCCTAGGTGCATTCGACAATGGCTTTTTATAGCCCGCAAAATTGATGACATTAAAATTCCCAGCCCAACCACTTAACTTGGGAAATCATGCCACAAATATATTAGTCAGCATTTATAATTATTGTTCATAAGGGTTGGGGTGGGCTAAAAATGCATTCTGGGGTAATCTTTCCAGTAACTTTTCAAGTGTTAAATCAACAGTCTTCTCCAAAGGCGAAATCTCCGAGCAGCTGGAGGAACTTTAAATTGTTTGATATTCAGGGGTTTCCGCATGAGTTGTTTACATCTGACTGGGACAGACTGTTTTTATTACCTGATGTGTCCATTGCATGGTAGTATTTTCACACTTTATTCTTGAAGATTGTGAATAGACATGCACCTGCTAGGATTTTTTGAGTAAAAGGCCGTGAAAATCCATGGTTTTCAAATGAATTATCTGAACTCCTTCATGAAAGAAATTTGGCTTGGGCCATTGCGAGAAACTCAGATACAGAAAGAGACTGGGTAGCATTTAGAGTATTGAGAAACAAATGCACAGCTCTTGTACGCAGATCTAAATCTGACTACTGTCTAAAAGAAACCTCACAAAATCTGAATAATCCTATAAAATTTTGGAAAACCATCAAATCACTTTCTCCCTCCACGTTATCGAATGATTTTCCTGACCAAATTTTAGTAAAAGATAGTCTCATTAATAATAAGACGGATATGGTAAATATTTTTAATAAGCACTTTATTTCTTCAAGTTCTATTTTCAAAGAAATTCCTGTGAGCGTTATACCAAATCCATCTTTTCTGAGAGAAGATAGTCCGACCTTTAATTTTTCTACAATTTCAAGAAGTGGTTTAAAAAATGTAGACATCAAGAAGTCTGCAGGGCCTGATGAAATTGAGCCATATTTTTTTAAATTAGCTGCCGAGATCATTGCTGGCCCATTAGCTTATATTTTTAATCATTTATATTTTATCATTGGAACAGAATATTGTTCCTGATGTTTGGAAATCTGCTTTGGTTGTACCCCTGTTAAAAGGCGGTGATCCAACCATTTTAAATAATTATAGACCGATTTCGAAGCTATCAGCTGTGGCTAAAATTTTAGAATCTATTGTTACCGAACAGATAAAGGAATTTTTAATCAACAATAGCACTTTATCTAGGTTTCAGTCCGGTTTCAGAAAAAAATCATAGTACAGTAACTGCTACTATGAAAGTTTTAAATGACATTACCTGCGCCCTAGATACTGGAAGATCATGTGCTGCAATGTTTATTGATTTGACTAAAGCTTTCGATACGGTCAATCATGGTATTCTTTTGTTGCGTTTACATTGTATCGGTCTTTCTGAAACCGCATTAGGTTGGATTAGGAACTATTTAAAGAATAGGTGTCAAAGAGTGCAAATTAAGGGTTCTCTTTCTGATAAGCTCACCATTGAATCTGGTGTGCCACAGGGGTCCATTTTGGGTCCCCTGTTGTTTACATTATATATTAACAATCTTGGTGATAATCTATCAGACGCAAGTATTCATTTATATGCCGACGATACCATTATTTATTGTTTTGCATATTCTATTGACATATCTTCGGAATAGTGCATGTTTTTCACAGTCAGCCAGGAGAAAGTTGGTGGAATCTACCTTCTTACCTATCTTAGATTATGGAGATGTTTTTTACAGAAATACCACTAAAGCTCTCTTACAATCATTAGATTCTGTTTATCACTCTGCTCTAAGATTTATAACTTGCACAAAATATCACACTCATCATTGTGCACTGTATGAAATGGTAGGTTGGCCTTCACTTCATATAAGAAGGTACAAGCACTGGCTCATACTTGTGTACAAGGCATTAGTTGGCCAGCTTCCTCAATATGAATAGTCTAATAACTTTTAATAGTCAAGGGTATGATCTACGTTCAAGTAGATATATTCTTTTAAATGTTCCTTTAATGAAGACAGAGTTTGGAAAAACTGCTTTTATTTATAGCGCATCAGCTGCTTGGAATGAGATCCAAAGATCATTGAAACTTGATGTACTTATTTCAATTAATGAGTTCAAGTTATATCTCAACCAAACATTCAAATCTGTCTGCACTTGCTCTTAACGTTTAATCTTGCTTTATTGCTGTATATGTGTGTGTTGTGTAATTTGTTTTATGTAGTTATGTATATTGTGTGCTGCTACCTTGGCCAGGGCTCACTTGTAAATGAGATATTTATCTCAATGTGATTATTTCCCTGGTTAAATAAAGGTTTAATAAAAAAAAAAGCTGTACTACATCTCCTTTGTAGAGATAATGCAAACATGGAGGAAAACTCTACTAGGTAGAGTTGTGGAGTTTCTGATGCTGTGAGGTGTTTGTGTACTTGTTGCTCCTAGCTAATATTTATTATTATTACTGCTGTAATGTTTCCCGTTAAGGAGGCAGATATGAAGTTTTCAGATCAATTCCGACTGGGCCGATTTCTATAGGGAATTGTGAAGCAGGTAAAATAAATGTAGACTTTGGTGATCTCGTCATTCAAGGGCTACAAGTGGAACAAAAAAGCAGAAAAACCAAAAAGCAACTGAAAGTGGAGAAGCGTCGCCGAACAAAGAAGAAACCTGGAACATCAACACCATATCTGTCATGAGTCCAGACCCGGTGTTCCTCCCTCTCACCACCAGAGGGCACCACTTCCATTCTCCCGGACTCATAACCTTCACTCCGTACAGCTGTGTCACACACTTACTCACACCTGGTCACTAGTTCGATACACCTGTCTCACACACACACACACACACACACACACACACACACACACACACACACACACACACACACACACACACACACTCAGCTGTTCCCCATTTGTTCACGAGTATATATTTTCCACACTCCCACCTCTCTGCCTGCCTGGATTATTAGAATGTTATTTGCTATTGTTATTTGTGAGTTAAATTGCATAATGTTAATTGTGTGTTTCGTGTCTGCTGCTTCTGCTTGTGTCCCGGTGATTCGTTTCTGTTTTGTTTTTGCCGTGTTGGCCTTTTTGTTCTTGTTCTCATTTATTAAAAAGTGAATCTTCCCTGCACTTGGACCCAGACCCTGTTTCTTCCTCGGCGCCGTCTCTACCGTGCCGTGACAATATGGACTTCAAATTGAGAACTATAATAAAATTGATGTGGCAACAGGAAACTTTGAATAAAAGAATAATGAAGTTTATAAAAGAAATGTCTGACTATAATGGGATCAGTCTAGAGCTGCAAATGTTAACAGATGACTTAGAATCATTGCAACTTAAAACCCCAGCTAAAAGAAGATAAAGAGTTTCAGGTGTATGTTTTTGCTCACACATATTATACCCCTTAGCTATAGGGGTATATTTTTGTGATATTTTTGTGGTCAGAAGTTGTTATTTGCTATCCTGTGCAGAAGATGGAAAAAGGAAGGTGATGCATTTGGCAACCAGGTTGCAAAATGGAACATCTAACTAGCTATGCTGTTTTGCTATACTAACATGCAGCTGTGACCTGTGTGGTTAACACAGGTCAGGCCAAATAGCTATACTTGCAAAAAGCTATAAATGATTTTTGTATCAGTGATGTGTGGTTGACCAACCCCTGCAATTTTTTCCAACTTGAACTTTTGGTACTCTGTCTAGACGGTGATAAAGATCATGTATTATGTGTAGGGATATATGTGATTACCAAATAAGGAGTATTGAGTTTGGGGCCGTACCCCGTGGTGAAGAATTCCTTGCTGTTATTTTCATATGTTTGATTGCTTATGAGTTATTGTCTACTAATAAAGCGAAGCCATTACAAATGGTGCTGCGTTAAAACTTTATTAAATGGAGAGTCTCTGAGTAATTCATATACATATATGAATAACATATTCTTCTGTAAACCTACTAAGCGTTAAGAGGCTTGGCCCAGCTGAGCAGATGTGGTTTCGGGGAGGAATCCAGGTCCTATGGTCACGTAACTGAATCTCAAAAGGTAAGAGCAATTGTGTTACAACTGCTATGGGGATTGAAGTTAAATACAGTAGACGATATAAGGATTTACCTCGACTAAAAAACACAACACTGCAGAACTTATAATTACATACAAGCTTAGGGAAAGATGCTAGTATGTTTAACAATGAACAATCATAGTGACAAATAAAGAAAACAACTATAATGGGTTTGCTTAAATATATCTGAATAACCATGATATTCATGTAATAATAATGCATCAAAAAACGCGGGGATGAGAGTTAAATTCTACAAGAAAAATAGGAATACATTTAAGAGATTTAAGCCAGTTTTGCATGTGGATAAACTGTGAATTTTACACATAAAATAAAGAAATCAATCTGACTTAAATCTCCTTCGTGTACCTTTTTGTTTTTTTTTTACATTTGAATTGTTTTTTTCTGTGGTACCCGGGGAGCAGTTGGGGGTGTGCCTTGAAAAATGTAGTATTAATATATCAATAATTGTATAAACTGCAATATAAATAAACATTCATTGAAATGTTTCAAAGAAAAAAAGTAGGAGGATTTCACTATGAACGTGATAAACTGGGTCATGTAGAGAGTTATTCAACATAGACCCGGCGCCAGACACAAATTCATGGATGGGCATTTCATTTTTTCAAGGGGGCACAAATGATATTACCCTCACTGCAATGCATAACATCACTAATGATGAATTTAATGGACAAAAAACGAGGAAGAACTGACGCACCTCTCCATTGACGCAATACAACGTAGGTGTCGTAAAGATTGGACCTAGCCTACTGAAGCAGCTTAAACACACATCACGGGGCTCGACATCAACGCTTGTCTGCTTATCAGGGACAAGTGGATTTTTTAAAAGGCCAAGTGAAAGAGAATTTTTGACTTACTCAAAACCTTTTATGGCAGCATTGTGCTTTCCAGTGAAGAGGGCTTCATTAGTGTGTTCATCAGACCCTGTAAGGTCAAAACAGTAAACATTAATCATGATTATAAAATAATAATGATATTAATGCTACATTGACAAACTGAGGCATACTTATTAACAGTACCTTGCTATGTAGCCGACAAAATATATACTAACTTAAATATGAACACTAGACAGAGGGGAAATAAATCATTAAACTGTTAAACAATGAAGTGTCCATTTAAAAAAAAAAAAAAAACGTTAACAAGCTGATGTGCAGCATTGACGTTAGCGCGATCATTTTTTCCAATATGCCCCCTCTTTCCCGTGGCATCATGGGATAGTGTAGTGTCCATCATATGCATGTTATGGAATTCGGGCGGAAGTAGTAGGTCATCCGGGTACATCTCGCCTACTGTTTTTCAAATACTATGAATTCGGACATACTACTTGCTTCGCATACTGTTTACCGCCTACTATATAGTATGGAAGTATGCGATTTCGGATGCAGCTCAGGTCACTTACTTTCACTATATAAACATATGAAATGAATTTTAGCATGAAATGGAAAGCTAACAGCATAAGATATAAAATGTTTTACAGGTAATGCTGATCATGGAGAGCAGACACAGAAAGCCTAATTTTCCCACAAATATTCTCCTGCTCTTGTTGAAGATTGTGTGGCTCAGAGGCTTGTATATGTATATATATATATATTAGTCAGAATTTATAAATATTGTTCATCTTAATGTTTAAATTTAAGATTTAGTTAAGATTTTTTGAGTGTTACATCAACAGTCTTCTCCAACGGCGAAATCTTCGAGCAGCTGCACTACATCTCCTTTGTAGAGATATTGCAAACATGGAGGAAAACGTAATTTTGAATTATTGTAAAGCGCATTTGCAGCAGCACACAGCCATAGGCGAGACGGCTCGCTCGCTCATTGGCTGCTCTGCGGCAACTGCACAAGCCTATCGAGCGCAGGCTGATGCAACATCAGACCAATGAGGGCGCTCGCGCCTTCCATGCCACTTCCCGCTGAAACGGGTGTGGCCTAGCCCTATAAAGAGAGCTCGAAAAGGCTGACTCACCTGATTTATTTCATCGCCGAAGCGAACCAGAGTGAATCGTACGCACGGCAGAGAACGTAGTACTCTTACGTTCTCTTACGAGAGTTCTCTCATACTGCGTCTTAGCTAAGACGCTACGGGAACCCCATGTAAAGCGCCGTGCACGCAGGGATCACACACCAATAAACCTGGAAGTGACGCCCAGGACTTACAGTGCACAGAGAGTCCTAGAACAGGAAGGGGGGGGGGCATCACATAATCAAGGCAAGGCCTGACCAATGTGGTAATGTGGGTCTTACGCAATACTGCCCATATAACAGTCGGCAGCGCATAGCGCTTGCGATCTCAGAGTTCCAATCAGGACCCTGATTCAACTATACCGACAGCAGCTTTGCTTGCAGGGCGGGAACCTCCAGGTTATAGAACCTGATAAATGTAGACGGCGAGGCCCATCCTGCCGCCATACATATATCCTATAAGGAGATCCCACTAGACCACGCCCACGACGAGGCGACGCCTCTTGTGGAGTGTGCTCTGACGCCCAGTGGGCACTGAAGACCCCTGGAAGCGTAAGCTAACGCTATGGCGTCAACTATCCATCTGGATAGGCTCTGTCTCGAAACAGCCATTCCCTTGGAACGTCCACTGAACGAGAAAAACAGCTGCTCAGTCTGTCTGAAGACAGCGGAGCGAGACACGTAAGCTCTTAAAGCCCTAACGGGGCAAAGAAGACTTGAGTCTCCATCCTCTCCTGACACCGACAGGGCAGACAGGGAAATAACCTGAGCCCGAAACGGCATGTTAAGGGATTTCGGCACATAACCGTGCCTAGGTTTGAGTATGACCCTTGAGTCATTAGGCCCAAACTCCAAGCACGTCGGGCTCACCGAGAGCGCGTGCAGGTCACCCACACGCTTCACTGAAGCGAGAGCCAACAAGAACACCGTCTTGAATGACAGATGTTTGAGGCTAATCGTTCGGATAGGCTCGAAAGGGGAACCTTTCATGGCCTCCAAAACCGTTGAGAGGTCCCATACAGGGACTGACGGAGGTCTGGGAGGATTCAGCCTCCTAGCTCCTCTAAGGAAGCGGATGACCAAATCATTCCTTCCTATTGACTGACCGAGCGTTGTCTCAGAAAACGCTGCGATAGCCGCCACATAAACTTTGAGCGTGGAGGGGGCTCTGCCCTTATCCAACTGCTCCTGTAGGAAGGAGAGAACCTCCGTCACCTCACAACTAAGGGGTGAACGTCCCCGAGCTGTGCACCAGCTGGAGAATACTGACCACTTCGAGGCATACAGCCGTCGAGTCGATGGAGCTCTAGCCTGAGTGATAGTATTTAGCACTCCCACTGAGAGATCAGCGGGTAACCGTTGAGCGCCCACACATGGAGGGACCACAACTCCGGTTGAGGGTGCCAAATCGAGCCCCTGGCCTGCGAGAGGAGGTCCCTCCTCAACGGCACTGGCCACGGGGCAGTGTCTTCTAACTGCATCAAATCTGGAAACCATGGTTGGTTCTTCCAAAGTGGTGCTACAAGCAGCACTGAGCATCTCGTTTCCCTCACCCGTTCTATCACCTGCGGAAGGAGGGAGACGGTGGGGAAGCATAGAGCGGGCAGCACGGCCACCTCTGTGACAGCGCACTTTCGTTCTTGGAAAAGAAGCGAGTGAGCATTTTCGTGGGACGCGAAGAGGTCCACTTCCGCCCTGCCAAATCTCTCCCACAACAGCTGGACTGTCTGTGGGTGTAGAGACCATTCGCTTGTGGGAATGTTGTTTCTGGACAGTCTGTCCGGACCCAGATTCTGTAGCCCAGGCACATGAACTGCTCTCAGCGAGCGCAAGTTGCGCTGAGCCCAAACCAGGAGGCGTTCTGCCAACCTGTACAGGTTTCGGGACCTGAGACCGCCCTGGCAATTTATATAGGACACCACAGACATGTTGTCCGAACGGACTAAGACGTGGCGGCCCTTGATTCGGGGAGTGGAGGCGTCTGTTGACACCATTTTCACTTTCGAGGAAGTCCCCAGGCTTACACCTGATTGGTACCAGTCGTTTGCTGTCCAGGGTTTCAGGGCTGTAACACAGCTCTGATTGACCTTGAGACGCAACTGACCGGATATCCACGCTCCGCACGGTACCCGCGCTTTCGGCCAGAACTGCAAGGGGCGCATGCGGAGCAGGCCCAACTGAAGAACTGGAGATGCTGAGGCCATGAGACCTAGCATCTTCTGAAATTCTCTGAGCGAGAAGGTCGTGCCGCAGCGGAGAGAGCTCGCTGCGCGCTGAATGCCAAACGCACGCTGTGGCGACAGCCGCGCCATCATGGAGCGTGAGTCCAGAGCTATACCCAAAAACAGTATCGTCTGACTGGGGTTCAGCGAACTCTTCGTCCAGTTGACACTGAGACAGAGTTTCTCGAGGTGATCGAGTAAAATGGCCCCGTGTTCCACGAGCTCTGATCGTGATTGAGCCAGAAGTATCTGCTGTACAGCCCCCCTTCGCTTTGAGCTTGAGATACAGGCTCCACAGCCCCTTTGCTCAACAGTTTTGATATTTCGGCCCGAAGTAGGTGTGCTACTTCTGTTTTGACCGTAGTTTCGACGCGCGCTAAACAGCGCGGAGGGCGTCGAAAAAACTGTAGCGAGTAGCCTCTCTTTATAATGTCTAGCACCCAATCCGAAAACCCTGGAAGCGCTGACCATGCATCTGCATGAATGGCTAAGGGTTGGATGCGAAGCGCGCTCTGTTGGCTGGGCAACGGCGGCGCTTCGGTGTGCTGTAACATGGGCGTTATGCCTGTGACGTTTGAGGCTGGGAGCGCGCTGATCACAACGGGCAGATCGCTCTTCCTCGACTCCACCACGGTGCCTAACCGAGTGAGGGTCTGTGAGTAACTGTGGGCTGTAAGAGTGCACATTTACTGCTTTCGACTCGCTGTCTGCCTGGGCAGAGCGCACGTGCACGGGTTTCGTTTTTACAGAAACCACACGCCGTGTGTGACATAGTGTTTGTGGGCACGTAGGAGTGGGCACGTTTACTGTGTAGTGCGCGCGATCGATCTGAGTTGATTTTATGGGCGCAAGCCCTGTGTGAAGGGCTGTGCTTATATGCGGAGATGGGCACTGAGCAGTGGGCATCGTCACTACATTTATAGCACCATCGGCCGTGGCCGGGACACCAGAAATTACCCTCTTTTCGGGAAATATCTGGGTAGCCATGATAACGGCTTTTGTGTGCAGGCAAGCGGGCAACTGTGCAGGCTTGCGCGTTGCAGAAAACGCTGAGACAGTCACAATTCCTGGAACTGAAACAGCAGCGCGCCTGGGTGAGAGCTCGGCCACAGCGGAACTCGTACACCGGCGCTTTCCTAGAAGTGCTAGGATGACTTCGGGACTTCCGGCCTCACCGTAATCCTCTGCCGTGCTTCCCACGGCGCGGGGCGACGGCTGGTAGAGCGAGAACGGGGTCTCGAGCTACGTTGCTTACGCTGTTGCGATGAAGCAGCAGGAGGCGGGGGGCGTGGCTGAGAGCTTTGCGGGGCCGGCAAGAAGTGCTTGAAAGCTTGCGACGCTTTCTGGTCCTCGACGAATCTCTCAACAAACTGGTTGACAGACGATCCGAAGATGCCAGCGGGAGTCAGCGGGGCGTCGAGGAACGCAGCGCGCTCAGACTCTGCCATGTCTGATAGCGTCAGCCATAGATGTCTCTCAGCCACAGTAGCGGAAGCCATAACCCGTCCCATGGCCTGTGCAGCGGACTTAGTAGCGCGGAGAGAGAGATCAGAAGCACTCCTCAAATTCGAGAGACAGATAGCTTCAGGTCACCAGAGGAGATCACCCTGGAAAATCTGCAGCATGGCCATGGTGTGTAACGCAGACTGCCCAGCAGCAGAAAAGATCCGCGCGAGCAGAGATGACGTCATGCAGCAGGCTTTCGATGGCAACGCCGCTTTCGTCCGCCGTCCAGCAGAGGGCGGGCAAAGGTGCGTCGCTATAGCCTGTTCCACCGGCGGAAGTGACTGGTAGCCTCTGTTTTTAGCATCATCCAGTGTGGAAAATGCTGGCGAGTATGGAGCGTTCCAAGCTTTCGCCACTTCTTCATGAAGCTCAGGAAGAAACGGGGCGGGCTTTGAGCTAGGAGAAGTACGCTCATCTGGAAGAAAGCTACCATCCAGCCGGGAACGAGAGAGGGGGCGCTGGTGCAGACCACTCGAGGCCAAGGCTCGCCGCGGCCAGCAGGAGCACTCGCATCAGCTCCTTCTCGATATCAGCCCGTCTGCTGGGCTTCTGAGCAGAAGGCGCAAGATCCCCGGAGCTCGCCCAACCCTCACTGCCCGAAGCAAGCAGAGAGCACGTGTCCTCTTCCCCCGACGCGGCCCTGAGTTCTACTTCCTCGGAAGACGCGGCAGCAGACAGCGGGCGCTGACCATCGGGAAGCGATGCAGGGGAGGCCGGTGAAGCAGGGAGAACCGGCGAGCTCGGTAGAGCTGGAGACGATTCCGGAATTCGCTGGGAGTGGCGCTTTTTACGGCGCTGCGTCGCAGCGGGGAATGCAGGCTCGGAGGAGAATGCCAGGCGAGTCCTCAGAGTCACCATCGGCAGTAGCTCGCAGTGAGGGCAGCCGCCGTCAGCGAGCGCGAGCGCTGCATGATCCTCACCCAGGCAGGAGACGCAGATGACGTGACGGTCTCCTTCGCTGAGCGGGGCTCTGCACAAGCCGCACGAGGGCATCTTTAAAAAGACGCAGCTCTTTTACAAGTGTGTGTCGCAGGGCGAACACACACGAGGATACAAAAAAGGATATAGGCACCAGAACGCGCAGCAGGAACGGCAGTGGAAGGCGGCGTAGGCCAGCGGCTTCAGGAATGGCTCGTCCCGCTGAGATGCTATGGACGGCGCTTGCTTCCTCTCGTGATCCAGCGATGCGTGAGCTTTGCTGAAGAGATGAAAAATCAGGTGAGTCAGCCTTTTCGAGCTCCCTTTATAGGGCTAGGCCACACCCGTTTCGGCGGGAAGTGGCATGGAGGGCGCGAGCGCCCTCATTGGTCTGATGTTGCATCAGCCTGCGCTCGATAGGCTTGTGCAGTTGCCGCAGAGCAGCCAATGAGCGAGCGAGCCGTCTCGCCTATGGCTGTGTGCTGCTGCAAATGCGCTTTACAATAATTCAAAATTAAGGATAATTTTTTGCTTCAGTGTTTCGTGAAAAGAGATTTTTCCTGTAGCGTCTTAGCTAAGACACAGTACGAGAGAACTCTCGTAAGAGAACTGTACTAGGTAGGGTTGGGAGTTACATCATAGTATGAGATTATATACTTAGGAAAAAGGCTCAAATATATTTGATTAATCATGATATTCATGTAATAATAATGTATCAAACAACTGCATTTGTTGTTGTTATTCATAAGCCTCAGGGATGAGAGTTAAATTCAGCAAGAAAAAAAGGAATACAAAGGAGATTTAAGCCAGTTTTGCTTGTGGATAAACTGTGAATTTTGCACATAAAATAAAGAAATTAATCTGTCTTAAATCTACTTTATATTTATATTTATATTTTTTCCTGTGGTACCCGGGGAGCAGTGTGCCTTGAAAAATGTAGTATAAATAAATCAATAACTGCATAAACTGCATAAAACTATCATATACATTTTTGTTAACACTTTATTTTACGGTTACATCTATTAGTTGCTTATTACTAATAGCTATGGCTTTTCTCTCAATAAACTCTTAATTTTCTGATAATTAGTAGGATTAGGGTAGGATTAGGGGATGTAGAATTAGGCATTAATATGTGCTTAATTAGCACTAATACATGGCTAATATTCTAGTAATATACATGCTAATTAGCAACTAATAGATATAACCGTAAAATAAAGTGTAACCGAATTTTTCAAAGAAAAAAGTAGGAGGATTTCAATATAAGCGTGATAAACTGGGTCATGTAGACAGTGATTCAACATTGCTCATGTTTGAGCATGATGCATTGTTAAAACTAACTAGATGAGTCAAGTTTGCAAATGAACCTTGAACATTGATATAAAAAAAACCTGTCTGAATGTTTGAAGCAGTTGCCTATGCTGAAGCTTCCGGCAGAACTTTGTTGACCCTGGAACCACACTGTGATTAACCAATCAGATATGAAGAAACAGTTTATAGCTTTTGTGAAGTTTAGGCTCACAATCAGTGTTAGGTTCTACATCAGGGTCAGTCACCTATAATTTCCTCTGATTTTAGGTATTACTAATGATTAAGTATGAGGAGGATATGGTCACGGCGCGGTAGAGACGGAACCGTGAAGGAAACAGGGTCTGGGTGCAAATGCAGAGAAATTATCTTTTAATGAGAACAAAAAAGGCCAACAAGGCCAAAAACAAAACAGAAACAAATCACAGGGACAAGAGCAGACGCAGCCAAAATGCAGACACCAGTATACATGAACACTTACAAATCACAATTAACATTAATCCAGCCAGACAGAGTGGTGTGAGAGTGGAGAATATATTGTCCGTGACAAAGGGGAACAGCTGTGTGTGTGAGTATGTGACAGGTGTGTCGAATTTGTGACCAGGTGTGTGTTATCTATTTTTCACATTCTATATTCCTACTCTATACTCACGTATTTAGATATACATAGTCTAAATTTATATTTTTTCATATATAATTATTTTTATAATAATTCAACGGCCCGTCGTCAATTATTCTTTACGTATGTGTGTATATAGTTTTGCACTGTCTTGGCATTCATTGTGGACAGCAAAGTGAAAATGTTTTTCTCAATCACTATTTTCTATCAGTATGTATGTATGTTGTCCAGTTATTACAGAGGCATAAGAAAATTCCAAGATATAGAATATAAATAGAATCCTGAATTTCAGTTTTTTTCCTTCGACAGAATAAAACTCACCAATCTATTAGGTAACGGAAATGAACATTTGAGGAACTAATGGATAGTTTTGATGAGCTCAAGGAGCCCCACAGCACAACGTGAATATGTACTCCCCACGTGATGTATGTTCTTCATCTCTCTTCTGATCTCAATGTAGAATTACAGACAAAACCCCTTTCCATTCTTGCTATAGCTGTGAATAATGCCTATAAACATAGTGACAGTGACCAAATGAAATGTCAAATTTGACAAAATCCACAACACTAGAGAGTCATTATTAACACAATGTTATAAAATAACCAAGTCAAGTAATGTTTGTATTGATTTTAGGTTATGTAATGTGTGGTGTTGAAATCTCATTTCTTATCATAACTCTCCTGGTTTTCCTGTGTGGGATTAGGTTTAAGATAAGGATTTGTTGTGGGTTTTGGAGACAGGAACCAATCAGACAGCAGTCTCCTCTGTGTATGAACCAAATAAAAATAGGGGAGTCATGATCTGGTTTTGAAGAGTCAAGCATTTGTTGTTCTGCAGAGAGCTACAGAGTACTTGGACGTGACTAACTTCATAGAGGGTGAGGTTTTTCAGCTGCTCAAAACTTTACACTTTACTGTTTCATAAAAGTGTGGCTTGAGTCAGTGGATCATTTGAAATGCTTATATATATATATATATATATATATATATATATATATATATATATATATATATATATATATATATATATATATATATCCTTTCCATAGTGACGCACAGGGCTCTTGTACAGCTGGCAATATTGGAATGTGGACATTGAGAACAGGTTAATAATGAATAAAAACTGTTCTGTCTTCATGTTTTGTCAGGTGTGCAGTAGTACTGGTTGATTTCAGGAACAATGGCAGTCTGGCCTCTTTGTCTGTCTTTCTTTCTGCTCTTTGCTCTGGATGCTTCAGGTAATTGTTGTGAAGTGTATGTGGCCCAGTTTTCTATTCATGTGGTTTACCTCAAATCCCACAGACTGTTAGTTTGGATTTAGACATCAAATTGTAATCTGATTATTACAATTTTTAATACAAACACACACACACATATAATTTTTCTTTGATTATTTCAGAGGCAACACCTCTTAATGGCACAAGCAATGGTAAGATATTGATGCTGTCTTTTAGTGTGTTACATTTGTTCTGCTCTTTTGCTCTGGGTGCTTCAGGTTGCAGTTTACCTCAAATCCCACAGACTGTTAATTGTAATCTGATTAATAAAATGTTTAATATATATATATATATATATATATATATATATATATATATATATATATATATATATATATATATATTCTTTTTCTTTTATTATTTCAGAGACAGCACTTCTTACTGGCATAAGCGATGGTGAGATATTTTAGTGTGTTACATTTGTCCTGCTCTTTTGCTCTGGATGCTTCAGGTAATTGTTGTGAAGTGTATGTGGCCCAGTTTTTAATTTATGCAGTTTACCTCAAATCCCACTGACTGTTAGTTTGGACTTAGACATAAAATTGTAATCTGATTATTAAAATGTTTAATATATTATATATAAATGTTTTCTTTTTCTTTTTTTTTAGAGGCAGCACCTCTTAATTGCAGAACCAATGGTGAGATATTTTAGGGTGTACTCACACTAGCCAGTTTGAACTGTGCCCGAGTGCGTTTGACCACCAAAGTGCGGTTCGTTTGACTAGTGTGAGTGCTCCGTACCATGCCCGATTGGCCGGCCCTGGCCCGCTTGGAATAGGTGGGCCAGAGCACGGTTCAGTTGGACTCGGGCGCGGTTCGCATGCAGTGTGAGCGCTAACTGTCTGGAGCACGGAACAGGACGCGTGGCGTCACGGTTTTGCGACGCTCCAAAAGCTCAGCTGGTACCTTGCAAACCTCCTCATACGAGCAGCACGATTACGTGAAAATTTTCGCACCACTAAGGCGACACATCTGTTTAACAACAGGCTGTGAGAGGGCTGTGGACCACCCTGGACCAAACGACACAAAATTATCCACAAAGAAAACAGAGCGATGGACTCCATTGTGTTCAGAGAGCGCCGCTCTTCCTGTTTATCCCGAAACCGTCGCACCATAATGACGTAAGCGTGCTCCGGCACGAATGCTGAAACCCTATGCGAGTGCAGGCCAGAGGGGGAGTGGGGAGGGGGGACAATCGTACTCGGGCCCGGTTCATGGCAACCGTGCCTAGTGTGAGTACACCCTTAGTGTGTTACATTTGTTCTGTCTAGTTGTAGTGACAAAAGCAGGGTCGTCACTGGTGAAAGGTGGTGATGATTATAGAGACCCACGGCTGTGGACAGAGCTCAAACACTGAACTGAGTTCTCCATCTGCACCTGAGTGAACAAAAACATAAACATACAAACACAAAAAGAGGTGAAAAGCTTAATTCAGCATCAGTGCGCTGTGTTCTGTGCACACAGAGAGCCACGTCTCAGCCCTTCAACACCAAATTGAGTTTTGCCTCTTCTTGCTCTTGAACGGACAAATGCATAAAATATTATGTTGTACCTGTCTTGGCGGTCGGTTACCTCTTAAGTGAATGTAAACAGTTGAGAAAGAAATCGGATGCATTGTCTCTTAAAGTGACTGCACCTAATTTAGCAGCTGCTGTCGATGTCCTTATTTTAATCCAAGAAATCTAATGAGAGAAAATCTCTCACTGCGCTTCACTAAATTACTTTGTCATTTTAACAAGAACTAAACTCTTTTTCATTTATACAGTGAAGACTACGCAATGCTATTTTACATTTGATTATATGGTCTCTGTAACTGGACAATTACAAACTTAAACATTGTTTAATTTGTATCTTTGTTCTGTTTATTTCTTTGTGCTATTTACACATTTTAAACAGGGACCTGTACCCTGGTCAGACAAGGTGCGTATACATACAATATCAATCTGATCTCAGTTTAATGAAAATACTAAAGGTTTAAGGCAGCAATAATACTCCCCTATCTTTCTTACAGAAACCTGTGAAAGTGGATGGTCTGCATATAAAGGTAGATGCTTCCGCTTTTTTAACTTTCCGCGTTCCTGGATTGATGCAGAGGTATGAGATGCCATCTTATCATAGGGATTCCTTCATTTCTAAGTCTTGAAAGTTTCAGTTAGTTAACAATAGTTTTTATGTCCTACTCTCTTTAGAAACAGTGTTTGGGCTACGATGGGAACCTGGCCTCTGTACACAGTTATGAGGAGTACATCTTCGTACAGATCATGATTAAATATCAAACTCAAGAGGCAACTGAGTCCTGGATAGGAGGCTATGACGCTGTTTCAGTATGTTTGTTTTACATTTGTTTAGCGTACTTGTCAATAGCCATTCTTTTTCTTTTTCTTTTGTATATTGTAGTTGTTTTTGAGTTATGTCATAGAATAAAAAGTAAGATTAGGATACAGCTGATATGTTTGGCATGGTAGGTCTACTGGTTTCTATAGAGAAACACAAACATGTTTTTAATGCGTTAACATCATGAACTTGTGATCCAAATGGTTGGTGTGAACATGTTTTTTTATATTTACAAATATCAAATAATGCCATGTAGGTGTGTGATGGAAACGGAGTGTCCTTTATGGTGTTCTGTTCACAGGAGGGAACATGGCTCTGGAGTGATGGATCAAAACTGGACCAAGAGATATGGGCTCCTTCACAACCTGACAATAGCAATAGAAACGAGCACTGTCTTATGATGAACTATCAACGTGAGTGTTTTAAATGTTTATGAAATATCATCACTATTTATATCTTTGTTTTATCTTGGAAATCCTTAGTAGCCTCAATTCCAATAACCAGCCGAATGTAGAACTGTATTTTAACTTCACCTAATGTTTATGAAATGGTAAAGGACTAGAATTGGCTGTATTACCTTAACAAGCATTACATTTTATCAGAAAACTTATACAGTAACAATAATAGATTTTTTTCCTTCCTGCTATAGCCTCGAGTAACTGGAATGACAACCCCTGTCACATTAAAAAGCCTTATGTGTGTGTGAAGAAATACACACCAACATTTAAGTTTCATGTAAAATTGTGAATGTCTTATTGTCTTGCATTAAAGGAATAGTTGACCAAAAAAATGACAATTTTAAAACATCGCTTACCCTCAGTCGATCCAAGATAAAGATTAGTTCTTCATCAGAACAGATCTGAAGAAATATAACTTTACATCATTTGCTTATTGATGGAGATCCTCTGCAGTGAATGGGTGCCATCAGAATGAAAGCTCAAACAGCTGATCATGAAGACATCACAATAGTCCACACGACTCCAGTCCATCAATTAATGTCTTGTGAAGTGAAAGGTTGCAAGTTTGTAATCAATTTTTCATTTTTTGGTCAATTGCTCCTTTAACTAATTCTCCCTAATTTCTTTACGAATGTGCAAGTAGAACTCAATAAATATCAAGCAGTTGCATTGAGTTGTTTCTGTGGGTTTTTGTCTCATTCCACATATCAGATGTGCATTTTCTGAATGAAATTCCTGAAGATTTTCGGTAAACTTTGGATCTGCGTAAATAAAATTCAGCATCAGAGGTGCTTTGCTTTTGTCATGCCATTGTGTTATTATAGGAAATAAATAGAAACATTTGCTAATCGAGTTGTTATAAAACAAACTGTTAAATAATTCAAAGAGGAGTGTGCCAAAGAAAGATGTTTTTTGTCAAAATGTCTATTTCATGAAATTACAAAGCTTATATAATCAGAAGCAATACAAATACAAAATTCTTTATAGAGTAACCCGTGACGGTGATTGGTCCACATTAAGGAGATACTTTCATTTTTTTAACCACCCCAAAACTGGACTGGTATGAGATGGCAGCTTCGAATGTTGTTTCCTTCATCTTGACGAATTTCTCGAGTTGCAGTTAACTGCAGTCCTTATGTCCTCGTCTTGGAAAATATCTTTGGAAAGTAGTACTTCAATAGCACTCCTTATATTTGAAAAAATATTATATCAAAAACATCATTGTAAACAAAGACCTGGTTTAGGAGTATATATAGTATTTATGTACGTTTTATATTCATTTTTAATGTTTCATGTTGTTCAGCATGTCATGTTATCAAATTGAGAAATAAGTCAATGGCAATTCAGGAGCTAAGGGTCCAAAATGAGAAGGGTCTGGCTCCAGACATGCACCTGAATTCTCAGACACCTGCACTTCCACAAGTGACGTCCCTTGCAGTCTTTAAATTAATGAATCAATAAATCATTTTAAGAGCATGTCTGCAGCCAGACCCTCCTCATTTGGACACTTCACTCCTGAATTGCCAGCAAATACTCAGGAACCCGCACAAAACAGAAAACAGAAAACCATGCATTAAAACAATAAAACTTCAAAGAGAGCAAACAATATCTCTCTACACACATATACCCTTTCGCACATGAGTTTAAAATATTCTAGCTGAGCCCCCGGCGTGAGTTTTTTTAGACGACCGTTATTTTAGAGTTTACCGCCTTATTGTTTCCATGGCGACGCGTCATGCTTGTCATGTGACACAACGCAGCTACATTACATCTGTATGCACATGGATCACTTTTATTTAGTTATACCTGTTTTATTCAAAATATTCACAAACGTTGTTCTGACCTCTGAAGTAAATTAAGAGTTTGTTTTTTAACATAATTGTGTGTGCAACAGTGCCCCCTTTTGGCTAACCAGCAGCAGTAGCTTTAGTTTAAGTTTCACTTTCGGTAGCAAATTTCTATCAAGAGTCAATAGAGTGTGCAGCAGAGCAGAGCATTAGTGGTGTTTTCTCCTGCTGCAATTTTTTTCTTTACACTGTTGCCTTGGATACTATTTGTCCGTAAGTACTGTACATATTACTAAAAAAATTTTAAAAGTAATTGTACTTGGCATATCTTTGGTTTATTGGAGTTTTCTCATGTCAAATGACTAAACTGATGGTTAGCATGGCTATTACCCACTGCTCCGGGTGTGTTTTCACAGTGTGTGTGTGTGTGTTCACTGCTCTGTGTGTGTGCACTTCGGATGGGTTAAATGCAGAGCACAAATTCTGAGTATGGGTCACCATACTTGGCCGAATGTCACTTCACTTCACTCACTTTATTAGTTTTGACTCAGCATTTCTGTTGGTTTGAGCTCATTTCTGTTTGTCATTTGCTCTTTGTTACAGTTTTACAGTACAATAAGAAAAGTAAAGTTTCTTTGTGGAACTCAAGTAAAGTTATGCCTTGTTTTTTTTCTGGAAGAACTTTACACTGTTAGCTAATTGTCGAGCTTTGAAGAAGTGAGTCTCCATATATTAAAAAGTCAGAAGGCTGTTGCTGCTGCAACAGCAGAAGCAGCTGCATATGAAGAAAATGATAAGTCTATCAAGAGTGAACTTGGTCCAGAGTTATTAGAGTTACCTATCAGTTCAGCTCAAACGCACCTCTGAATATGTCAGGCAACACTCAGAAGCACAATTTGCATTGAAGGTTGATCTAAACCTTTCATCGAGGAAAGAACTGGATTTGATAACAAAATGGCTTGGTGAGGAGTCTGCAGAGCAAGCAAAGAGGATTCGCTCTGTGAATGTGTTCAACCCAACAGCAGCACTCGACTTAGTCTGGCAAAGACTAGAAGAATGTTATGGGTCATCAGAAGCAGTAGAACATGCTCTGCTGAAAAGATTTCCCTAAACTAACCAACAAAGATAATGTTGGGCTAAGGGAGTTAGCTGACATTCTTCAGGAGATAGAGTGCGCAAAAGAGGGAGGATATTAACCTGGCTTGTCATATTTGGACACAGCTCGTGGAATAAATCCCATGGTGGAGAAATTACCTTACAGCTTGCAAGAGAAATGGGTAGCCACAGGATCCAAATATAAGGCAATGGAGACAATGGAGTCGCATTTCTACCTTTTCATTACTTCTCCAGCTTTGTAAGACAACCGGCACGAGTGAAAAACGATCCCAGTTTTGCCTTTACATCCTCCAGCACCCAAGGCTTGAAAATTGAGAAATACACAAGAAGTGGCAACAGAGCTTCTGTGACTGTACACAAAACAGATGTTCCACAAGATTCTATGACATTCCAGTGTAGCTCTGGTGAGAAGATTATGGAAAGTCTTAATAAGCTATGTCTCATTCATAAAAAGCCCCACCTGCTAAAAAAAAGCAGGAGCTTCATAGCTAGGCATATTGACAAAAGAAAATCATTCCTGAAGGAGAACCGTATTTGTTTCAGATGTTGTGGGTCAGTACAGCATACTGCAAAAGACTGCAGAGCGACACTTAAATGACTGGAGTGTAACAGTCAGAAACACATCTCAGCGCTACATCCTGGTCCTTCTCCCACTACGACAGGGAGCCAAGAAGCCGACAAAGATGATGGCGGGGAGTTGAGTGGAAATGCTTTGACACCAGTGACATCCAAATGCACAGAGATATGCGGCAATTCAGATGGTCAACATTCCTGCTCCAAAATCAGTCCAGTGATAGTGTATCCTGCTGGAAAAAGAGAGGAAGGAAAGAAAATATGCAGTGTTAGACGAACAGAGTAAGTTAAATATAATAATTTCATTTAAATATTTAAGTAACTAGTTCCATTCCTATTGTAAAATGAATATGGCTTTTGAATCAAAATTCCTATTAACTTGGTCACCCAATCTTGCTCTCATTCAACATTGCACTACACAAGTTATCTTTTAGTAAAATCAAGCCCAAATCTCTGAAACTCTCGATTCGGATTTCGTACCAAGAGACTTTTTCGTAGATATTGGTGTGTTACATGTGTGTACCGATTTTTGTACATGTACATGAAACATAGCTTGAGGCGCACTCCGTTGAAAGTGTATATGCACTCAGTTGAAAGTGTATAGGTGGCGCTATCGAGCCATTTTGCCACACCCAATAAAATATTGGCCTTCAGATCTGTTCAGGCCAGGACCCTTATCACACATGTGAAGTTTGGGCAAGATCGGACATTTTATGCCTGAGTTATAACATCTTTTATTCCCATGGCGACACATCAAACTTCGTCACGGCGCCATGGACACGCCTTTTAATGAAAACTCAAGATCTTCACAACTAAACATCACAGAGGTCTTTAGATTAGACTGACCACAAAAATAACATTGATGTCATAAAATTTCTAGGAGTAGTTTGTCGCAGTGTAAAATATTTCACTTCCTGTTGCCAATAGGTGGCGCTATGACTATAACTGAATATTGGCATGTAGATCTGTTCAGGTCAAGAGTCTTATCCAATATGTGAAGTTTGGGGCAGATTGGACATTGTATGTCTGAGGTACAGCAACTTCCTTTTTCATGGCGAAACATCGAAATTTGTCAGGCCGCCATGGACACGCCCTTTAACGAAACCTCAAGTCCTTCGCAATTTAACATCGCAAATGGCTTTAGATTACACTGACCAAGTTTGGTGTTCATCCGAATAAATCTCTAGGAGGAGTTCGTTAAAGTACAACCCCTGAAAATGGCAAAAACAACGCCAATTTTGCAGGGAAATTTCAAAATAACCGACTTCCTGTTGGGATTAGGATTTCGTACCAAGAGACTTTTTTGTAGGTACTGGTGTGTTACATGTGTGTACCAATTTTTGTACATGTACTTGTAACGGAGCTCGAGGCGCGCTATGTTGAATGTGTATAGGTGGCGCTATCGAGCCATTTTGCCACACCCGATGGAATATTGGCCTACAGATGTGTTCAGGCCAGGACTCTTATCACACATGTGAAGTTTGGGGAAGATTGGACATTTTATGCCTGAGTTATAACATATTTTATTCCCTTGGCGAGACATCGAACTTCGTCATGGCGCCGTGGACACGCCTTTTAACGAAAACTCAAGATCTTCACAATTTAACATCGCACAGGCCTTTAGATTAGACTGACCACAAAAAAGACATTGATGTCATAAAATTTCTAGGAGTAGTTAGTCGCAGTGTAAAATATGTCACTTCCTGTTGCCTATAGGTGGCGCTATGACTATAACTGAATATGGGCATGTCAATCTGTTCAGGTCAGGAGTCTTATTAAACCTGTGAAGTTTTGAACACATTGGACATTGTATGTCTGAGTTATAGCAACTTCATTTTTCATGGCGAATCATCGAAATTCGCCAGGCCGCCACGGACACGCCCTTTAACGAAAACTCAAAATCTTCGCAATTTAACATCGCAAAGGCCTTTAGATTAGGCATACCAACTTTGGTGTTGATCTGAATTAATCTCTAGGAGGAGTTCGTTAAAATACAACGCATGGAAATGACAAAAATGACACAAAATTTGCTCATAAAATGAAAAATAACTGACTTCCTGTTGGGTTTCGGATTTTGCTCCAAGAGACTTTTTTGTAGGTATTGGAGAGATACATGTGTATACCAATTTTCATACATGTACGTGAAACGTAGCTCGAGGCGCACACTGTTGAACGTGTATAGGTGGCGCTGTCGAGCCATTTTGCCACACCCACTTCTGAAACCCATATCAGACGTAAATTTTCGCCAGTTCTGAGGTGTGTGCAAAGTTTCATGACTTTTCGAGCATGTTTAGGCTCTCAAAAATGCGATTCATCTTAGAGAATAATAATAATAATAATAATAATAATAATAATAATTAAAGCTGCAAGCAGCGATGAACGGGCCCTCGCACCCGGGCTCACCGGCAGCGAGTGGCTTTAGTAAATAGGTGAACGGTGAGAAATATGCATTTAAACTCATAAATATAAGTAGAATATATCAATGTTTATTCCATATATGTTCCAATCTTCCTGTTGCCAGCAGGTGGCGCTATCATTATAATGGAATATTTGCCTTCAGATGTGTTCAGGGCTGCACTCTTATCGAACATATGAAGTTTGGGGAAGATCAAACATTTTATGCCTGAGTTACAACAACTTCTCTTGCTGTGGCGAGACATCAAATTTTGTAATTTTTGCCATGGACTCGCTCTTTAACAAAAACTCAAGATTGCCACAATTTAACATTACACAGGCCTTTAGATTAGACTGACCACAAAAATACATTAATGTCAAAAAATCTCTAGGAGTAGTTTATCTCAGCGTAAAATATGTCACTTCCTGTTGCCAGCAGGTGGCGCTATGACTATAATTGAATATGGGCATGTAGATCTGTTAAGGGCAGAAGTCTTATCTAACATGCAAAGTTTGGGGCAGATTGGACATTGTATGTCTGAGTTACAGCAACTTCCTTTTTCATGGCGAAACATCGAAATCTGTCAGGCCGCCATGGACACTCCCTTTAACGAAACCTCAAGATCTTCCCAATTTAACTTCGCAAAGGCCTTTAGATTTAACTGGCCAAGTTTGATGTTGATCTGAATAAATCTCTAGGAGGAGTTCGTTAAAGTACAACCCCCGAAAATGCCAAAAACAACACCAATTTTGCAGAGAAAATTCTAAATAACTGACTTCCTGTTTGGATTTGGATTTTGTACCAAGAGACTTTTTCGTAGATATTGGTGTGTTACATGTGTGTACCGACTTTTGTACATGTACTTGAAACATAGCTTGAGGCGCACTCCGTTAAAAATGTATATGCACTCTGTTGAAAATGTATAGGTGGCGCTATCGAGCCATTTTGCCACACCCAATGGAATATTGGCCTTCAGATCTGTTCAGGCCAGGACCCTTATTACACATGTGAAGTTTGGGCAAGATCGGACATTTTATGCCTGAGTTATAACATCTTTTATTCCCATGGCGACACATCAAACTTCGTCACGGCGCCATGGACACGCCTTTTAACGAAAACTCAAGATCTTCACAACTAAACATCACACAGGTCTTTAGATTAGACTGACCACAAAAATAACATTGATGTCATAAAATTTCTAGGAGTAGTTTGTCGCAGTGTAAAATATGTCACTTCCTGTTGCCAATAGGTGGCGCTATGACTATAACTGAATATTGGCATGTAGATCTGTTCAGGTCAAGATTCTTATCCAACATGTGAAGTTTGGGGCAGATTGGACATTGTATGTCTGAGTTACAGCAACTTCCTTTTTCATGGCGAAACATCGAAATTTGTCAGGCCGCCATGGACACGCCCTTTAACGAAACCTCAAGTCCTTCGCAATTTAACATCGCAAATGGCTTTAGATTACACTGACCAAGTTTGGTGTTCATCCGAATAAATCTCTAGGAGGAGTTTGTTAAAGTACAACCCCTGAAAATGGCAAAAACAACGCCAATTTTGCAGGGAAATTTCAAAATAACCGACTTCCTGTTGGGATTAGGATTTCGTACCAAGAGACTTTTTTGTAGGTACTGGTGTGTTACATGTGTGTACCGATTTTTGTACATGTACTTGAAACGGAGCTTGAGGCGCGCTATGTTCAAAGTGTATAGGTGGCGCTATCGAGCCATTTTGCCACACCCGATGGGATATTGGCCTACAGATGTGTTCAGGCCAGGACTTTGATCACACATGTGAAGTTTGGGGAAGATCGGACATTTTATGCCTGAGTTATAACATATTTTATTCCCTTGGCGAGACATCGAACTTCGTCATGGCGCCATGGACACGCCTTTTAACGAAAACTCAAGATCTTCACAATTTCACATCGCACAGGCCTTTAGATTAGACTGACCACAAAAAAGACATTGATGTCATAAATTTTTTAGGAGTAGTTAGTCGCAGTGTAAAATATGTCACTTCCTGTTGCCTATAGGTGGCGCTATGACTATAACTGAATATGGGCATGTCAATCTGTTCAGGTTAGGAGTCTTTTTAAACATGTGAAGTTTGGACACATTGGACATTGTATGTCTGAGTTATAGCAACTTCATTTTCATGGCGAATCATCGAAATTCGCCAGGCCGCCACGGACACGCCCTTTAACGAAAACTCAAAATCTTCGCAATTTAACATCGCAAAGGCCTTTAGATTAGACATACCAACTTTGGTGTTGATCTGAATTAATCTCTAGGAGGAGTTCGTTAAAATACAACGCATGGAAATGACAAAAATGACACAAAATTTGCTCATAAAATTAAAAATAACTGACTTCCTGTTGGGTTTAGAATTTTGCTCTAAGAGACTTTTTTGTAGGTATTGGAGAGTTACATGTGTGTACCGATTTTCATACATGTACGTGAAACATAGCTCGAGGCGCACACCGTTGAACATGTATAGGTGGCGCTGTCGAGCCTTTTTGCCACACCCATTTCTGAAACCCACATCAGATGTACATTTTCGCCAATTCTGAGGTGTGTGCAAAGTTTCATGACTTTTTGAGTATGTTTAGGCCCTCAAAAATGCGATTCATCCTGGAGAAGAATAATAATAATAATTAAAGCTGCAAGCAGCGAAGAACGGGCCCTCGCACCCGGTCTCACCGGCAGCGAGTGGCTTTAGTAAATAGGTGAACGGTGAGAAATATGCATTTAAACTCATAAATATAATTGGAATATATCAATGTTTATTCCATATATGTGCCAATCTTTCTGTTGCCAGCAGGTGGCGCTATCATTATAGTGGAAAATTGGCCTCCAGATGTGTTCAGGCCAGGACTCTTATCGAACATGCGGAATCTGGGGAAGATCGAACATTTTATGCCTGAGTTACAACAACTTCTCTTGCTGTGGCGAGACATCAAATTTTGTCATGGCGCCATGGACACGCCCTTTAACAAAAACTGAAGATCTCCGCAATTTAACATTGCAAAGGCCTTTAGATTAGACTGACCACAAAAAAATACATTAATGTCAAAAGATTTCTAGGAGTAGTTTGTCGCAGCGTAAAACATGTCACTTCCTGTTGCCAGCAGGTGGCACTATGACTATATCTGAATATGGGCATGTAGATCTGTTAAGGGCAGAAGTCTTATCTAACATGTGAAGTTTGGGGCAGATTGGACATTGTATGTCTGAGTTACAGCAGCTTCCTTTTTCATGGCGAAACATCGAAATTTGCCAGGCCGCCATGGACACGCCCTTTAACGAAACCTCAAGATCTTCGCAATTTAACATCGCAAAGGCCTTTAGATTTAACTGACCAAGTTTGGTGTTGATCTGAATAAATCTCTAGGAGGAGTTTCATAAAGTATAACCCCTGAAAATGGAAAAAACAACGCCAATTTTGCAGAGAAAATTCTAAATAACCGACTTCCTGTTTGGATTCGGATTTCATACCAGGATACTTTTTTGTAGGTATTGGTGTGTTACATGTGTGTACCGATTTTTGTACATGTACGTGAAACATAGCTTGAGGCGCACTCCGTTGAAAGTGTATATGCACTCAGTTGAAAGTGTATAGGTGGCGCTATCGAGCCATTTTGCCACACCCAATGGAATATTGGCCTTCAGATCTGTTCAGGCCAGGACCCTTATCACACATGTGAAGTTTGGGCAAGATCGGACATTTTATGCCTGAGTTATAAGATCTTTTATTCCCATTGCGACACATCGAAATTCGTCACGGCGCCATGGACACGCCTTTTAACGAAAACTCAAGATCTTCACAACTAAACATCACACAGGTCTTTAGATTAGACTGACCACAAAAATAACATTGATGTCATAAAATTTCAAGGAGTAGTTTGTCGCAGCGTAAAACATGTCACTTCCTGTTGCCAGCAGGGGGCGCTATGACTATAACTGAATATGGGCATGTAGATCTGTTAAGGGCAGAAGTCTTATCTAACATGTGAAGTGTGGGGCAGATTGGACATTGTATGTCAGAGTTATAGCAACCTCATTTTTCATGGCGAATCATCGAAATTCGCCAGGCCGCCACGGACACGCCCTTTAACGAAAACTCAAAATCTTCGCAATTTAACATCGCAAAGGCCTTTAGATTAGGCATACCAACTTTGGTGTTGATCTGAACTAATCTCTAGGAGGAGTTCGTTAAAATACAACGCATGGAAATGACAAAAATGACAAAAAATTTGCTCATAAAATTAAAAATAACTGACTTCCTGTTGGGTTTCGGATTTTGCTCCAAGAGACTTTTTTGTAGGTATTGGAGAGATACATGTGTATACCAATTTTCATACATGTACGTGAAACGTAGCTCGAGGCGCACACTGTTGAACGTGTATAGGTGGCGCTGTCGAGCCATTTTGCCACACCCACTTCTGAAACCCATATCAGACGTAAATTTTCGCCAGTTCTGAGGTGTGTGCAAAGTTTCATGACTTTTCGAGCATGTTTAGGCTCTCAAAAATGCGGTTCATCTTAGAGAAGAAGAATAATAATAATAATAACAATAATAATAATAATAATAATAATAAACGGAGCAATTCCAAGAGGGTCCTCACACCATCGGTGCTCGGGCCCTAATAATAATAATAATAATAATAATAATAATAATAAACGGAGCAATTCCAAGAGGGTCCTCACACTATCGGTGCTCGGGCCCTAATAATAATAATAATTAAAGCTGCAAGCAGCGATGAACGGGCCCTCGCACCCGGGCTCACCGCCAGCGAGTGGCTTTAGTAAATTGGCGAACGGCGAGATTTATGCATTTAAAGTCGTAAATATAAGTGGAATATGTCAAAATCATTTATATGTGCCAGTCTTCCTGTTGCCAGCAGGTGGCGCTATCATTATAATGGAATATTGGCCTTCAGATGTGTTTAGGCCAGGACTCTTATCACAAATGTGAAGTTTAGGGAAGATCGGACATTTTATGCCTGAGTTACAACAACTTCTTTTCCTGTGACGAGACATCAAATTTTGTCATGGTGCCATGGACACACCCTTTAACAAAAACTCAAGATCTCCATAATTTAACATTGCACAGGCCTTAAGATTAGACTGACCACAAAAAATACATTAATGTCAAAAGATTTCTAGGAGTACTTTGTCACAGCGTAAAATATGCCACTTCCTGTTGCCAGCAGGTGGCGCTATGACTATAAGTGAATATGGGCATGTGGATCTGTTAAGGGCAGAAGTCTTATCTAACATGCGAAGTTTGGGGCAGATTGGACATTGTATGTCTGAATTACAGCAGCTTCCTTTTTCATGGCGAAACATTGAAATTTGTCAGGCTGCCATGGACACGCCCTTTAACGAAATCTCAAGATCTTCCCAATTTAACTTCGCAAAGGCCTTTAGATTTAACTGACCAAGTTTGATGTTGATCTGAATAAATCTCTAGGAGGAGTTCGTTAAAGTACCACCCCTGAAAATGCCAAAAACAACACCAATTTTGCACACCATCGGTGCTCGGGCCCTAATAATAATAAACGGAGCAATTCCAAGAGGGTCCTCGCACCATCGGTGCTCGGGCCCTAATAATAATAATAATAATAAACGGAGCAATTCCAAGAGGGTCCTCGCACCATCGGTGCTCGGGCCCTAATAATAATAATAATAATAAACGGAGCAATTCCAAGAGGGTCCTCGCACCATCGGTGCTCGGGCCCTAATAATAAACAAAGCAGATACAAGAGGGTCCTCGCACCTCGGTGCTCGTGCCCTAATTAAAATAAGATATGCATTTATTATTTAATAACTTGTCTGAATAGATGAATTTAAAACATTGCATGTGCTTAAAACTTTATATCTAACATGTGAAGACATCTAAAATGTGTATCTTGTTATCCCTGGGACACAGTATGAAAGTTAATCCATTAGAGAGTTTCAGAGATTCGGGCTTGATTTTACTAAAAGATAACTTGTGTAGTGCACTGTTGAATGAGAGCAAGATTGGGTGACCAAGTTAATAGGAATTTTGATTCAAAAGCCATGTTCATTTTACAATAGGAATGGAACTAGTTGCTTAAATATTTAAATGAAATTATTATATTTAAAATAATAGGAATTATTTTATGTTTATTTTATATTTTTTCTGATTTCTTACTCTGTTCGTCTAACACTGCATATTTTCTTTCCTTCCTCTTTTTCCAGCAGGATACACTATCACTGGACTGATTTTGGAGCAGGAATGTTGACCATCTGAATTGCCGCATATCTCTGTGCATTTGGATGTCACTGGTGTCAAAGCATTTCCACTCAACTCCCCGCCATCATCTTTGTCGGCTTCTTGGCTCCCTGTCGTAGTGGGAGAAGGACCAGGATGTAGCGCTGAGACGTGTTTCTCACTGTTACACTCCAGTCATTTAAGTGTCACTCTGCAGTCTTTTGCAGTATGCTGTACTGACCCACAACATCTGAAACAAATACGGTTCTCCTTCAGGAATGATTTTCTTTTGTCAATATGCCTAGCTATGAAGCTCCTGCTTTTTTTTAGCAGGTGGGGCTTTTTATGAATGGGACATAGCTTATCAAGACTTTCCATAATCTTCTCACCAGAGCTACACTGGATTGTCATAGAATCTTGTGGAACATCTGTTTTGTGTACAGTCACAGAAGCTCTGTTGCCACTTCTTGTGTATTTCTCAATTTTCAAGCATTGGGTGCTGGAGGATGTAAAGGCAAAACTGGGATCGTTTTTCACTCGTGCCGGTTGTCTTACAAAGCTGGAGAAGTAATGAAAAGGTGGAAATGCGACTCCATTGTCATCCTTATATTTGGATCCTGTGGCTACCCATTTCTCTTGCAAGCTGTAAGGTAATTTCTCCACCATGGGATTTATTCCACGAGCTGTGTCCAAATATGACAAGCCAGGTTAATATCCTCCCTCTTTTGCGCACTCTATCTCCTGAAGAATGTCACCTAACTCCCTTAGCCCAACATTATCTTTGTTGGTGAGTTTAGGAAAATCTTTTCAGCAGAGCATGTTCTACTGCTTCTGATGACCCATAACATTCTTCTAGTCTTTGCCAGACTAAGTCGAGTGCTGCTGTTGGGTTGAACACATGCACAGAGCGAATCCTCTTTGCTTGCTCTGCAGACTCCTCACCAAGCCATTTTGTTATCAAATCCAGTTCTTTCCTCGATGAAAGGTTTAGATCAACCTTCAATGCAAATTGTGCTTCTGAGTGTTGCCTGACATATTCAGAGGTGCGTTTGAGCTGAACTGATAGGTAACTCTAATAACTCTGGACTAAGTTCACTCTTGATAGACTTATCATCTTCTTCATATGCAGCTGCTTCTGCTGTTGCAGCAGCAACAGCCTTCTGACTTTTTAATATATGGAGACTCACTTCTTCAAAGCTCGACAATTAGCTAACAGTGTAAAGTTCTTCCAGAAAAAAAACAAGGCATAACTTTACTTGAGTTCCACAAAGAAACTTTACTATTCTTATTGTACTGTAAAACTGTAACAAAGAGCAAAAGACAAACAGAAATGAGCTCAAACCAATACAGATACCTAAAGTACACACCTTACAGCAACAGAAATGCTGAGTCAAAACTAATAGCCATGCTAACCATCAGTTTAGTCATTTGACATGAGAAAACTCCAATAAACCAAAGATATGCCAAGTACAATTACTTTTAAAATTTTTTTAGTAATATGTACAGTACTTACGGACAAATAGTATCCAAGGCAACAGTGTAAAGAAAAAAATTGCAGCAGGAGAAAACACCACTAATGCTCTGCTCTGCTGCACACTCTATTGACTGTTGATAGAAATTTGCTACCGAAAGTGAAACTTAAACTAAAGCTACTGCTGCTGGTTAGCCAAAAGGGGGCACTGTTGCACACACAATTATGTTAAAAAACAAACTCTTAATTTACTTCAGAGAGGTCAGAACAACGTTTGTGAATATTTTGAATAAAACAGGTATAACTAAATAAAAGCGATCCATGTGCATACAGATGTATTGTAGCTGCGTTGTGTCACATGACAAGCATGACGCGTCGCCATGGAAACAATAAGGCGGTAAACTCTAAAATAACGGTCGTCTAAAAAAACTCACGCCGGGGGCTCAGGTAGAATATTTTAAACTCATGTGCGAAAGGGTATATGTGTGTAGAGAGATATTGTTTGCTCTCTTTGAAGTTTTATTGTTTTAATGCATGGTTTTCTGTTTTGTGCGGGTTCCTGAGTATTTGCTGGCAATTCAGGAGTGAAGTGTCCAAAATGAGGAGGGTCTGGCTGCAGACATGCTCTTAAAATGATTTATTGATTCATTAATTTAAAGACTGCAAGGGACGTCACTTGTGGAAGTGCAGGTGTCTGAGAATTCAGGTGCATGTCTGGAGCCAGACCCTTCTCATTTTGGACCCTTAGCTCCTGAATTGCCATTGACTTATTTCTCAATTTGATAACATGACATGCTGAACAACATGAAACATTAAAAATGAATATAAAACGTACATAAATACTATATATACTCCTAAACCAGGTCTTTGTTTACAATGATGTTTTTGATATAATATTTTTTCAAATAGTAGGAGTGCTATTGAAGTACTACTTTCCAAAGATATTTTCCAAGACGAGGACATAAGGACTACAGTTAACTGCAACTCGAGAAATTCGTCAAGATGAAGGAAACAACATTCGAAGCTGCCATCTCATACCAGTCCAGTTTTGGGGCGTTAAAAAAATGAAAGTATCTCCTTAATGTGGACCAATCACCGTCACGGGTTACTCTATAATTTTGTATTTGTATTGCTTCTGATTATATAAGCTTTGTAATTTCATGAAATAGACATTTTGACAAAAAACATCTTTCTTTGGCACACTCCTCTTTGAATTATTTTACAGTTTGTTTTATAACAACTCGATGAGCAAATGTTTCTATTTATTTCCTATAATAATACAATGGCATGACAAAAGCAAAGCACCTCTGATGCTGAATTTTATTTACGCAGATCCAAAGTTTACCGAAAATCTTCAGGAATTTCATTCAGAAAATGCACATCTGATATGTGGAATGAGACAAAAACCCACAGAAACAATTCAATGCAACTGCTTGATATTTATTGAGTTCTACTTGCACATTCGTAAAGAAATTAGGGAGAATTAGTTAAAGGAGCAATTGACCAAAAAATGAAAAATTGATTACAAACTTGCAACCTTTCACTTCACAAGACATTAATTGATGGACTGGAGTCGTGTGGACTATTGTGATGTCTTCATGATCAGCTGTTTGAGCTTTCATTCTGATGGCACCCATTCACTGCAGAGGATCTCCATCAATAAGCAAATGATGTAAAGTTATATTTCTTCAGATCTGTTCTGATGAAGAACTAATCTTTATCTTGGATCGACTGAGGGTAAGCGATGTTTTAAAATTGTCATTTTTTGGTCAACTATTCCTTTAATGCAAGACAATAAGACATTCACAATTTTACATGAAACTTAAATGCTGGTGTGTATTTCTTCACACACACATAAGGCTTTTTAATGTGACAGGGGTTGTCATTCCAGTTACTCGAGGCTATAGCAGGAAGGGAAAAAAATCTATTATTGTTACAGTATAAGTATTCTGATAAAATGTAATGCTTGTTAAGGTAATACAGCCAATTCTAGTCCTTTACCATTTCATAAACATTAGGTGAAGTTAAAATACAGTTCTACAATTGGCTGGTTATTGGAATTGAGGCTACTAAGAATTTCCAAGATAAAACAAAGATATAAATAGTGATGATATTTCATAAACATTTAAAACACTCACGTTGATAGTTCATCATAAGACAGTGCTCGTTTCTATTGCTATTGTCAGGTTGTGAAGGAGCCCATATCTCTTGGTCCAGTTTTGATCCATCACTCCAGAGCCATGTTCCCTCCTGTGAACAGAACACCATAAAGGACACTCCGTTTCCATCACACACCTACATGGCATTATTTGATATTCGTAAATATAAAAAAACATGTTCAAACCAACCATTTGGATCACAAGTTCATGATGTTAACGCATCAAAAACATGTTTGTGTTTCTCTATAGAAACCAGTAGACCTACCATGCCAAACATATCAGCTGTATCCTAATCTTACTTTTTATTCTATGACATAACTCAAAAACAACTACAATATACAAAAGAAAAAGAAAAAGAATGGCTATTGACAAGTACGCTAAACAAATGTAAAACAAACATACTGAAACAGCGTCATAGCCTCCTATCCAGGACTCAGTTGTCTCTTGAGTTTGATATTTAATCATGATCTGTACGAAGATGTACTCCTCATAACTGTGTACAGAGGCCAGGTTCCCATCGTAGCCCAAACACTGTTTCTAAAGAGAGTAGGACATAAAAACTATTGTTAACTAACTGAAAATTTCAAGACTTAGAAATGAAGGAATCCCTATGATAAGATGGCATCTCATACCTCTGCATCAATCCAGGAACGCGGAAAGTTAAAAAAGCGGAAGCATCTACCTTTATATGCAGACCATCCACTTTCACAGGTTTCTGTAAGAAAGATAGGGGAGTATTATTGCTGCCTTAAACCTTTAGTATTTTCATTAAACTGAGATCAGATTGATATTGTATGTATACGCACCTTGTCTGACCAGGGTACAGGTCCCTGTTTAAAATGTGTAAATAGCACAAAGAAATAAACAGAACAAAGATACAAATTAAACAATGTTTAAGTTTGTAATTGTCCAGTTACAGAGACCATATAATCAAATGTAAATAGCATTGCGTAGTCTTCACTGTATAAATGAAAAAGAGTTTAGTTCTTGTTAAAATGACAAAGTAATTTAGTGAAGGGCAGTGAGAGATTTTCTCTCATTAGATTTCTTGGATTAAAATAAGGACATCGACAGCAGCTGCTAAATTAGGTGCAGTCACTTTAAGAGACAATCCATCCGATTTCTTTCTCAACTGTTTACATTCACTTAAGAGGTAACCGACCGCTAAGACAGGTACAACATAATATTTTATGCATTTGTCCGTTCAAGAGCAAGAAGAAGCAAAACTCAATTTGGTGTTGAAGGGCTTAGACGTAGCTCTCTGTGTGCACAGAACACAGCGCACTGATGCTGAATTAAGCTTTTCATCTCTTTTTGTGTTTGTATGTTTATGTTTTTGTTCACTCAGGTGCAGATGGAGAACTCAGTTCAGTGTTTGAGCTCTGTCCACAGCCGTGGGTCCCTATAATCATCACCACCTTTCACCAGTGACGACCCTGCTTTTGTCACTACAACTAGACAGAACAAATGTAACACACTAAAATATCTCACCATTGCTTCTGCAATTAAGAGGTGCTGTCTCTGAAATAATAAAAAAAAGAATACATATATATATATATATATATATATATATATTAAAAATTTTAATAATCAGATTACAATTTTATGTCTAAATCCAAACTAACAGTCTGTGGGATTTGAGGTAAACTGCATAAATTAAAAACTGGGCCACATACACTTCACAACAATTACCTGAAGCATCCAGAGCAAAAGAGCAGAACAAATGTAACACACTAAAAGACAGCATCAATATCTTACCATTGCTTGTGCCATTAAGAGGTGTTGCCTCTGAAATAATCAAAGAAAAATTATATGTGTGTGTGTGTGTGTGTGTGTGTGTGTGTGTGTGTGTGTGTGTGTGTGTGTGTGTGTGTGTGTGTGTGTGTGTGTATTAAAAATTGTAATAATCAGATTACAATTTTATGTCTAAATCCAAACTAACAGTCTGTGGGATTTGAGGTAAACCACATGAATAGAAAACTGGGCCACATACACTTCACAACAATTACCTGAAGCATCCAGAGCAAAGAGCAGAAAGAAAGACAGACAAAGAGGCCAGACTGCCATTGTTCCTGAAATCAACCAGTACTACTGCACACCTGACAAAACATGAAGACAGAACAGTTTTTATTCATTATTAACCTGTTCTCAATGTCCACATTCCAATATTGCCAGCTGTACAAGAGCCCTGTGCGTCACTATGGAAAGGATATATATATAAGCATTTCAAATGATCCACTGACTCAAGCCACACTTTTATGAAACAGTAAAGTGTAAAGTTTTGAACGGCTGAAAAAACCTCACCCTCTATGAAGTTAGTCACGTCCAAGTACTCTGTAGCTCTCTGCAGAACAACAAATGCTTGACTCTTCAAAACCAGATCATGACTCCCCTCTTTTTATTTGGTTCATACACAGAGGAGACTGTTGTCTGATTGGTTCCTGTCTCCAAAACCCACAACAAATCCTTATCTTAAACCTAATCCCACACAGAAGAACCAGGAGAGTTATGATAAGAAATGAGATTTCAACACCACACATTACATAACCTAAAATCAATACAAACATTACTTGACTTGGTTATTTTATAACATTGTGTTAATAATGACTCTCTAGTGTTGTGGATTTTGTCAAATTTGACATTTCATTTGGTCACTGTCACTATGTTTATAGGCATTATTCACAGCTATAGCAAGAATGGAAAAGGGTTTTGTCTGTAATTCTACATTGAGATCAGAAGAGAGATGAAGAACATACATCACGTGGGGAGTACATATTCACGTTGTGCTGTGGGGCTCCTTGAGCTCATCAAAACTATCCATTAGTTCCTCAAATGTTCATTTCCGTTACCTAATAGATTGGTGAGTTTTATTCTGTCGAAGGAAAAAAACTGAAATTCAGGATTCTATTTATATTCTATATCTTGGAATTTTCTTATGCCTCTGTAATAACTGGACAACATACATACATACTGATAGAAAATAGTGATTGAGAAAAACATTTTCACTTTGCTGTCCACAATGAATGCCAAGACAGTGCAAAACTATATACACACATACGTAAAGAATAATTGACGACGGGCCGTTGAATTATTATAAAAATAATTATATATGAAAAAATATAAATTTAGACTATGTGTATCTAAATACGTGAGTATAATGTAGGAATATAGAATGTGAAAAATAGAAATATAGACTATGTATATATGTACATGCAAATCTACAGTATTAACAATAAAAACATATAGTGCAGTAATGTGCAAATTGAGTTCAACTACGTGATAACAATAGCAGCAGTAATAGTAACAGATTTGAGATGAGGCTACATGAGTAATCTTTAATGTAATCAATAATATTTATTAATATCCTAATGATTGTTGTCATAAAAGAAAAATCTAAAATTTTGGCCCATACAATGTGTTTTTTTTTTCTTCATCTATTGCTAAAAAAATATACCCTTAAGAATTAAGACTGGTTTTGTGCTCCAGGGTCACAAATTATCGATCTGCTATTTAAATGGCTGCTTTTTCATCTGAGATTACATTTTAAAACGTATCTAATCCAAGAGCTTTCCAGCTACAACCACCAAACTTGGGATGGAATTATTTTTTCTAACTGGTCGAACTTACAATTTTCGTTAAACAGATGATCATAACTATGAAAAGTCCTACAGACTTTCATTAAGGGAGTTGACACTTTTGTACAGTAAGATGTATAGTGTGTTTAGAAAAGCTTAATGATCATCCTAGGACAACATGCTAAGTCATGCTAGCTAACATGTTAATCATGCTAAAAACCATAGATACGTAGAGTTAGATGCCCAAGATGGCGGACATGACTAAGTGTCTGGAGCAGTCGAATGTGGCATCTACCTATACATATATATGGTAACAACATGTTAGAAATGTGTTAAATCATGCTATAAACATGCTAATGACATGCTAACAACACATTAATTATGCTAGGAACATGATTAACAATATGTTGATCATGCTAGAAACATGCTAGCAATATGTTAATGTTAGAAACATGTTATTCATGTAAACATGCTAATCGTGCTAAAATATGCTAATATCATGCTAACAACATCTATCTAAACTTTCAAACTTCAGCATTGGCAACTGCTTCAAACTTTCAGACAAGGGTTTTTTAAAACCCAATTTCAAAGTTTGTTTGCAAACTTGACTCATGTAGTTAGGTTTAGCAATGTATTATGCACAAACATGAGCAATGTGGAATCAATGTTTGTACATGACCCAGTCAAACTCTCGTCAAACTCTCTGAAGAAACACTGAAAAAGTAAACGGTGTTGAAAAGCAGATTGATGCAGATGTCTCGCACGTCCTGATTTTGCTGAGTTAGATGTCTTCCTAGGTCAACATATTTTGTTGACCCTGGAACAACATTTTAATCCAGAAATGTAGTCTTGACCATATCTGTCATGAGTCCGGACCCGGTGTTCCTCCCTCTCACCACTGGAGGGCGCCACTTCCATTCTCCCAGACTCATTACCTTCACTCTGCACAGCTGTGTCACCCACACACACCTGATCACAAATTCGACACACCTGTCACATACTCACACACACAGCTGTTCCCCTTTGTCACGGACAATATATTCTCCACTCTCACACCACTCTGTCTGGCTGGATTAATGTTAATTGTGATTTGTAAGTGTTCATGTATACTGGTGTTTTGCATTTTGGCTGCGTCTGCTCTTGTCCCTGTGATTTGTTTCTGTTTTGTTTTTGGCCTTGTTGGCCTTTTTGTTCTCATTAAAATATAATTTCCCTGCATTTGGACCCAGACCCTGTTTCCTTCACGGCGCCGTCTCTACCGCGCCGTGACCATATCCTCCTCATACTTAATCATTAGTAATACCTAAAATCAGAGGAAATTATAGGTGACTGACCCTGATGTAGAACCTAATACTGATTGTGAGCCTAAACTTCACAAAAGCTATAAACTGTTTCTTCATACCTGATTGGTTAATCACTGTGTGGTTCCAGGGTCAACAAAGTTCTGCCGGAAGCTTCAGCATAGGCAACTGCTTCAAACTTTCAGGCAGGTTTTTTTTATATCAATGTTCAAAGTTCATTTGCAAACTTGAGTCATTAATTTTAACAATGCATCATGCTCAAACATGAGCAATGTTGAATCACTGTCTACATGACCCAGTTTATCACGCTTATATTGAAATCCTCCTACTTTTTTCTTTGAAAAATTTGGTTACACTTTATTTTACGATATATCTATTAGTTGCTTATCAGCATGTATATTACTAGAATATTAGCCATGTATTAGTGCTAATTAAGCACATATTAATGCCTTATTCTACATCCCCTAATCCTACCCTAATCCTACTAATTAGCAGAAGCTATTAGCTATTAGTAATAAGCAACTAATAGATGTAACCGTAAAATAAAGTCTTAACAAAAATGTATATGATTGTTTTATGCAGTTTATGCAATTATTGATTTATTTATACTACATTTTTCAAGGCACACCCCCAACTGCTCCCCGGGTACCACAGGAAAAATGATAAAAAGAGTTCAAATGGAGTAAAATTCAACAAGAAATAGATGAATATAAAGTAGATTTAAGACAGATTAATTTCTTTATTTTATGTGCAAAATTCACAGTTTATCCACAAGCAAAACTGGCTTAAATCTCCTTTGTATTCATATTTTTCTTGCTGAATTTAACTCTCATCCCTGAAGCTTATAAATAACAACAACAAATGCAGTTGTTTGATTCATTATTATCACATGAATATCATGATTAATCAAATATATTTGAGCCTTTTTTCTAAGTATATAATCTCATACTATGATGTAACTCCACAACCCTACCTAGTACAGTTTTCCTCCATGTTTGCAATATCTCTACAAAGGAGTAGTCTGCTGCTCGAAGATTTCGCCGTTGGAGAAGACTGTTGATGTAACACTCAAAAAATCTTAACTTAACGAAATCTTAAACTTAAACATTAAGATGAACAATATTTATAAATGCTGACTAATATATATATATATATATGACTAATATATATATATATATATATATATATAAGCCTCTGAGCCACACAATCTTCAACAAGAGCAGGAGAACATTTCTGTGTCTGCTCTCCATGATCAGCATTACCTGTAAAACATTTTATATCTCATGTTGTTAGCTTTCCATTTCATGCTAAAATTCATTTCATATGTTTATAAAGTGAAAGTAAGTGACCTGAGCTGCATCCGAAAACGCCATACTATATAGTAGGCGGAAAACAGTATGCGAAGCAAGTAGTATGTCCGAATTCATAGTATTTGAAAAACAGTAGGCGAGATGTACCCAGATGACCTACTACTTCCGCCCGAATTCCGTAGCATGCATTTGATGGACACTACACTATCCCATGATGCCACGGGAAAGAGGGGGCATATTGGAAAAAATGGCGGAAACTGGAGACGCGGCTCTTTTCAAGTGTAAGTACCTCAGGGAAAAACGTTGTTCATTGTGGTTAGTAAGCAGCTGACTTATTATAAGTTTAAACATTATAAATTGATGAGATTATTTCGTGAATCCACTGTAAAATGTTTTTAATCATTACGGAGCACATCTGTCTAACAAACAGATCGCGCTAACGTGAGTGCTGTACATTAGCTTGTTAACGTTTTTTTAATGGACACTGCATTGTTTAGCAGTTTAATGATTTATTTCCCCTCTGTCTAGTGTTCATATTTAAGTTAGTATATATTTTGTCGGCTACATAGCAAGGTACTGTTAATAAGTATGCCTCAGTTTTTCAATGTAGCATTGATATCATTATTATTTTATAATCATGATTAATGTTTACTGTTTTGACCTTACAGGGTCTGATGAACACACTAATGAAGCCCTCTTCACTGGAAAGCACAATGCTGCCATAAAAGGTTTTGAGTAAGTCAACAAATTCTCTTTCACTTGGCCTTTTAAAAAATCCACTTGTCCCTGATAAGCAGACAAGCGTTGATGTCGAGCCCCGTGATGTGTGTTTAAACTGCTTCAGTAGGCTAGGTCCAATCTTTACGACTCCTACGTTGTATTGCGTCAATGGAGAGGTACGTCAGTTCTTCCTCGTTTTTTGTCCATTAAATTCATCATTAGTGATGTTATGCATTGCAGTGAGGGTAATATCATTTGTGCCACCTTGAAAAAATGAAATGCCCATCCGTGAATTTGTGTCTGGCGCCGGGTCTATGTTGAATAACTCTCTACATGACCCAGTTTATCACGTTCATAGTGAAATCCTCCTACTTTTTTTCTTTGAAACATTTCAATGATTGTTTATTTATATTGCAGTTTATACAATTATTGATATATTAATACTACATTTTTCAAGGCACACCCCCAACTGCTCCCCGGGTACCACAGAAAAAAACAATTCAAATGTAAAAAAAAAACAAAAAGGTACACGAAGGAGATTTAAGTCAGATTGATTTCTTTATTTTATGTGTAAAATTCACAGTTTATCCACATGCAAAACTGGCTTAAATCTCTTAAATGTATTCCTATTTTTCTTGTAGAATTTAACTCTCATCCCCGCGTTTTTTGATGCATTATTATTACATGAATATCATGGTTATTCAGATATATTTAAGCAAACCCATTATAGTTGTTTTCTTTATTTGTCACTATGATTGTTCATTGTTAAACATACTAGCATCTTTCCCTAAGTTTGTATGTAATTATAAGTTCTGCAGTGTTGTGTTTTTTAGTCGAGGTAAATCCTTATATCGTCTACTGTATTTAACTTAAATCCCCATAGCAGTTGTAACACAATTGCTCTTACCTTTTGAGATTCAGTTACGTGACCATAGGACCTGGATTCCTCCCCGAAACCACATCTGCTCAGCTGGGCCAAGCCTCTTAACGCTTAGTAGGTTTACAGAAGAATATGTTATTCATATATGTATATGAATTACTCAGAGACTCTCCATTTAATAAAGTTGTAACGCATCACCGTTTGTAATGGCTTCGCTTTATTAGTAGACAATAACTCATAAGCAATCAAACATATGAAAATAACAGCAAGGAATTCTTCACCACGGGGTACGGCCCCAAACTCAATACTCCTTATTTGGTAATCACATATATCCCTACACATAATATTTGATCTTTATCACTGTCTAGACAGAGTACCAAAAGTTCAAGTTGGAAAAAATTGCAGGGGTTGGTCAACCACACATCACTGATACAAAAATCATTTATAGCTTTTTGCAAGTATAGCTATTTGGCCTGACCTGTGTTAACCACACAGGTCACAGCTGCATGTTAGTATAGCAAAACAGCATAGCTAGTTAGATGTTCCATTTTGCAACCTGGTTGCCAAATGCATCACCTTCCTTTTTCCATCTTCTGCACAGGATAGCATATAACAACTTCGGACCACAAAAATATCACCTATAACTAAGGGGTATAATATGTGTGAGCAAAGACATACACCTGAAACTCTTTATCTTCTTTTAGCTGGGCTTTTAAGTTGCAATGATTCTAAGTCATCTGTTAACATTTGCAGCTCTAGACTGATCCCATTATAGTCATACATTTCTTTAATAAACTTCAGTATTCTTTTATTCAATGTTTCCTGTTGCCACATCAATTTTATTATAGTTCTCAATTTGAAGTCCATATTGTCACGGCGCGGTAGAGACGGCGCCGAGGAAGAAACAGGGTCTGGGTCCAAGTGCAGGGAAGATTCACTTTTTAATAAATGAGAACAAGAACAAAAAGGCCAACACGGCAAAAACAAAACAGAAACGAATCACCCGGACACAAGCAGAAGCAGCAGACACGAAACACACAATTAACATTATGCAATTTAACTCACAAATAACAATAGCAAATAACATTCTAATAATCCAGGCAGGCAGAGAGGTGGGAGTGTGGAGAATATATACTCGTGAACAAATGGGGAACAACTGTGTGTGTGAGTGTGTGTGTGAGACAGGTGTATCGAACTAGTGACCAGGTGTGAGTAAGTGTGTGATTGGGTGACACAGCTGTACGGAGCGAAGGTAATGAGTCCGGGAGAATGGAAGTGGCGCCCTCTGGTGGTGAGAGGGAGGAACACCGGGTCCGGACTCATGACAGATATGGTCAAGACTACATTTCTGGATTAAAATGTTGTTCCAGGGTCAACAAAATATGTTTAGTACTTTCTCCTGTTTTATTGTTGGTTTCCTCTTTTCTGATCACTTGGAAAGAGGATAAAAAGAAAAACAACAACAACAACACATGCATTTATGTTCAAACATCAGTTCA
Organism: Carassius carassius; assembly: GCF_963082965.1. NCBI lineage: Eukaryota > Metazoa > Chordata > Actinopteri > Cypriniformes > Cyprinidae > Carassius > Carassius carassius. The sequence continues at coordinate 1,046,628 of NC_081755.1, read as the reverse complement.
ATATCTACTATTTCCTGAATATTATGAGATTCAAGATGGCCGTCCATGATGACGTCATAATATACTAATTAAATGAATATATTTACACCCCACATAAACCTTCGGCCATGCACAACATTTTTCTTATTTACAGTAGACCTCTATCTTTAAGCCCTTTCAAGCCACAAGCTTTTGAAATCTTGATGTCAAAATAACCCAAAAAACCCTGGCGCCTAAAGGGTTAATTACTGGGCATGGAAATCATCTTTCCAGGGTGCAATTTCTGGTCTGGGTCTTTCACCTGCAGAATAACTAGATCTCTTGATTAAATACCTGGGTAAAGAATCTTCTGAGCATGCAAGGAGCCTGAAAGCTGTTCATATCAGAAGCCCAGCAGCTGCACTGATAATGACATGGCAGAGACTTGAGGAAATATATGGTTCTCCAGACCAATTGAACATGCTCTTTTTGCTAAACTGGAAACCTTTCCAAGAATAACAAACAAAGTCCCACAAAAGCTTTGAGATTTAGGAGACATCCTCTCTGAACTAGAAGCTGCAAAGCTTGAGGGATACTTACCAGGTCTGGCATATTTGGACACTTCTAAGGGAGTGAACCCTATTGTTGAGAAACTTCCCTATAACATTCAAGAAAAATAGATGTTGTTTGGATCTAAATATAAAGAAGAGCATCATGTTGCTTTCCCACCTTTCTCAGTGTTTGCGAATTTTGTCCGCTCAGAAGCAAAGGCACGTACAGATCCCAGTTTTAGTACATTTCCTCATACGAAATATGAGAAAGGTGAAAGATTTGAGAAATAAAGACAAATTCCAATATCAGTTCACAAGACTCAAGTTAGTACCTCAACTAAAGTACAATCTGAACAGAAAAAGATATCAGTTAGTCCAAATCAGATTTGTCCAATTCATGGAAAACCTCATCCTTTAAGAAGATGCAGAGGGTTCAGAGAGAAATCTCTACAAGAGAGGATGCATTAACTGAAAGAGCATTCTGTGTGTTACCGTTGCTGTTCTTCTACAGGCCATATCGCCAAAAACTGCACTGTGGAAAATCAATGCAAAGAATGCGGTAGTGACCATCACCTTTCAGCTCTTCATTCAGGTCCTGCACCATGGAAATCACAGGCATTTACCCCTACCTCAGAGCATGGCGGGGAGAGAGACCAATCAGATAGTCATGAAGTTACATCTGAATGCACAGAAATCTGCGGAGAAGGACTGAGTGCGCGGTCTTGTTCAAAAATTTGTCTCGTTTCTGTTTATCCAGCTGGACGCAAAGAGAATGTACGCCATCCTAGATGAGCAAAGCAATCGGTCTTTGGTTAGAAAAGATTTCTTTGACATCTTCAACATCAAAACAAGTCCATTGCCCTATCCATTAAAAACCTGTGCAGGCATCTAGAGACAGCAGGTAGAAGAATTTCTGATTTCATTGTGGAATCCATTGATGGAAAGATAAGTCTACCTCTCCTTCTCTTTTAGAATGCAATCAGATTCCAAACAATCGTACAGAGATTCCGACTCCTGATGCAGCATTCCATCACAGCCACCTGAGACACATAGCACAGGAAATACCACCTCTTGACTCTGATCCAGAGATTCTTCTATTACTGGGCAGAGACATCCTTCAAGTGCACAAAGTGCGCAATCAAATTAATGGCCCAAATAATGCCCCCTTGCACTGAGACACACTCTTAACAAGCGGCCACAAATGAAAGCTCGTTTCCTGGAATTTATGGGCAACTTGCTAAAAAATGAGCATGCAGAGATGGCACCGCCTCTTCAGCATGGTCAGGAAGTGTGGTACTTGCCGCTGTTTGGAGTGTATCATCCTAAGAAGCCTAATAAAATACGAGTTGTCTTCGATTCAAGTGCGCCCTGTGAGGGAGTTTCACTTAACAGCGTGCTTCTCACAGGCCCTGATTTGAATAACAGCTTGCTAGGAGTCCTGATAAGATTCCGTAAAGAGCCTGTGGCTATTACTGCTGACATACAGCACATGTTTCATTGTTTTCTGGTAAGGGAGGATCATAAGGATTATCTTAGGTTCGTGTGGTACAGAAACAATGACCTTAACAGTGAGATCACCGAATGCGTGTGCATGTTTTCGGGAATAGCCCATCACCAGCAGTGGATATCTATGGCCTATGGAGAGCAGCCATGGCCCCTCACCCAGAGTCCCGAAGCACATAGCCGTCGGACCTAGGGAAAAAAAGAGAATCGTACTAGGGCCCCACGCCTCTGGAGGGAATTTTGTAAACAGATTGGGGCCTCTGCAAGTCTGTCTTCTGGTTTTAATCCCCAGACCATTTGGCAGTGTGAGTGGGCCAGCCAGGATCTAGGAAGAATGCTCCGCTGTCTAGCATCCAGCAATCTAAGTTCCTGGTGCCAGCAGCTCTCCTGGGCAGAATACAGTCATAACACCCTTCCTGTGGCCGTGTCAGGTATGTCTCCTTTTGAGTGTGCTGTTGGTTATAACCCACCTCTGTTCCCGTCACAGGAACCCGACGCAGCGGTTCCATCCGCCCTTTTGTCCAGCGCTGCCGTCGCACCTGGGAGAAAGTCAGGAGGATTTTGGTCCAAACCTCTGGCCGAACCAAGACTGCAGCCGATCGTCACCAGTCCTCTCCTCCTGCCTATGTGTGTGGTCAGCGGGTTTGGGTTCCTACCAAGAATCTGCCTCTCCGGGCACCTTCTCATAAGCTGGCACCCAGATTCATTGGGCCATTCCACATCACCAAGGTGGTTAGTCCGGTGGCGATCAGGCGCAAGCTTCCTCCTACTCTTGGTCAGGTTCACGCGGTGTTTCATGTTTCCAGGGTCAAGCCAGTGTTCTCTTCCCCCCTTAATCCTGCTTGTAGTCGCAGCACCCCCCACCCCCTCATCTTGTGGATGGATCTCCTACCTATACGGTTAAGAGATTACTCGATGAGCGGCGCCGCGGCAGGGGGTTTCAGTATCTTGTGGACTGGGAGGGTTACGGTCCAGAGGTGCTGGGTGCCATCCCGGGACATTCAGGACCGCTCGTTGATTGAGGACTTCTGTCGGCATAGGGTAGGCCCCTTCCTGGAGCGCCGGGTGACGCTCCTGGGAGGGGGGGTACTGTCGGGTCTCGAGGGCTAATCACCTGCCTTTTGGGGTTGTGAATGTGTTGTGTGTGTGTATGCGTTTGGATGGTTTGACAGCTCACCATGTCTGTCTGTTTGTTTTGAGTACTCCCCCCCGCCCTCCTTGTTTCTCTATTGGTAACCTTAATTGTTTGCCACCTGATCTCAATGTGCTTCTAATTTCTTCTCTTTATAATTCCCTGTGTTTCTCTGTCCGTTGTCAGACTGTTGTTACTCATACCAATAGCTCCGATCTACTAGCTGGTCTGTGTACTCACCTTGTCGTGTCTTGTCTTCAGGCTCCAGTGTCTTTAGCTGTTTTCTCTGCCTCCTGTTCTCATGAACGCAGAGCTCCTAGAAGCTTCCAGCTTTCATTCCTCCGGTCTCGGAACTAAACTGTGAAATGTTACTCATCTGCTTTGACTCATCTGCTTCAACTTCTCATTCCCTCACTCGGTGCCGGCATTCAACGACCCTGCGGGCTAAACTGTGGAACATTACTCATCTGCTCTGTCTCATCTGCTTTAATAAAGCACAGTGTAAACCCGCAACTGAATCCAGCCTGTTTCTCCTAACAGATTATAAAAAGAAGGACAGGTTGTGGCTACTTAATACAAGCATTTTGAATGATAATACATGTAAGGAATACATCCAGAAAGAACTGGCAGATTTTATGGATAGCAACAATAATGGAGAAGTATCGCCAAGTGTCCTATGGGATGCTTTAAAATCAGAGATCAGGGGAAAGCTCATAGCTCTCACATCTTATAAAAAAAAGGAAAGATGTAAAAGATTGGTGGATTTTTAAGAAAATCTGAAAAACTTATGTTAAAAGGGAAATAACTAAATTATATGAGGAAGAATTAGAGAAAAAAGCCAAATTTGTTAGGCAGAGATATTATGAAAATGGTTCCAAGGCTCTGAAGTTGCTGGCATGGAGGATAAGGAAGCAACAGGCTGAGAGTACAATATATGAAATTAGCGATCCCAAAACCAAAAAAGAAGATATTCACAAGATTTTTGAAAATTACTATAAAAATTTATATGAGGAACCAAATACAACCAGCTCACTGGAAATAAATTCATTTGTAGAATCACTTGACTTACCTTCCATAGGGGAAGTACGAAATAAAGCCCTAATGGCAGAGATCACAAAGGAAGAAATAAGGAAAGCAATTTCTAGATTAAAAGTTAATAAAGCGCCAGGTACAGATGGCTTTCCAACCGAGTGGTATAAGTCTTTTAAAGATCAATTAGTCCCGATAATTTTTGATTGCTTTAACTATACACTTAAAGGTGGTCTACCACCAAGAACATGGAGTGAGGCAATAATTTCAGTCATTCCTATAGAGGGTAAAGACAAAAAGGAGTGTAGTGCATTTAGGCCAATTTCTGTACTAAATATGGATTATAAATTATATGCATCAATATTAGCTAAAAGGCTGGAAGACATAATACCAGAATTAGTAGATTCAGACCAGACAGGATTTGTACACGACAGACAGACACAGGATAATATTAGGCGGGTGCTGCATGTAATTGATCATGTCACTAAAGAAAACATCAGAGCAGTAGTAATTAGTTTAGATGCTGAAAAGGCATTTGACTCCGTTCGTTGGGAGTACCTGTATTTAGCATTGAGAAGATTTGGTTTTAAAGATGAGTTCATTAGATGCATTAAAACTCTGTATTCATCACCAAAGACTAGAATAAGGATTAATGGACACCTCACTCAGAGTATGAATCTGGAAAGAGGCTGCCGCCAGGGCTGCCCTCTCAGCCCTGCCCTTTTTGCCTTATTCATTGAGCCCATTGCACAATCGATTAGAGACGAGCAGGAGATAAAAGGGATTCAGGTTAGAGGTTTGGACACAAGATTTGTCTGTACGCAGATAACGTACTCTTGTTTGTTTGTTAAAAGAATTTGGATCTTACTCAGGATATAAATTAAATGTAAAAAAAAAAAAAAATATTAAGTTATAATTATACCCCTGAGAATGACATGCTGAGTAGATTTAAATCTAATTGGAACTCATCAAGTATTAAGTACTTGGGGATTATTATAACAAAGGATATTTCTAAATTATTTGACAGTAATTATGGCCCTACAAGTAAGAACATTAAATCAGACATAGATAGGTGGTGCCAACTGCCTTTAGAGATGTGTAGCAGTATGAGTTAGTGTAACGAGCTAGCGTACTTTTGGCCAATCCCCGTGTGAGGCTCCGTCCTATAAATAGAGCGAAGTCCGTCTAACTCTCTCTCTTGATTGGCAGTGACGGAAGTTGTGTTGTGCTTCCATGTCGCTCTCTCCGTGTGCTCTGTGTAGACAGGTAGGGTAGCGGCTGTGTTGTCTTTGTGCGAATATTATTTTCATTATCTGCAGTGATGGTTACTGTGTGTTGGACGCTCAGATCTCCGGTTGAAGGTCCAGTCTTCCACCTTGTCGTTCAGCTTATCCAATAAATGGATTTACCGCATTATTGGTGCTGTTGGCACGCGTCGAGCCATCTCCCTCGGGTGAACATGGATTCTGTTTGATCGGTATGTATGCCATGGCGTTGGGTTCATTTATTTTAGTTTAATTAATTTTAATGGTAATAATTGTGTGTAAATAACAGGAATGAGGCCAGTTTAGCTGGGGATCGTCACCAGCTACACAGTATTGGGTTGCTAGCTGCTGTTTTGCCTATACGGTAGTGTTGCCTACACTGCTTCGCCTGTTCAGCCGGTACGGCTGTCTTTCTGGACTGTTGATTTCCCGAACTGCTGTTCACTTTGTATACGTATTGAATTTTGTAACAGCAACAGGATCAGATTGCTGTGTGCCTGTTTTGCTATTACAGCTGCGGGGCTATTGCGGCTGCAGGGCTAACAGTATGTGCCACTTGCAATGTGAGCTGTTGTTTTTATGGTGTTTGAATATACCTCAAGGGGTTGGGGCTTTATATTACAATTTTGCCGATTTAAGAGGTTTTTTTTCTTTCTTTTGTGTTTTTTTCTTTGTTTTGATTCCAATTTAGATTCAATTTGTATTTATTCCTTGTGTGATTTCTTTGGTTTTTTTTCTGATCATTGGATTTATATATCCATAGATATATAAAATTTTCTTTATACTGCCCTTTAATAACCATCGTTGGTTTTGGCAGTCATTGTCTGTATTTTGTGATAAGTTTATTTTTTGGATTTATATACATTTATTTATTTTTCTTTATTTTCTTTCTTTTGTGTGTTCTTCTACTGCCTCTCAAGGACCATTGCTGGTTCCGGCAGGTATTGTTCATATTTTGTGATAAGTTGTTAGTTCTTTTTATTTAGATGGTAAATGGACTGCATTTATATAGCGCTTTCAACAGACCACATGGCCATCCAAAGCGCTTTACAATTTGCCTCACATTCACCCATTCACACACACATTCACACACCGACTGCGGTGTCTGCCATTCAAGGCGCCATCCAGCTCGTCAGGAGCAGGTGGGGTTAGGTGTCTTGCTCAAGGACACCTCGACACTTGGTCAGGTGGAGCCGGGGATCGAACCACCAACCTTCCGGTTTGTAGACAACCTACATGAACCACTGAACCACTGCCGCCCCATTTAGAGATATTGATTTGTTGTAGTTTTTTTCTATTCTTTTTTTGGTGAATCTTCGTTAATGGTGTCTGTGTGTTTCGTTTTCTTTTCATTACAGTGACTGAGAGCCGATGGTGGTGGTGGTGGTGGTGTCTAGGTGGTGGTGTCCCCTTCCGATGTGCTGTTGATTTCCTTATTTTCTCTTGTGTTCACTGTGGTGTGGTTGTGGTTATTGTGAGATTTTCCCTGGGATTTCTAACTGCTTTTGACTCCTCTCTCCTCCATCGGTAAGCCTCAGCAGTTCTAAATTAATTCTTTTGTTTGTTTTTTTTCCCTTTTCGCTTCCCTGAGAGATGATTGTTAATTTATTGAAATAAAGGTGCTTATTCAAAATTGAACATCGTCTCTGGCTGTATTGTACATTTACCTGTGTGTCCTTAAGTGTATTATCATTGCAATACGAGCGTAGTCTGTGTTTTTGTCTGTTCTAATGTTGAACGCCACAATCTGGCATAGTCGGCAGGATACAATTTAATGCCAAGACATGTTCAATTTTGTTGTATTTGTTTGTTGTCTGTTTCTTTTTGTTTTCTTTTTTTGTGTGTTATAGGCAAGACAGCAGCTAGCGCCCTCCCTACGCTTTCCTATCTCCTAACGGTAGAGTCTCCCTTTGTTGGGTGGGGTAAGTATGGAGGGAGAGTTACAGGAGTTGAGGGACTTGGTTGAGCAGTTAGGAGCAGATAATGAGAGGCTGCGCCTGGAACGGGCTGCGGCCGTGCCTGGACCTAGTTCCGCACCCCCTAATGTGTTACCTACTACTTTACCCGTGACTAGAGCCCCTACAACTGAGAGATTAGTTTTTGTGCCCCGTGACCGAAAATGTCCCATGTTTAGGGGAAGATCAGGCATAGGGTTAACAGAATGGATTGAGGAAGTGCAAGCTTGTATGAGCGCGCGCCATTTGTCAACATCTGATCAGGCATTTTTTTTGTTTGATCACCTAGAGGGAGAGGCTCGCGATGAAGTAAAATTTTGTCCTAATGCGGAACGTGAGGATCCAGCTAAGATAATTGCTGTTTTACAGGAGATTTATGGTTGTTGTGAGTCCTATGTAGCTTTGCAGGAAGCGTTTTTCTCCCGTCGGCAACGGGAGGGGGAAACACTGCAAGAAACACTGATGAATCTTATGACGTCTGTACAACAACGCGCACCCGGCGATATACCAAATGCCGAAGTTTTGCTACGCGACCAATTTGTTGAGCATGTACTGGATGGAGCCCTCCGTCGTGAGTTGAAACAGTGTGTGCGTAGACAGCCAGCCGCTACCCTGCTAGATGTGAGGGCAGAAGCGATTCGGTGGGAGCGAGAGGGTTTGCCAGGGGGCATTAGGGGACGGAGTCATTCTGTCCCTTCAGCACTTGGTTTTCAGTTTGGCGTTCAGAGTGATGCTCGGTCGGTTGTTAATTCACCCCAAGTGTCTGAGCTGAGTGAAATGCGAGAGATGCTAAAGCTGCAGCAAGGGCAGCTCAACCAGCTTACTCAAAGCATTGCCCGCATACAAAGCTCTAGCCAGCGCAGGAAAATTACCCCCCGCCGAATTGCAGAGCCACAATTCGGAGGGGGCAGATACTGGTTCATTTGCGTTTAATTATTTGGCAGAAACTTCAAAACTGATGTCATCTTGCCCACATTTAGATGTGTGTATGGGTGGGGTTGAGGTTCCTTGCTTAGTAGACACCGGTTCAATGGTTTCTACAATCACAGAGAGTTTCTATCTCCAGCAATTTGAGCCATGGGGTCAAGAGAGGCTCCAGTCTTGTCACTGGCTGCAGCTCAGGGCAGCCAATGGGTTGGCTATTCCCTATCTGGGCTACTTGGAACTTGACATTAAGCTTTGTGGTAAATTATTGCAACGGTGTGGGTTGCTGGTAGTTAAGGATCCCCCTGGTGGTGTGTCTTCTCAGGTCCCTGGTATTTTAGGGATGAACGTGATTCGCAGATGCTATAGAGAGCTTTTTAGTCGGCATGGCTTGGCCATGTTTGACTTACCCGTGGTCGCCAACAGTCCAGAATCTGTTGTGAAGGCGTTGCAAGGGTGCCAGCAGGCTAGAGCTCGTTCCCTTGATGATGCAACTGGTAACGTGAGGGTGAGAGGCGGGAAGGCTTGCCGGATTCCTGGGGGTGTGATGAAAATAGTCACTACCACATGCTCAGCACAATATTCTGAGAATACTGTGTTGTTTGAACCCCTTAGCTCTGGCCTACCAGCTGGACTTCTTGCGTCTCCTGCCTTGGTTCGGGTGGTAAGGGGTACGGCTTACATCCCAGTGGTGAATGTAGGTACCATTGATGTGCTACTTTATCCACGCACTGTTGTAGGCACTTTGGACAATGTTTGTGTTGTTAGCCTGCCTACAGGAGTCACTGAGGTACCTTTAAGTGTGGCCACAGTGGCATCTCAGATGGCTGCTCCTACGGTGCAGGATCAGATAGCTGTCATGGACCTTTCATCATTGTCTGCTGAAGAACAGGGTTCGGTAAAGTCCCTTCTTGGGAGATACAATTCTGTCTTTTCTGCTCATGATGGAGACCTTGGTTGTACTAACCTGATTAGCCATGACATCCCTCTTTTAGACAATGTTCCTGTCAGGCAACGCTATCGGCGTATTCCTCCATCTGACTACGAGCTGGTTAAAGAGCACATTCACCAACTTCTCGACGCACAGGTGATCAGGGAGAGTAGCAGTCCTTATGCTAGTCCTACTGTCCTTGTTAAGAAAAAGGATGGAACCCTAAGAATGTGTGTTGACTATAGGCAGCTTAATTGTAAAACCCGGAAGGACGCCTTCCCTCTTCCTCGCATCGAGGAATCCTTGGATGCACTCACGGGTGCTCGCTGGTTTTCTACCCTGGACCTGGCCAGAGGGTATAACCAGGTTCCAGTTACTGAGGCAGATCGGCCCAAGACTGCGTTTTGTACGCCCTTTGGGCTTTTCGTATGGAATCGCATGCCCTTTGGGCTTTGTAATGCCCCCGGCACCTTTCAAAGATTGAAACAGCTGTTTGGTGACCAACAAAATCAGTCCTTGTTGCTTTACCTTGACGACATTGTGGTTTTCTCCTCCACAATCCAGCATCACTTGGAGAGGTTGGAAGTAGTGCTGTGCCGTCTTCAACGGGAAAATCTAAAGGCAAAGCTCACCAAATGTGCCTTTTTCCAGAAAGAGGTGCGTTATCTGGGGCATGTGATTTCAAGTAAGGGGGTTGGCACAGACCCAAGCAAGGTAGAGGTGGTATCCAACTGGCGGCCTCCTGCTACTGTTTCAGAGCTGCGGTCGTTTCTTGGGTTTGCCAGTTTTACCGCCGCTTTGTGGAGGGGTTTGCGAAGCTGGCGGCCCCGTTACACAAGCTTGTGGCACATCTGGGTGCCACCAAGTCTAAGCGAAGGGCAGAGCGAGCTGTCATTGAAAACTGGACAGAAGAGTGCCATAGCAGCTTTGAAGTACTGAAAGCTAGGCTCACCAGTGCTCCGGTGCTTGCATATGCCGACTTCTCACTTCCATTTATTTTGGAGGTAGATGCAAGTCATGGTGGCCTTGGTGCCTTGTTATCACAAGAGCAATATGGTAAGGTTAGGCCCGTAGCCTATGCTAGCCGGGGTTTAAGGCCGCAACATGGTGAACTACAGTTCTGTGAAATTGGAATTCGTTGCACTCAAGTGGGCCATGACAGAGAAATTTCGGGAGTATCTGCTGGGCCATAAATGTGTGGTCTTCACTGACAATAATCCGCTTAGCCACTTGTCATCGGCTAAACTTGGTGCAACCGAACAATGCTGGGCAGCCCAGCTTGCGTCATTTGATTTCGAGGTAAAGTATCGCTCAGGTAGAAGTAACAAGAATGCGGACGCTCTATCCTGCCAGTATCCTCCGGCCCCAACAGATATGGAAGCTATGCTTCCTGGTACATCACTCCCTAAGCCTGGTTAAAGAGCACATTCACCAACTTCTCGACGCACAGGTGATCAGGGAGAGTAGCAGTCCTTATGCTAGTCCTACTGTCCTTGTTAAGAAAAAGGATGGAACCCTAAGAATGTGTGTTGACTATAGGCAGCTTAATTGTAAAACCCGGAAGGACGCCTTCCCTCTTCCTCGCATCGAGGAATCCTTGGATGCACTCACGGGTGCTCGCTGGTTTTCTACCCTGGACCTGGCCAGAGGGTATAACCAGGTTCCAGTTACTGAGGCAGATCGGCCCAAGACTGCGTTTTGTACGCCCTTTGGGCTTTTCGAATGGAATCGCATGCCCTTTGGGCTTTGTAATGCCCCCGGCACCTTTCAAAGATTGAAACAGCTGTTTGGTGACCAACAAAATCAGTCCTTGTTGCTTTACCTTGACGACATTGTGGTTTTCTCCTCCACAATCCAGCATCACTTGGAGAGGTTGGAAGTAGTGCTGTGCCGTCTTCAACGGGAAAATCTAAAGGCAAAGCTCACCAAATGTGCCTTTTTCCAGAAAGAGGTGCGTTATCTGGGGCATGTGATTTCCAGTAAGGGGGTTGGCACAGGCCCAAGCAAGGTAGAGGTGGTATCCAACTGGCGGCCTCCTGCTACTGTTTCAGAGCTGCGGTCGTTTCTTGGGTTTGCCAGTTATTACCGCCGCTTTGTGGAGGGGTTTGCGAAGCTGGCGGCCCCGTTACACAAGCTTGTGGCACATCTGGGTGCCACCAAGTCTAAGCGAAGGGCAGAGCGAGCTGTCATTGAAAACTGGACAGAAGAGTGCCATAGCAGCTTTGAAGCACTGAAAGCTAGGCTCACCAGTGCTCCGGTGCTTGCGTATGCCGACTTCTCACTTCCATTTATTTTGGAGGTAGATGCAAGTCATGGTGGCCTTGGTGCCTTGTTATCACAAGAGCAATATGGTAAGGTTAGGCCCGTAGCCTACGCTAGCCGGGGTTTAAGGCCCACTGAGCGCAACATGGTGAACTACAGCTCTATGAAATTGGAATTCGTTGCACTCAAGTGGGCCATGACAGAGAAATTTCAGGAGTATCTGCTGGGCCATAAATGTGTGGTCTTCACTGACAATAATCCGCTTAGCCACTTGTCATCGGCTAAACTTGGTGCAACCGAAGAATGCTGGGCAGCCCAGCTTGCGTCATTTGATTTCGAGGTAAAGTATCGCTCAGGTAGAAGTAACAAGAATGCGGACGCTCTATCCTGCCAGTATCCTCCGGCCCCAGCAGATATGGAAGCTATGCTTCCTGGTACATCACTCCCTAAGCCTTTGTGGCAGGCTCTTCAGAAACCTGAAGCAATTCAATCTGCTGTCATGGCCCTGCCTCATCTCACCACCTCTGATATCTGTACCCTCCAGCAGGGTGATCCGGTTATTCTGGAGGTTTTAGTGTTTTGGAGATGTGAGCAGCGTCCCAACTTTGAAGAGCGTCAAAGGGCGTCCCGGCCTGCATCGGTGTTACTTCGACAGTGGGACAGGCTGGTTGAGAGGAGTGGTGCTGTATCGCCGGGTGTTTCGCCCCGATGGCGCGGAAGTAGTCTTGCAGGTGGTGGTGCCTGCCTCCCTAAAGGAAGAGGTTCTTACTAAGGTCCACCAGGAGCATGGCCATCAGGGCATAGAGAGGACGCTGGAGCTCCTACGCCAGCGCTGTTATTGGCCGGGTATGACCGCAGACGTGTCCAAGTGGTGTCAGGCCTGTGAGAGGTGTCAAGTTGGTAAGGACTCTCAACGTCCTAGTTCTAGTTTTATGGGGCACCTGTTGGCTTCACGGCCTAATGAGATTGTAGCCATTGACTATACAGTGTTAGAACCCACCCAGAGTGGTTTAGAAAATGTACTGGTCATGACTGATGTTTTTAGCAAATACACACTTGCTGTTCCCACCTCTGACCAACGGGCCCCCACTGTGGCCCAGGCTTTGGTGGTAGAGTGGTTCTCCAAGTTTGGTGTTCCTACCCGTATCCACTCTGATCAGGGCCGCAACTTTGAGAGCTCTCTTATTCAACAGCTGTGTCGCCTTTATGGCATTGAAAAGTATCGCACCACGCCATACCATCCGGCCGGGAATGGCCAATGCGAACGGTTCAATAGAACGCTCCACACCTTTTGCGCACCCTGCCAGTGTCTCGGAAGAGGGACTGGAGTTCCTGCTTGCCACAGGTCCTGTTCTCTTATAACACAACCCCCCATCACTCAACTGGGGAGTCTCCATTCTATTTAATGTTCAGACAGGAGCCTAGACTACCAGTCGACTTCCTGTTAGGTAGAGTGCCCAAAGAGGGAGGGTCGGTGTACACAATTGCACCAGTGAACGAACCAACCAAAGCCAGGCAGGTCAACCGTGCACTGCTGAAGGCTGTGGTTGAAGCTCATCCTGCAAGTGAGGCTGCCTCACCTTGTTCACCTCTTGCTGACCTGCCTCAGTCGGAGGACGAGTTGTCAGGGGATGATCTGTTGGTGTTGAGGCATGAAGCTCCTTTGGTAACCCCCACTCAGGTATCTGTGACTCAAACCACTCTTCGGTTGCAGCTCCTGTCAGCTCCCTTGCCATCTACTGGGCCAGCCCCATTAGTACCTATTGCTATCAGGGCACCAGAAGGACCTACCCCCCTTGACCTCCTTTGCCTCAGTTTGTTCCAGCAGTTAGTGAAGTGGCAATACGTCGGACAGCATGGTCAACTGCGGGCCAGCATTCCAATGTCTATCATCTGCCAAGACCGGTAGTGGCAGTGGACAATGCTGCTGACCCTGTGTCCAACACAGTAATGGCGCTTTTTCGGCCCTGGAGCTAGTATAGGGTATTTTTAATTTTACTTATTAATCGTCAGGGGGACAATGCAAAAGGTGGGGTAGATTGTAGCAGTATGAGTTAGTGTAACGAGCTAGCGTACTGTTGGCCAATTCCCATGTGAGGCTCCGTGCTATAAATATAGCGAAGTCCGTCTAACTCTCTCTCTTGCTCTGCAGTGACGGAAGTTGTGTTATGCTTCCGGGTCGCTCTCTCCGTGTGCTCTGTGTAGACAGGTAGGGTAGCGGCTGTGTTGTCTTTGTGCGAATATTATTGTCATTATCTGCAGTGATGGTTACTGTGTCTTGGACGCTCAGATCTCCGGTTGAAGGTCCAGTCTTCCACCTTGTCATTCAGCTTATCCAATAAATGGATTTACTGCATTATTGGTGCTGTTGGCACGCGTCGAGCCATCTCCCTCGGGTGAACATGGATTCTGTTTGATCGGTATCTATGCCATGGCATTGGGTTCATTTATTTTAGTTTAATTAATTTTAATGGTAATAATTGTGTGTAAATAACAGGAATGAGGCCGGTTTAGCTGGGGATCGTCACCAGCAACACAGTATTGGGTTGCTAGCTGCTGTTTTGCCTATACAATAGTGTTGCCTACACTGCTTCGCCTGTTCGGCCGGTACGGCTGTCTTTCTGGACTGTTGATTTCCCGAACTGCTGTTCACTTTGTATACGTATTGAATTTTGTAACAGCAACAGGATCAGATTGCTGTGTGCCCGTCTTGCTATTACAGCTGCGGGGCTATGTCAAGGCGAGACTGGGACTCAGTTGCAGGTGCTCAAAAAGGTCAGTTTATTAGATTGGTTTTAAATTTTAAAGGACAAAAAATTAAAAATAAAAAAAGTTAACAAAAAACTATCCAGGAACAGGGCAGTCTGGAGCAGATCCAAGGAGCCTCCTGGACGAATTCCACTTGGAAATCCACTGATGCAATGCCAGGATAAGCTGACAGGGAGGCGGGGGGCGCTGTTGAGCCGGGGAACTGGTTGCGCGCTGCGGCGCGGCGGAGAAGAAGAGTGACGGCGATCGGTGATCGCTAGCATGGAAGGCAGGAGAGTAGCGCTGCCTGAAAGCAGGGGGAAGAGGGAAAAAAACAACAAACTAGAGAATGAAAACAAAACGGGCACGATCTCTGTGCAGGCTAAACAGGAGATGTGGACAAAACTGAGACATGGACGAGAACACGACGATCCGACAACAGACAGCACACATGAGGAGACTAAATAGAGAAGGAGTGATTATCATGATGCAGAGCAGGTGATGGTGACCAATAACAAGATAATAATGAAACAAGAGGGCGGAGACGGAAACCACGGTGACACAGAAGCACATGGTAAGTGTAAACAACCCCACACACTATTGAAAAACAGAAAGATCAGCCCGGGGACGTGACATTACCCCCCTCCCCAGGAGCGCCCCCTGGCGCTCCAGGGAAGGAACCATCACGCTGCCGGTTGAAGTCCTCGATCAGCGACCGATCCAGAATATCCCGAGCCGGGACCCAACTCCTCTCATCCGGACCATATCCCTCCCAGTCCACCAGATACTGAAATCCCCGACCTCGACGTCTGACATCCAGCAACCTCCTGACAGTGAAGGCTGGGGAACCATCCACTAAACGGGGAGGAAGGGGGGGGGGGGGGGGGGTTAGTAGCAGATGGGTTAAGGCGAGAATGAAACACAGGCTTGACCCGAGAAACATGAAAGACTGGGTGTACCCGACCAAGTATGGGAGGTAACTTGAGCTTTACCGCCACCGGACTCAATACCTTGGTGATCTGATATGGCCCCATGAACTTGGGGGCTAACTTGCGAGAAACCACCCGGAGAGGAAGGTCCTTGGTTGACAGCCATACTCTCTGACCACATACGTAACGGGGAGCAGGAGTACGGTGACGGTCAGCCGCTGCTTTGGTTCGTCTGGAAACCCGAGCCAAGGTTTCCTCAGCCCTCCTCCAGGTGCGGCGACACCTGCGGACGAAGGCTAAGGCAGACAGAACAGCAGCATCGGGCTCCTGTGAGGGGAACATAGGAGGTTGAAAACCAATGGAGCACTGAAATGGAGACATACCTGTGGCCGCCGCTGGCAAGGAGTTATGGGCATATTCAATCCAGGATAACTGTTGGCTCCAGGAACTCGGATTATGGGACGTCAGGCAGCGGAGAGCTTGTTCCAGAACCTGGTTTGCCTGCTCGGACTGCCCATTGGTCTGAGGGTGAAAACCTGACGACAGACTCGTAGAGGCCCCGAACTGTCGACAGAACTCCTTCCAGAACCGGGAGACAAACTGTGGCCCCCTATCAGAAACCACGTCTACCGGAAGGCCATGAATCCGGAAGATGTGGTCAACCACCACTTGAGCTGTCTCCTTAGCTGAAGGCAGTTTGGGAAGGGGGATGAAATGGGCTGCTTTAGAAAAGCGATCAACCACCGTCAATACTAGGGTGTTACCCCTCGATGGTGGAAGACCAGTGACAAAGTCAAGGGCTATGTGTGACCCGGGGCGGGAGGGGATGGGTAATGGATGTAGCAGACCAACAGGAGGCTGAGTCGAACTCTTGTTCTGGGCGCAAATTGGGCAGGCAAACACAAACTGCCTGACGTCCTGGGCCATGGAAGGCCACCAAAATCGCTGGCGGATAGCAGCCAGAGATCTTCGAACCCCAGGATGACAGACTAACTTGGATGAATGCCCCCACCGGAGGACTTCAGGGCGTAGCACAGCTGGCACGAAGAGCCTACCCTCCGGGCACCCCCTTGGTACCTCTCTCTCTCGTATGGCTTCCAGCACTCTCCTCTCCACGTCCCAGGAGAGGGACCCCACCACAATTTCTTTAGGGACAATGGTTTCAGTTGATGAACCGGTTCTCTTAATATCACTGTAAAGACGGTAGAGGGCATCAGGTTTTACATTCTTGGAGCCTAGGCGATACGAGAGAGAGAAGTTGAACCGACCAAAGAAGAGTGCCCATCGAGCCTGGCGTGAACTCACCCTCTTGGCCGAAAGGACGTATTCCAAATTCTTATGGTCCGTCCAAATCAAGAATGGCTGCACTGACCCCTCCAACCAGTGACGCCACTCACCCAAGGCCAGTCTGACCGCCAACAGCTCCCGGTTCCCTACGTCATAATTCCGTTCTGCTGGGCTCAGGCGGTGAGAGTAGTAGGCACAGGGATGTACCTTCCCATCTCTGGGGGATCTCTAAAAAAGGACCGCACCTACTCCAATCTCAGAAGCATCCACCTCCACAATAAACTGACGTTCAGGGTCTGGAAATGAAAGAACAGGAGCAGAAATGAATCGGGACTTCAGGTCATTAAAGGCCTCCTGAGCCTTCAAATTCCACCTAAACGGTACCTTAGTGGAGGTAAGAGCTGTCAAGGGTGCAGCAACCTGACTAAAGTTTCTGATGAAGCGCCTGTAGAAGTTGGCAAATCCCAGAAACCGCTGCAGTGCCTTGCGTGAGTCTGGAGGTGGCCACTCGGCTACGGCCCTTACCTTAGCGGGATCGGCTTTGATTCCCTCCGCCGAAATGATATAGCCCAGGAAGGGAACTGACTTGGAGTGGAAAACGCACTTCTCCGCTTTAACATATAGCTGGTTCTCCAGCAGCCGTTGTAGCACCTGGCGCACGTGTTGGGTGTGTACCTGAAGTGAAGGAGAAAAAATGAGAATGTCATCAAGGTACACAAAGACAAACTTGTTAACCATGTCTCGCAACACGTCATTAACCAGGGCCTGGAAGACAGCTGGGGCATTTGTCAGGCCAAAGGGTAGCACCCGGTACTCATAATGTCCCGAAGGAGTGTTGAATGCTGTCTTCCACTCATCCCCCTCTCGAATCCGAACCAGGTGATAAGCATTACGGAGGTCCAACTTACTGAAGACCTTGGCTCCCTGCAAGAGTTCAAAGGCAGACGACATTAAGGGCAGGGGGTACCTATTCTTAATGGTAATGTCATTCAAACCTCTGTAATCAATACAAGGGCGCAAGGAGCCATCCTTCTTTTTAACAAAGAAAAATCCTGTGCCAGCAGGAGACGAGGAGGGACGGATGAGACCGGCATCAAGGGACTCATGAATATATTTGTCCATAGCCTCTCTTTCTGGACCAGACAGGGAATATAATCGACCCCTGGGCGGAGAGGTGCCTGGGAGGAGGTTGATGGCACAATCATAAGGCCGGTGAGGAGGCAGGGACACAGCCCGGGACTTGCTGAAGACCTGCCGCAGATCGCAGTACTCCTCCGGCACCCCGGACAGATCAGCATCATCCACCTGCACAACAGGAAACACAGCACCAGGAAAAGAGGCAGAACCCAAACAAGACTCAAGACAAGACTGCTTCCAAGACAAAACTGAGTTTCTGGCCCAATCCACATGAGGGCCGTGCTGCACCAACCACGGGTGTCCCAGAACCACGGGAGCACTCGGGGAGTCAAGAAGGTACAGCTCGGTTATCTCATGGTGATTGCCAGAAACGATAAGACTTACAGGAGGGGTGAGGTGAGTGATGGTGGTGATAGGGGAATCATCAAGAGACCGAACAGAGATAGGAGTAGAGAGGGGAATGGCAGGAATTCCCCACTGCTTGGCCAGTGCCGTGTCCATGAAACTGCCACCAGCCCCAGAATCCACCAGGGCCGAACAGGAGTGAGTAGAACCTCCGAACTGGACACCCACGGGAAGTAGTGTGCGGGAAGAGTGGGGGAAATTAAGAGGAGATGTGCCCACCAGGATCCCCCTGGTTACTGATGGGCCCTGGCTTTTAGCGGACATTTCCCGACGAAGTGTCCGGCTCTCCCACAGTAGAGACATAAGCCCCGGGTGAGTCTCTCTTGCTTCTGCTGGGGAGTGAGACGCAGACGTCCAACCTGCATAGGTTCAGGGTCAGCAGGAGATGGCAGAGGCAGGACCGGGGTGGATTCGCTGGTCATTTCTCCCACCCTCCAAGAAGTACGAGCAGCCAATTGTTGGTGACGAAGGCGAAGGCGGCTCTCAACACGGAGAGCCAAGTCGACCAGATCATCAAAACTACGTGGAAGCTCTTGGGTAGCAATCTTGTCTTGGATCTCCTCGTCAAGACCAGCATGGAACACAGCTCTGCAAGAGTTAGGGTTCCCATCATAGGGAGGTGGGTTGTTGGCATGAGGCTCAGGGTCATGACGGGTAGAGAAAAGGCTAGTGGGGTCCTCCGATCTGGCAGATGTCTGTCTGCGAAGTTCCTGGAGCTGGGCAGTCACCTCCGACAACTTGGCATTAAGAAACTCAACCTCCTGGGACGTGGATGTTAACTGGGAGGCATGCTGGCCCAAGAGAATGCCCTGCTGGGTGACAGCTGATCTGAGGGGATCTGCACCTGCTGAGTCCATGGTGGTCGGATCGTTCTGTCAAGGCGAGACTGGGACTCAGTTGCAGGTGCTCAAAAAGGTCAGTTTATTAGATTGGTTTTAAATTTCAAAGGACAAAAAATTAAAAATAAAAAAAGTTAACAAAAAACTATCCAGGAACAGGGCAGTCTGGAGCAGATCCAAGGAGCCTCCTGGACGAATTCCACTTGGAAATCCACTGATGCAATGCCCGGATAAGCTGACAGGGAGGCGGGGGGCGCTGTTGAGGCGGGGAACTGGTGGCGCGCTGCGGCGCGGCGAAGAAGAAGAGTGACGGCGATCGGTGATCGCTAGCACGGAAGGCTGGAGAGTAGCGCTGCCTGAAAGCAGGGGGAAGAGGGAAAAAAACAACAAACTAGAGAATGAAAACAAAACGGGCACGATCTCTGTGCAGGCTAAACAGGAGATGTGGACAAAACTGAGACATGGACGAGAACACGACGATCCGACAACAGACAGCACACATGAGGAGACTAAATAGAGAAGGAGTGATTATCATGATGCAGAGCAGGTGATGGTGACCAATAACAAGATAATAATGAAACAAGAGGGCGGAGACGGGCACCACGGTGACACAGAAGCACATGGTAAGTGTAAACAACCCCACACACTATTGAAAAACAGACAGATCAGCCCGGGGACGTGACAGGCTATTGCTATTGGCTGTTGTTTTTATGATTTTTGAATATACCTCAAGGGGTTGGGGCTTTATATTATAATTTTGCCGATTAAAGAGGTTTTTTTCTTTCTTTTGTGTTTTTTTTCTTTGTTTTGATTCCAATTTAGATTCAATTTGTATTTATTCCTTGTGTGATTTCTTAGTTTTTTTTTCTGATCATTGGATTTATATATCCATAGATATATAAAGTTTTCTTTATACTGCCCTTTTATTACCATCGTTGGTTTTGGCAGTTATTGTCTGTATTTTGTGATAAGTTTATTTTTTTTTATTTATATACATTTATTTATTTTTCTTTATTTTCTTTCTTTTGTGTGTTCTTCTACTGCCTCTCAAGGACCATTGCTGATTCCGGCAGTTATTGGTCATATTTTGTGATAAGTTGTTAGTTCTTTTTATTTAGAGATATTGATTTGTTGTATTTTTTTTCTATTCTTTTTTTGGTGAATCTTTGTTAATGGTGTCTGTGTGTTTCGTTTTCTTTTCATTACAGTGACTGAGAGCCGATGGTGGTGGTGGTGTCTAGGTGGTGGTGTCCCCTTCCGGTGTGCTGTTGATTTTCTTATTTTCTCTTGTGTTCACTGTGGTGTGGTTGTGGTTATTGTGAGATTTTCCCTGGGATTTCTAACTGCTTTTGACTCCTCTCTCCTCCATCGGTAAGCCTCAGCAGTTCTAAATTAATTCTTTTGTTTGTTTTTTTTTCCTTTTCGCTTCCCTGAGAGATGATTGTTAATTTATTGAAATAAAGGTGCTTATTCAAAATTGAACATCGTCTCTGGCTGTATTGTATGTTTACCTGTGTGTCCTTAATTGTATTATCATTGCAATAAGAGAGTAAAATCATTCCCTGGGTGAAACTCCCAGGGTGGCGTAGTCTGTGTTTTTGTCTGTTCTAATGTTGAACGCCACAGATGCATAACAGGATAGAAACAGCTAAAATGAACATGCTTCCCCGACTTCTATACCTTTTCCAATCCTTACCAGTTGAAGTTCCATTAAAACAATTTACTGAATGGGATAAGTGGACTTCAAGATTCATATGGGGAGGTAAGAGGCCAAGAACCCAATTCAAAACACTGCAGCTACCTAAAGAGACTTTGGGAATAATGAGTTGCTCAGGGAAGAATGGAAACAAGTACAAAGGTTAGCAGACATCTTTTGGACAAGCTGTAAAAGGGAATACCTTAGTACTTTGCAATCCCGACAAAAGTGACAAGACAGAAAATCAAATTTGAAAGAATGGGATATTGTCTTGGTAAAGAACATTCAAGTTAACAGAAATGAGTGGTCAATGGCAATTGTTGAGAAAACTTCACCAAGCAAAGATGGACTGGTGAGGAAAGCTGACGTTAAAGTGACTAAGGATGGCATTCAAAAAATATTGTCACGTCCTGTCTCCGAACTTATCCTTCTGTCCCCTGATGGATAAATTTATTTGGGATTCTTAAAATCCCAGGCGTGGAGTGTGCTGGACTGAATTGATTTTGATTTATTAGAAATTTTTATTATTATGTATGTGTCTGTTTAGTGAGGATTTTTATTTTGAAAAGTAGTCACCTATACTCTCTTAATTCAGGAAACAGGAAATGCGAGTAGTACTGCAGTAGTTAATCAAAATGTGGTAGCTGCTTGATTAATCCTTAAACATCCTCCTTCTTTGCATCTGTTAGACGCAATGTCTGTAAGTACATAGTGTTAAATTTATCGTGTGATTATTTAAGTAGGTTATTTTGACATTACGATGGATATTTTCTTAGCTTAATTGGCTTTACATACTCACTGTTAGTTAATAATTTCATACTTAGTAATTGTATCCTTTGTGTATTTTACAGTTTCACAGTTGATTCATAAACTTCATAAACCACTTGATGTCTCCAGCGAGGTTTTTTGAGTGACTGTTTAACTTACTGGATAGTTAGATGCCAGAAGTCTAATAAGGCTAGTACACTGTAAGATCATATGTGAAGATGTTCTGTGCCTTGTCTGTGTGTTTGGCTCTTGAATACTCCCCCATACATGATTCTATTGTTCTCACCAAACGAGTCTTTCACACCTCCGCCAGGTATGACACATTATCCGCATTATTCTTTCATCATTATTCTTTTGTTTTTATTACACCTTTATTGTGGTATTTCAATGTTCACAAAGCTGCTATCTCACTTCAGTCTCAGTATGCATTTAGCCCTTATTTATCAAAAGTCTTACTATAAAAATACAATAAAATATTTTCTTACAACCTTACGTGAATTATTGTGAAAGAAATGCATTATGAAGAAGAAATGCACCTGCTATTAGTAGCATTAGAGCTAACGTTAGCATCAAGCTACATCAGACAATTTATGAAATTATTAGTACACTTTTACTCAAAACTCACTTTAAACACCGATCGAGTGTTTGTAATAACTTCCTTTTGCAATCACGGGTGGAATTGGGTCGTTTACTGTTCTAAAAATATGTTATTTATAGCCTTTTTCATAGCTGCACAAATTAGCATTTCAGATGTACATTTTCAATTTTTTTTATAAAAACACCCCAGATCTCAAGAAAATCTCATACCAAGCTTTACTATCGTAATCGCAGGTTTATTATTCTGATATTTCGTGTGTACAGAGGTATATCAGTGTCGTTGTGGGCAGATATCACCCAGGAAGAGTACAGGAAGCATTTGACACGATGTGGCGGTGTCCGGTTATGACACTCTAAAGATTGACAAGGCGAAGGACCAATCAGAGTCTGTCTGAGCCACGAGCACAAGGCTCTGCACACACACACAGATCGCTGGGAGAGGCTGTTTATCATCAGATCGTGTAAATCAGTGGAAAATGAATAGAAATTACGATTCTGTTATTTTGCACTCCTGACATAAATCACTAAGTCACTGCAACAATGTTTTATCAAAACATTGGTCAAATATCGAAGCTAGAGTCTTTCAATTGATGCACAGTTTGTCCAGATCAAGTAAGAGAGTGATGTGTAACGTGCTGTGAAAGTGAAACAATAATAAACTGGGGCCGTCAGTGATGATTGAAAGCAAAGGGGTTAAAGGAATTTTAAAATACAAATAAAAATATAGGCATAATATATGAAAATATTGACATTTTGCATATTAATCCATGTAGCCTACCCCCCTAAAATATGCTAATACTTTTAATGCCCCGATGCAAAGTAAACCACAATTTCTTTTGAATAATATAACACATAATTCATATTATATAAATAGTACTTCACACCTTTTAAATGCCAAATCTAAAATATGGTTTAATACCATGTAGCTTAGAGAAAATATAAGCACAGGCTCAGGCAAAGGCTTGACATTTATCCTGCTTGAATTTGTTCTAAGAAATGCACATAACTTCATAAATACCAAACTTTCATCTGTGAATATAAAATATTAAATATTTTAACTATAGTGTTTTCTTTAATTTTCCCTGACTGAAGCCGTCAAATGTAACACATCAGTGAGGCAAAACTGACGTCTATTTGCGAAAATGTGCTTTGATGCGCTGGTTTGATAACTTGTGGTTAAAGCGCCACTCAGCGGTCAAAAGCTGCAAATGCACTTTACAGACGCTCCAGCGGCGGTACGTGCGGCAGTAGAAGGGGCGTTTTGGATGGCCACCTACTTTACATGCTGCTCACATATTATTGTAGCCCAGTTTGTGCTTATTACAGTGATATTATACTTGAGCCATTTAGATGTTTATAAACAACTGAAAAAAGCACAAATGTCAGGGAATGACAAAACTTCTCCAGGCCCCAAAAATACCCTTAGACCTCAGAGGGTTAAACAGCAGATAAGTAATTAAGATAACAAATGTTATTTTTGAATGTGATAATCTTCCCGACATCTGGATCTCGGTGACCACGGACGTCGGTAAATGATCACCGTGTGCCTCAACTTTGCACAAGGCCTTGTAGACCCCTTGCGACGGCCCTCACTTGGGTGCTTTGGTCTAGCACCTGATAGCACCTCCATGGTGCCGCCCATGACGTTTTACTGTCTTCTTAATCGGTTGTATGTGGCGGGAGGAAGCTACTGTTAAATTACTATGTCGTGGCAAAATTTAAATCAACTCTCATCAGCATAAGAGACACTCATCAGCATAAGAGACAGACTCATTCTCAAGTATAATTAAAAAGAAAGCTTTTATTCTTTGCAAAGAAGGTCAGACAGTCATACAGCAACGCTGAGTTCCTGCACAGTGAAACCGACCCCGGAAGAGGGCAGTCCTCTACCTTATATCCCTTTGCTGCTTCAAGGTTACAAAGTCTTAGCAGCTGTAACTTTCCACACATAACAAGGAACAGTCTCTATGGGCTGTTCTCACACATTTAGGACTTAGGTGACCCCCTCAGGTCATCCCCAGGCATTGTCCCCCCACTATATGGTACAATGACCCTCTCAGGTCATTCTCAGACATCTGTTTTCCCCCCCAGGTGTCGTCCCTCTGAACCCACATAGGAATTCTAAGAAAACACATGCATATATAGGCATACAGAAGCAATGTTAAATGAATTTTTCCACCATACTATCAAATGTAAATAAAATTATTGTGACGGTTTACATTGATAAATCACACCGCAATATATATGCAATAATAGTAAAATTTATATCCCAATATATAATTAAATCATAATGATAAAAGTCCCAATGCCTTTCACGTCTGCTTATTGATGCCAAAGGTTTCTAATTTAAAGCAATGGAGAACCCTGTACTTCAAGAAATTACACTAAAGGGATACCCTGTGCGTCTAAGCGTGCTTTCACACCTGGCACATTTCCCCACTTAGCTCAGTTCGTTTGGGCATATGTGAACACGACAATCACGCTCGGATCTGCGCCAAAACATTCAGCCCGAGATTGCCTGAACGAGGTGAGTAGTGGATATACTTTATTGATTGTTTTATCTCCGTCTAATTATTAGGATTTTTATTTAAAACCTTCCTTATACAGTATTATTTCCATTTAACTATAGCAATTTTATTTTAAATCTATTATTATACAACTTCTTTAATGATTGTTTTATTTACATTTACTTATTAGGATTCTTTATTTAAAACTTTTATTATACAACTTCTTTAATGATTGTTTTTTTTCCATTTCATTATTAGGATTTTATTTTAAAACCTTTATTATACAGCTTCTTTATTGATTGCTTTATCTCCATTTAATTACTATGATTTGTATTTAAAACCTTCTTTGTACAGTTTTATTTCCATATAATTATTAGGAATTTATTTAAAACTTTTATTATATAACTTCTTTTTTGTTAGTTTTATGACCATTTAATTATTAGAATTTTTATTAAAAACTTTTACTATAACGCTGTGAAACAGTTTACACCGTCACCAGATTATATTTGAGGGTAAGTACA
Source organism: Carassius carassius (assembly GCF_963082965.1). Lineage (NCBI taxonomy): Eukaryota > Metazoa > Chordata > Actinopteri > Cypriniformes > Cyprinidae > Carassius > Carassius carassius. The sequence goes on along the minus strand of NC_081755.1, from coordinate 1,021,684 downwards.
CTTGTATTGTGATATGTGTAACAAGGAGTCGGAGGCGTTCGGATCCATATGCAGCATTTTATTAAAGAATGGTCAAACAGGCAGAAATCAGGAATGGCGTCAGGTGTGTCAGGGATAACCAGAATCGTAATCAGAAACAAGCAGGGATCGAGACAGGCAGCGGAGAATCAGAGTCGGAATAAACAGTCCAAAGGTCAAAACACAGGAATAATAAACACAGGGAAAACGCTCGGAAATGTCAGACTGGCTAAACAAGACTTCGCAGTGAGTGAGAGTGAATGTGCTGCTTTTATGTGTGTGTGTAAATGAGGTGCAGGTGTGGCAAGGAAATTGGCTGATGAATGAGGTGCAGGTGTGGCAGGGTGATTGTGATGCAGTGACTCATGGGTAGTGTAGTTCGGGTGTGGTGCAACAGTATGAGAGGTGCTAGTGTCCAAGTGACATCTGGTGGTTGATGGGTGGAATGGTCTTGGGTGGAGTGCCCTCTAATGAAGTTCATGGGCACTCCATCTAATAATCGTGACATAGCCCATCCCCAAAGGAGCGGCTTCCAGACGCTCAAAACAATCTAGGAGGGCGGTGGAGCGGAGGCGGAACAGGGGGAGGGATGGAGGGCCAGGTCCATGAGGAAGTGCAGTGGACTGGGGCAGAGCAGGTGAAACTGGAGCCCTTCCTGGGCCTAACTCAGGAAAACAGGAGCCCCTCCTGGGCCTGGCATAGGAAACAGGGGCCCGCCATGGGCTTAACTCGGGAACGGGAGCCCGCCTTGGGCCTAAATCTGGAACAAGGGTCCACCAAGGCAGAGCAGGTGGCGTGGCAGCCCACCAGAGTGGAGCAGGTGGAGCTGGAGCCCACCAGGGAGGAGTAGAGGACCACCACAGCAGAGCAGACGGGACAGAAGCCCACCAGGGCGGTGCAGAGGACCACCACAGCCGAGCAGACGGGACAGAAGCCCACCAGGGCGGAGCAGAGGACCACCACAGCCGAGCAGACAGGACAGAAGCCCACCAGGGCGGAGCAGAGGACCACCACAGTGGAGTCGATGGCACCGGACCGCAAGTCTGCTCAGGTGGGACTGAAACAGAGAACATTGACAGGTTAATAGCGGCCTCCGTGGCCGTGATGAGATGGTAGCTGGCCTCCTTGGCCATTACAGGGCAGGCGGTTAGTTCATGGAGGACCTCCGTGGTCATGACAGGACAGACAGAGAGTTGGTGGATGGTCTCCATAGCCCAGACCGGAATGAATGAGAGCTCATTGACGGCCTCCCTGGCCGTGACAGGATAGGACGAGAGCTCTGAGATGTGACGAGGCTCTAGGAGTTAGGCTGAGATGTGACGAGGCTCTGGTAGATCTGTGGTGATTTGATTGGGTTCCTGAGGATCAACTGTGACTTGACTTTGCTCATGAAGATCGTTGGTGACTTGACTTTGCTCATGAAGATCGTTGGTGATTTGAGTTAGTTCATGAAGATCGTTGGTGACTTGACTTTGCTCATGAAGATCGTTGGTGACTTGACTTTGCTCATGAAGATCGTTGGTGACTTGACTTGGTTCCTGAGGATCAACTGTGACTTGACTTAGTTCACGGAGGTTAATGGTGACTTGACTTTGCTCATGAAGATCGTTGATGACTTGACTTTGCTCATGAAGATCGTTGATGACTTGACTTTGCTCATGAAGATCGTTGGTGACTTGACTTTGCTCATGAAGATCGTTGGTGACTTGACTTTGCTCATGAAGATCATTGGTGACTTGACTTGGTTCCTGAGGATCAACTGTGACTTGACTTTGCTCATGAAGATCGTTGGTGACTTGACTTTGCTCATGAAGATCGTTGGTGACTTGACTTTGCTCATGAAGATCGTTGATGACTTGACTTTGCTCATGAAGATCGTTGGTGACTTGACTTGGTTCCTGAGGATCAACTGTGACTTGACTTTGCTCATGAAGATCAACGGTGACTTGACTTTGCTCATGAAGATCGTTGGTGACTTGACTTTGCTCATGAAGATCGTTGATGACTTGACTTTGCTCATGAAGATCGTTGGTGACTTGACTTGGTTCCTGAGGATCAACTGTGACTTGACTTTGCTCATGAAGATCAACGGTGACTTGACTTTGCTCATGAAGATCGTTGATGACTTGACTTTGCTCATGAAGATCGTTGGTGACTTGACTTGGTTCCTGAGGATCAACTGTGACTTGACTTTTCTCATGAAGATCAACGGTGACTTGACTTTGCTCATGAAGATCAACGGTGACTTGACTTTGCTCATGAAGATCGTTGATGACTTGACTTTGCTCATGAAGATCGTTGGTGACTTGACTTTGCTCATGAAGATCAACGGTGACTTGACTTTGCTCATGAAGATCAACGGTGACTTGACTTTGCTCATGAAGATCGTTGGTGACTTGACTTTGCTCATGAAGATCGTTGGTGACTTGACTTTGCTCATGAAGATCGTTGGTGACTTGACTTGGTTCCTGAGGATCAACTGTGACTTGACTTGGTTCCTGAGGATCAACTGTGACTTGACTTAGGTCACGGAGGTTAATGGTGACTTGACTTTGCTCATGAAGATCGTTGGTGACTTGACTTGGTTCCTGAGGATCAACTGTGACTTGACTTTGCTCATGAAGAACACCAGTGACTAGCCTTGGCTCTGGAAAGTCCATGGTGACTAGCCTTGGCTCTGGAAAGTCCATGGTGACTATACCTGGCTCTGGAAAGTCCATGGTGACTAGCCCTGACTCTGGAGAGTCCATGGTGACTAGCCCTGACTCTGGAGAGTCCATGGTGACTAGCCCTGACTCTGGAGAGTCCATGGTGACTAGCCCTGACTCTGGAGAGTTCACTGGAACCTGACTCGACTCTGGAGAGTTCACTGGAACCTGACTCAACTCTGGAGAGTTCACTGGAACCTGACTCGACTCTGGAGAGTTCACTGGAACCTGACTCGACTCTGGAGAGTTCACTGGAACCTGACTCGACTCTGGAGAGTTCACTGGAACCTGACTCGACTCTGGAAGGCCAACAGGAACTAACCCTGACTCTGGAAGGTCAGCGAAGACTTGACCTGACTCTGGATGGTCAACAGTGACCTGATTGGACTCTTGTTCTGGACGGTCAGTGGAGACTTGACCTGACTCTGGAAAGTCGACGGGGACCTGACTTGACTCTGGAAATTCAACTGAGGCGGCCATCTTGTGCAGCGGTGTTGGGCTGGCGGCCCTCTTGTGCAGCGGCGCTGGGCTGGCGGCCATCTTGTGCAGCGGCGCTGGGCTGGCGGCCATCTTGTGCAGTGGCGCTGGGCTGGCGGTCATCTTGTGCAGAGGCTCTGGGCTGGCGGCCATCTTGTACAGAGGCGCTGGGCTGGCGGCCATAACAGGACAAGGCTCAGGAGTGGTGGATACTGCAAAAGTGCTGTGTTCCTCCTCCACAACACCCACAGTATATGCAGAGCTGCTCAGTTGGAGTGCCAGATCAATATAATACTGCAGAGTCCAGTGAGGATCATGCAAAGGCATGAGTGAGCCAAGCGGCTCAGACAGGCCACCACGAAAAAATATCATCAGGCACATCTCGTCCATGATAGATAAATGGGCAAACTCAATAAAGTTCTTCACATAGTCCTCGATGGGCCTAATTCCCTGACGTAAACGCATAAGTTGGCTTACTGGATTCATGGCTGACCTGGATTTACTCCTTAAAGCTACTGGATCCTGGTTTGTCGAAGTCTTCTGTAACAAGGAGTCGGAGGCGTTCGGATCCATATGCAGCATTTTATTAAAGAATGGTCAAACAGGCAGAAATCAGGAATGGCGTCAGGTGTGTCAGGGATAACCAGAATCGTAATCAGAAACAAGCAGGGATCGAGACAGGCAGCGGAGAATCAGAGTCGGAATAAACAGTCCAAAGGTCAAAACACAGGAATAATAAACACAGGGAAAACGCTCGGAAATGTCAGACTGGCTAAACAAGACTTCGCAGTGAGTGAGAGTGAATGTGCTGCTTTTATGTGTGTGTGTAAATGAGGTGCAGGTGTGGCAAGGAAATTGGCTGATGAATGAGGTGCAGGTGTGGCAGGGTGATTGTGATGCAGTGACTCATGGGTAATGTAGTTCGGGTGTGGTGCAACAGTATGAGAGGTGCTAGTGTCCAAGTGACATCTGGTGGTTGATGGGTGGAATGGTCCTGAGTGGAGTGCCCTCTAATGAAGTTCATGGGCACTCCATCTCATAATCGTGACAATATGAGGTCACATTATCTTTAATCTTGATTCATTTTTCTCGCACGCTGTCACAAATTACCGTTGTACAGCTTTCTCAGTGCCAAAGTCAGCCTTTCCATAATCTCTTCGTCCAATTCCTTCTCGGGGGTTTTATGTGAGTAAATGAAGTCCATGTCTATGTATTTTCCACAGCTCTTTTTCTGATTTCCTCAGAAATCTGAGGGGGATCTTATTTATCTAAGCGAATCCAATCCGATGCCGCTGGTGGGGAAACCCCGCCCCACAAGTGACAGACCATAAAATAATATTAAAATAATAAAAGTTCACCGGTCACTGGAAGGTCATACACAGACTAGATTTATCTTTCACCTAAAGGACACCTGTCGCCGGATGGTCACGTACCGGAGGCCCGGTGTCTATTTTTCAAACAGGTTCCCCAGCTCATGGTCGAGGAGAGCCTTCTCCACATCAACTGCCTCAAGATCTTGGCAGTGGAACGAGCCCTTCACTCCTTCCAGGCGATCCTGAATGGGCGCCATGTCCTAGTCTAATCGGAAAGCATGACGGTGGTGTCCTACATAAATCACCAAGGCGGCCTTTCGTCTATCCGCCTCTCTGCACTGGCAAAGCACCTTTGGACTGGACATTACCCAGGCTACAATCGCTCAAGGTGATGCACATACCTGGCAGAACAAACCTGGGAGCAGACATGCTATCTCGGAGCAATGTCCATTCGTACGAGTGGATGCTCCACCCCAGACGGTTCTCAAAATCTGGGAGATCTTCGGGAAGGCAGAGGTCGACCTTTCCTTGCCCAACCTATTTTTGGTAGGGACACAGATGCGTTGGCTCACAACTGGCCCGGCCTCCTTCTTTACGCTTTTTCCCCGACCGCTCTGATCCCTCTGTTCCTTCTTTCAGTTTCAATGATTTATCTAAATCGTTCCAAGTTTAATTGATCTGTTTCTTGTTTTAGTTAGGCCTAAATAATTGGAGCGAAATTATGCAGTGCCTCATTCTGTACTAAAATAAAGGGAAAATATCATAAAATAGGTTATGCAACAATTTCTTAATCTTTTCCCCATGTATTCTTTGTCAAAATAAAGAACAGGTAACAGAAACGCATGCTGTTTCATTAAAGGAATTTTAATATATGAATTAAAAATGTATTTGTGACTAATATTAAGTAATGTAAGAAGATTGACATTTAGAATCCATGTTTGTAGCCTTAAATAGGCTGTGTGGTTGATTAGCATAGGCTCCTCCTCCTCATGTATGTTTGCACCACAGAAAAATAAGTAAAGCAAGCTCTGAACATTTGAAACCACTGTTGTGTAATGCATTATTTTACATATTGTATCTGATAGAAAATTGTTTCTAAAGGTTGGAAAAAAAGTTTACTTTGATCATCAGTAGTGAGTTTAGGGTTTTGAAAAATGACATCAAGGTTATGATATTAATGCCAATCTGATTATAAAAACTATTAATTAGATAATAGTACTTATTATTTAGTACTTATTCAGTGGAAGTTGGAACCGATTACAGTACATAACAGTGATGTGGTTCCCTTTTTCTTGATTTGAATCACTGACCCTTAAAATGTTTGAGAACAGCCCTTGTTAGCATGGCAAACATGCACTGTGACACAGAGAAAAAGTTTAATAATCAGCAGAAAAGGAGGCATTTCTGCAGATGCACCATATACGGGTCTGTAAAATGTCCTCATATGGAACAAAGCAGTGTTCATTTTGATAGGGATTTCTGATTTAGTCTTTATCTTGAGACAAAAATGCTTAATAGTCTTAGTCACATTTTAGTTATTTCATTGTATTTTTGTCAACTTTTAGTCATTATTTTTATTCAAGCTGCAGTTACCAACAATTATTTTAGTAGCTATTTTCTATGTTGTGTTCACACAAAAGCAGTCATTAATTATTTTCTCTTTAGACTAAATCGATTGAGCTTATGAGAAATCTGAATCAAAGATTGAATTTGGAAAAACATTTTGGAAAACCTTTTTATTTTTGGGTGAACTATCCCTTTAAACAGTAGTGAAAATAATAGTTGTTCATGTATAATATATTTAATATATATAATTTATATTTTTTGAAAAAGATGCAGAATAAGACAAATAAGAAAGAGATACAAATTAAATTCCTTTTTTTCAGATACAGTAGGTTTACTTAAAATACTTATTTAACATCTTTTGTTGGTTAGCATTATAATGACATGGATAGGCTACTTAATTAGGAATGCTGTCCCTTTAAGATTAAAGGCATACATCTAATACTGACACGTTCAGTTTTCACTCACCTGTTCATGTTCACTTAATCCATAACTGTATTTATGTGAGATATTCTACACGAAAGACATTTGGACTGCTGTGTGTGTGTTTGAGCACTGAGAACTGATTGTGTGCTGTATATGAGAACTGAAGAAGTGGAGTGTGCGTGAGAGAGTGTGCTTCTTCCTACACTAACTTGAAGTTAATTTGACAATAAAATGGTGACTCCCGGGAAAAACGGGACCCTGGAGCAAAGGGAGCTTTTTACAATTAAATTTAAAGCTATATATATATTGTAGCAAGGTTCCTGGGAGGAGGTGTACTTAGCCTCTCTCTTCGAGAGCTTCCGGCTAATGTACAGCACTGGCCGTTCCTCCCCCTCTATCTCCTGGGACAGGATTGTCCCTAGCCCCCTGTCCGGCGCGTCTGTCTGCAACAGAAAAGGGAGAGAAAAATCAGGAGAGTGTAACAACGGCCCGCCACACAGAGCAGCCTTGACCTGGGTAAAGGCCTGCTGAGACGGCTCCGTCCACTGGACCGTATCTGGCACCTCCTTTTTAGTAAGGTCAGTCAAAGGGCTGGTGAGGTCAGAATAATTAGGAATAAACCATCCTATAATATCCCGCCAGCCCCAAGAACTGCCTTACCTCCCTTTTGGTCTTGGGTCGTGGGCAGGTTGCAATAGCGGCTGTCTTATCAATTTGGGGACGCACCTGACCATGCCCCAAGTGGAAGCCCAGATACCTTACTTCCACATGCCCAATCGCACACTTCTTTGGGTTGGCCGTGAGCCCCGCTCCCCTCAGCGACCTAGGGACAGCCCTCAGATGCTGCATATGCCGCTGCCAATCATTACTAAATATAATGATATCATCCAGGTAGGCAGCCGCATATGCAGCATGGGGCCGCAGGATCTTATCCATGAGGCGCTGAAAGGTAGCCCCGAACAAGCCAAACGGAAGGGTAACAAATTGGAGTAATCCAAACGGCGTTGTGAAAGTGGTCTTTTCTCTGGATAATGGAGACAAGGGGATCTGCCAATAGCCCTTTGTTAAGTCCAATGTCGAATAAAAACGAGCCGTGCCTAGCCGATCAAGCAACTCGTCAACCCGCGTCATTGGATACATGTCGAATTTCGACACAGCATTCACCTTGCGATAATCCACACAGAACCGGACTGAGCCGTCCGTTGTTTTGTAACAAATTCTCCATTAATAGCCGCCCCAATGTGTGGAGTTTTGTTCTCAAGTCCAGCACATACTGAATTTCTTTTTTGCCCTGAGATGTTCCCCCCTCCCAAGTTTCTCTCAGTACGTCGAGCACCCCCCGGGGCTGGCGTCCATAGAGAAGCTCGAAGGGGGACAACCCCGTGGAGGCTTGTGGGACCTCTCACACAGCGAATAACAAGGGCTCTAGCCACCTATCCCAATTTTTGCCGTCTTCCTGAACGAACTTACGGATCATGGATTTAAGAGTGCGATTAAATCATTCAACCAGGCCGTCGGTTTGTGGGTGATAGATGCTAGTTCGAATCGATTTAATGCCCAACAATCCATACAGTTCGCGTGGCGTACGTGACATAAACGCCGTGCCCTGATCGGTGAGGATTTCTTTTGGAACCCCCGCCCGGGAGATAAGACGAAACAGGGCATCCGCAACACTTTTAGCGGAAATGTTGCGGAGGGCCACCGCTTCAAGATATCGTGTTGCATAATCAACTATGACCAATGCAAAGCGATGTCCTCATGCCGATCGCTCTAATGGCCCGATGAGGTCCATACCAATTCTCTCGAAGGGGACCCTCGAAGGGGACCTGCATTAAGGGAAGAGGGCGCAAAAGGCGCTTTTGGGGCGGCCGGTGGGTTCACCAACTGACATTCCGGACAAGACGCGCACCACCTGCGCATGTTGTCATGAATGCCCGGCCAAAAGAAACGGGTCATGAGGTGATTTAGTGTTGCTGCCCGTCCTAAATGGCACGCCATAGGTTTAGAATGAGCTGCATGGAAAAGCATTTCCCTGCGGCTTTTCGGATGTATGGGATTTTTTGGGATGTATTCACTTTTGTCCGAGCGTCTTGGGTCACTCGATACAACCGGTCTTTCAAAAATGGCAAAATACGGATAGGTGAGTGGGAGGGCAGGTTGGAGAGGCTGGCCATCGATGGAGCGGACCTGGTGAAATGCATGCTTGAATGTCTCATCCTGAGACTGCTCCAGAGGAAAGTCATCACACTCGGAGAGAATCAGTCTCCCGATTTCGTTCGGTTCCCCTGAAGCAGACCCCAGCGGTCCCGGCTCAGTTTCTCCCACCTGTACCCGCGCGGTCTCCTTCCGTGCCTTACTTCCCCAAGAGGCATCCGCACATAACGACCCCAATAAAACCGTAAACGCGGGCCAATTCGTTCCCAAAATTATCGGATGCCGGAGGTGGGGACTAACCGCCACCTCTACACTATGCTTTTGTCCCTGGAATTGAATAATAATTGGGACGACCGGATACTCCACCACATCCCCGTGTACGCACCGCACCTTTACCATGCGACTTGTATCCAATGCCCCCGGTTGAATCAGGCTTTGATGGATTGAGGTTTGGTTGCATCCTGAATCCACCAAGGCCGGATATGTACCCCCATTGATACTCACAGGTATTTGGTACTCGCCAGCCTGACCGGGGGTGACCTGTGGGACGTCCGGGACCCGGATCATCGTCCCCACCTCCATCACTGGACACCTGTCCACGAAATGCTCCGGGTACCCGCAACGCCAACAGGCCAGCCCAGACCTACCCGCCGCCCCAGTGGCAGGGAGTGGATTGGAGAATTGGCGCGGAGAGAGCGGAGAAACGGAAGCACTGTCCCCTCCACTGTTTACAAACACCCAAACGGTGACTTTTATTCTGACACGGTCGTGTAACACTTTCGGTTTACTCCTTCCGGTTTCAGTTTCCGGCTTGGGTCAGCAGTCCGTCTCTCTCTTGCTTGCTTCCGTCTCTCCTGGCGTTTTATACTCTCTCCACGCCAATTACTGGAACAAGAAACAGGTGATGATAATTTTTGCCCAAACCACTCACTTACCGCTCGTCTCCTGATTCTCTCTCCCGCTGCAGACTTCGCTAAACCACGCCCCCCCTGCCACATATATATATATACAGGTGTATATATATATATATATATATATATATATATATATATATATATATATATATTCTAAACTAATTCTAAAGATAACAACCTCCACGGTTCTACCATGGGAGAAAGTGTCATGTAAACTATGATACCAGCTGCTTTGACAATGCCTTGATATTATATTAAATTTGCCTGAGGCGTCTTTTATAAAACAGCTACTTTTAAACTCCAAAAATAGACCAAGCAAAAAATAAAAAATAGGGATTATGTTTATTGTTTCTAAGCAATTTTAAAAATGCGTTAAAGATCGGGAAAATATCAGTACTCATGTGATTGTAAAAACTGCATTCATTGGATAATAGTACTTATTAAATAGTACTTATTCATTACATACTAGTACCTATTACTGTACACAACAGTGATGTGGTGGCCTTTTTCTTTAAATGTTTGAGAACAGACCTTGTTAGCATGGCAAACATGCACTGACACAGAGAACAAGTTTAATAATCAGCAGAAAAGGAGCAAAACAAACTCAGTCACAGAGAAGTTTCTGCACTCACTATAGAATGTCAATTGTGAAAGGTTTGAGCAAAGTTAGTCTAGTTTTAAGTTTATTTTAAAGAGGCTATGTGATTTTTCTTAGAACCACAGACTTGCAAACACTGGTTCAAGTTAAAATGGGCTTAAAATTGCATAACTTTATCAACCGTAGGAATAACCCAAAGGTAGGAATCAATATATTAAAATGTGAGGTGGAATTTAGTGATTTTAGAAAGAGCCATAGCAGAAGACATGGAATTGTCAATCGCTTTGCCTATCTTGAGAACGAGCAAACCTAAACAACATTTCAAGTACTAGTCAAAACTTGAAGATGATTTATTTGAGTCCTGTGAAATAAAAAAAAAGTTAATTTTGCTGGTGTCAAGCAGCTTTTCAAATTGATGGACTTGTTCATGAATTGAAAGAAATGTCAAGTGGCACACAAAATAGTACAGTTGAAGGGAGCTGCAAAAACCTAGACAGAATAATTGGCAATGTGGCAAAGGACCTTGCTCATGAATTGAGAACTGCAGTCCAATCTTTGCTAGTTCATGAGTCTATTGGTCTTCAAATTCTCAACTATATGTGACCCGTCACGGAAACCAGTGACACAAGTCGGCAGCACAACTTTCGAGCAAAATGAGAAAGAAGCGTTTTTTTTTCTTCAAAATTGGTGATTTTCGTTTTTTTGCAGAATCTGTTAGTTGAGAGCACAAAGAAGCCTCTCCGTGTTTGAGATAGCAGTATTGGTATATTTAAAAGCGTACATTTTGAGGTTTAAATCAGTTGTTGTCAATTGTTTGTCGGATATTCTAGCACGCAGTAGGGGCGTTTCATTGTCTGTGTATTTCCATACTGGATAAGCCGGCTTTTGTTTCTTTTGTTATTGCCCCCGCCCTCCGAGGAAAGCGTGGCTACTTAATATGCAGCGCTCTGGCGGGCTCAAGCTGATATCAAAATTCAATGAAGATGTACGCCGCAAAGATGATTGCAGACGAGCTGAACCGTGGCCGTTACACCGAAAATGTTTTGAAGTACTTCTTCGACAATCCGGATGCTTATGAACAAGCGCTCACTGATCCTGAAGACGATCTGAGCGACGATGAAAGCGGCATAATAAGACTGTATAATATCCCTAATCTACAACTGAGCGAAGATGACGACGAGGTAGAATTTATTGGACTGGCGTCAGACGAGTTGGACCATAAGATATCAGAGGCTATATCGATAGTAACATTTGATGGGGATAAAGACAGAGAAATGGGGAAAATCCATAACATTTAGAGGCAAACAGACGGACAGTGCAAACTTCGGAGATGGTTACATCCACAAAGAAGACCCCGGGGTGAGTTTCCATAAACATCAAAGTTTGTCGTTTTGTGTTCATTCTAAGAACACGTACATGTTATCTCATGTTTAGTCCATGTTTAGACCTTCCCATATCTACCTATTGTTATTAGCTAGCTCATAGCTCATCGGTTATCACAGAATCCTGTTAAAAAAGTCCTAATGCTACACAATGAAATCAATTCACCAAGTTTTATGTAGAAAACCAGCAAATAAAAAATAAAATTAGCATCAATATGTACTTTTTGTTTACATAAACATTAAAATGATAACATTAAAAATGATGGCCACATTTTAAAGATTAAAGATTTTTTTATAAAAAGATAAAACTCACATATTTCAGCCTCTAAATCATTTTTATAAAAGTCAAAAAAAGATAAATTACTGACATTTACAATGCACATTCTCCTTTATTATTAATTGTATGCGGTCCGATTTTTCACGTTGTGTCTGTCGTTGCTATGCAACCAAGCAGCTTTACTGGGGGAGCTTTAAAGGGGGTATGGCTTATTTAAATGAAATGTAAATGAGCCCCATTGTCACTCGCAGCAGTGAGAACAGGTGAGAACTGCAAAATCTTTAGAGGCTATTTTCTGCTTTTTGAGCTTTTTTGAGTGCCTTCCTTCAAATGGCCACAACTTCTCCAAATATTATCATATTTCCATGTGTTACACATCGTTGGAAAGCTTGGAGACTACACTTTCAGAATCTGTGAATAACTCAAAATGCCCCAGAACCGACTTGTGTCCCTACTTTCCGTGATTGGTCACATATAGGGTGCTTCCCCCACTTTACAACAATACGATTCAATTGTACCCCAATTTATACCCCAACTCCAACGTGGCCTCTAACTGTTTCTTTGATACAGGTTTCTGGAAAAGCAAAGGCCACCATTGTTTGTTCTCCATGCTCCAGTTAAGAGAAATGTCTCCATCTTTGTTTTTATACCTGCCTGTTTTATCATTTACCTTTACATAAACCTGGAATTGAGTTCACACATGATCTGTACACTGTAAATGGTAATGAGTTGTGGATTAATATGCATACATGGGTGCTCAAATGTTAACACCTCTCTGCAGAATCAAATCAATTCAGTACTCACGTGCTGTGTTGTATCCACACCCCTGATATGGTGAGGGCAGAGGGAAACATGCGATCTAAAATGCAGTCTGCTCATATGCAAGAGATTGAGGTGGCAAGTCCTCAATCTTTTCTATATCAATCCTAACAGCATTAACCTCCTCAGAGGAAGACTCTGTAGCATTGAGCTCTAATTCGGAGGGGAAGAAACCGCAGTGCAGGTTTCCCATCCCCAAGTAAGAGCACTAGATTTAGGGAGTGAAGATGGAGAAAGGGAGTGTCACATGTTGTGGAGCAATTCGGGTGAGGAAAGATGATCATATGTCTATTTTAAGAATAATAATACAACAAACTCAATATAACCATATAAAGGCTATTCATGTGAGGACATTTAAACTAAAGGATTTATAATCTGTTAATTTGATTCACTACTCCACATAGAAAAAAACAGACAGGCTTAAAAATAGTCTAGAAAATGGTAAAGTTGCATGTCCTGTTTTGACATAAGACAAAATATATGATTAGGCCTCCTCGTTTCACTTAAAATCAATTCTACATCCTAAAAGCAAGCTGGAGACACAGCCATAAAAAGGTAAAAGAGTTGATAAACTGAACCTTATGTATGAAATGTATTGAACATGGGCACGTCTTCAGAAGCACTGTATAAATTGAGAACCGACACAGACTCGACAGACTGTTCTGCACAGCTTTCTCAGTTTTATTGTCTCTTGATAATAAATTCTAAATTCTGGCATCAAAACCCCAAGACTTTGACAGTGATTCTTCATAGACATGGCAGAAGCCACAACATTTGGCACCCAACGCGGGGCTGGAAAGGAGCAGAGGGTGGAGGACCACTTTATGCTGGCTTAATGAATAACATCATTAGTGGCCACTAAACAATACGGTAGGCAGTTTTTTGCTTACAGTATCATTCAAAATAACATTATTGCTCAAAATAATAGCAGTACAATGTGACTAACCAGAATAATCCAGGTTTTTAGTATATTTTTATTGCTACGTGGCAAACAAGTTACCAGTAAGTGCAGTAGATTCTCAGAAAACAAACAAGACCCAGCATTCATGATATGCACGCTCTTAAGGCTGTTCGATTGGGCAATTAGTTAAAAGGGGCGTGTTCAATAAAATAGCAGTGAGGCATTCAATCACTGAGGTCATCAATTTTGTGAAAAAACAGGTATGAATCAGGTGGCCCCGATTTAAGGATGAAGCCAGCACTTGTTGAACATGCATTTGAAAGCCTGAGGAAAATGGGTCATTCAAGACATTGTTCAGAAGAACAGCATACTTTGATTAAAAGTTGATTGGAGAGGGGAAAACCTATAAAGAGGTGCAAAAAATTGTAGGCTGTTCAACTAAAATGATCTCCAATGCCTTAAAATGGAGAGCAAAACAGAGAGACGTGGAAGAAAACGGAGAATGGATTGAAGAATAACCAGAATGGCAAAGGATCAGCCAATGATCAGCTCCAGTATGATCAAAGACAGTCTGGAGTTACCTGTAAGTACTGTGACAGTTAGAAGACAGTTAAAAAAAGGCATGTGCAGAAGAGGTTACAATTTGCCAAAGAACACATCAACTGGCCTAAAGAGAAATGGAGGAACATTTTGTGGACTGATGAGAGTAAAATTGTTATTTTTTTGGTCCAAGGGCCACAGACAGTTTGTGAGACGACCCCCAAACTCAGAATTCAAGCCACAGTACACAGTGAAGACAGTGAAGCATGGTGGTGCAAGCATCATAATATGGGCATGTTTCTCCTACTATGGTGTTGGGCCTATCAGTTTGCATATGTAAAAATACTTGAAGAGGTCATGTTGCCTTAAGCTAAATAGGACATGTCCTTGAAATGGTTGCTTCAACAAGACAATGACCCCAAACACACTAGTAAACGAGCAAAGTCTTGGTTCCAAACCAACAAAATTAATGTTATGGAGTGGCCAGCCCAATCCCCGGACCTTAATCCAATCGAGAACTTCTGGGTTGATATCAAAAATGCTGTTTCTGAAGCAAAACCAAGAAATGTAAATGAATTGTGGAATGATGTTAAAGAATCATGGAGTGGAATAACAGCTGAGAGGTGCCACAAGTTGGTTGACTCCATGCCACACAGATGTGAAGCAGTTTTAAAAAACTGTGGTCATACAACTAAATATTAGTTTAGTGATTCACAGGATTGCTAAATCCTTTTGAACAATACTGTATATAATTGATGTTGTTTGCCAGAGTCGGCAGAGGTATAGACACTCGAAAATGCTCCTCCAAATTTAAAGAACAAAAAGAAAAAGGGTTTTGATTCCAGAAGAAAAACTGCATACACATATTTTGTATGTTAGGAAGGCCTTGATAGGTGACCTAAATTAAGACTAAATGGTGTAGGCAGAAGTACATTGCATGTAAGGGTCTGTGTTTATTGAAGACTGGGCCTAAGAAGGACAGCAGTAAACGAGAAACAGATGTAGAAACGTGCGGAAAAGTCCTTTGGAAACCGCTCTGTAGAAGTCGTAAGGGAGACCAGAGGGCTGTACGGGAAGACAAAAATTCAAGCAGAGTACTGCTTTTTTTACTGTGTTGAGGAAGTGCATCAGTGAAGGAGCCAGTAGAACTGACGGGTCACTCTGGAGGAGTGTACAGTAGTCTGTTTTGGCCTAGTGGCCACATACGTGGACAGCACATTTTAGCTCTTATGTCTACAATTGTGTTCACTGCTGAATTAGTGGTGTTATGGACATGTACGGGGGTACTTACACTGCCATCTAGTGGTGTCAGAAATTAAAAACACACTACGGTCAAAATTCAAAATGGCGGCGAACACAAGGGAAGATGCAAGTGGAAGCTCCATATACAAACGTCGACCAGGTAAGAAGTTCTGTTATATTTCATGGCTTATTCTGACTTAGATATTTATAAAAGACTTGTATATTTCTCATGACATGCAAATTTGAAAAAAAAGTGTAAAACTAGTAACTTTGTAGGTCGCTAAACATGATGTACACACATAAAATGGGAAAAATCAAGCTCTGATGCAGCTAAAAAGCTGTACATAGTCCTAATGAAATGAATAACAATTAAATCACTATATACTTACATACATACTTAAATTAGTTGGGTTGAAAATGTCAGTAAAAATGTAATATGCAAGTACTTATGAGGACAGCAGTGATGATGAGGACCCCATTCCTGAGCCCACTGACCACAACAGAGGACGCAAACATACAGAAAGTGCAGATAATGGTTAGCCAAACCCAGTAGATGTTTGTTTATTTTATGCAGTTAGGGCCTTAGGGCTATGTGAAGGTTTGGAAGCAAAATGCTTAGAAATTTAGGAGACATCCTCTCTGAACTAAAAGCTGCAAAGCTTGAGGGATACTTACCAGGTCTGGCATATTTGGAAACTTCTAAGGGAGTGAACCCTATTGTTGAGAAACTTCCCTATGTCCAGCTGTACACAAATAGAAAGCAAAGAAGATGTACACCATCCTAGATGAGCAAAGCAATCGATCTTTGGTTAGAAAAGATTTATTTGACATCTTCAACATCAAAACAAGTCCATTGCCCTATACATTAAAAACCTGTAGAGACAGCAGGTAGAATAATTTCTGATTTCACTGTGGAATCCACTAATGGAAAGATACATCTACCTCTCCCTTCTCTTTTAGAATGCAATCAGATTCCAAACAATCGTACAGAGATTCCAACTCCTGATGCAGCATTCCATCAACAGCCACTTGAGACACATAGCACAGGAAATACCACCTCTTGACTCTGATGCAGAGATTCTTCTACTACTGGGCAGAGACATCCTTCAAGTGCCAAAGTGTGCAAACAAATGAATGGCCCAAATAATGCCCTCTTCTTGCACTGAGACACACTCTTAACAAGCGACAACAAATGAAAGCTCATTTCCTGGAATTTATGGGCAACTTGCTAAAAAATGAGCATGCAGAGATGGCACCGCCTCTTCAGCATGGTCAGGAAGTGTGGTACTTGCCGCTGTTTGGAGTGTATTATGTTCTTTTTTAGCGTATGCTGCTCTGGCTTGTGTGGCTTCCGCTTTTGCTCGTGCCTTGAAAACAGCTATGCTGGCACTTGAGTGGCAACTGGATGCCCTTGAAGAACGTCTGGATGTTTTTGAGGAACATGTGCTGACAGAGTGCACATCTTCAGCTGTGCCTTTAAGATCCACTAAATCTGTCTGACAAATATTCAAGAAAAATGGATGTTGTTTGGATCTAAATATAAAGAAGAGCATCATGTTGCTTTCCCACCTTTCTCAGTGTTTGCGAATTTTGTCCGCTCAGAAGCAAAGGCACGTACAGATCTCAGTTTTAGTACATTTCCTCATATGAAATATGAGAAAGGAGAAAGATTTAAGAAACAAAGACAAATTCCAATATCAGTTCACAAGACTCAAGTTAGTACCTCAACTAAAGTACAATCTGAACAGAAAAAGATATCAGTTAGTCCAAATCAGATTTGTCCAATTCATGGAAAACCTCATCCTTTAAGAAGATGCAGAGGGTTCAGAGAGAAATCTCTACAAGAGAGGATGCATTTACTGAAAGAGCATTCTGTGTGTTACCGTTGCTTGTTCTTCTACAAGCCATATCGCCAAAAACAATGCAAAGAATGCGGTAGTGAGTACAAAGCTGTAGGACCTTGGAAAAAAAAACCCCGTCCGGCACACTGAAATCTCTCAAAAGTTTCTGATCATGTAAGAATCAGAGAGGGCCGAGGGAGAGATTTGTGCAGGAGGCTCCGAAATTTTCCCTCGCCTTAGGGCCCACGCTTTCGGCAGCTCACCCGGGGCGGCCCCTGGACCCACCGATCCGAATTTCGGGCCCCTGAGTCTTTTCTAAAAAAGTCCCACCTGCCATATACTTGAATGTTTTCGGCCTAGCGGGTTCGTGGACATGGCTCGCAAGGGTCCGATCGGGCTGAATTTTGGATATTTGTCTCAGGGGGACCCCCTCGAACGGGCATCGAAGTCTGGTGGACCTACGACCTTCTTTAGGGGTCAAAGGGTCACAGAAGGGAGCGCACATCCACCAAACCGGTACGCGTTTTGATTGGAGGTGGGACGTCCACAGTTCGGAGACGACAAGTCTTAGGGCCCCCAGATTTGAGATTCTGGCATCTCAGGGGCCCCTCACCCAGGGCCCCGAAGAACGTAGTCGTAGGACCCGAGGAACAAAAGTGCATCGCACTAGGGCCCCGCACTTTTGACAGCACACTCTAGGGGCCCTCAGGAGCCACGGTTCCGAATTTCGGGCCCCTAGGACGTTTCTAAAAAAATCCCCCCTGCCATTTACTTGAATGTGTTCGGCCTAACGGTTTCGTGGACACGGCTCGCCCGGGTCCGATCGGGTTGAATTTGGTATGTTTGCCTTATGGGGACCCCCTCGACCAGGCGGAAAAGTCTGGTGGCCCTACGACCTTCCTTAGGGGTCAAAGGGTCAAAAAAGGGAGCACGTGTCCAACAAACCGGTATGCATTTACATCTGGGGTGGGACATCCACCCTTCGGAGACGATGGTCCGAGATTCTCGCATCTCAGGGGCCCCTCTCACATGTCCCCGAAGCATGAAGCTGTAGGACCAAGAAAAAAAAATACCCGTCCGGCACACTGAAATCTCTCAAAAGGCTCTGATCATGTAAGAGTCAGGGAGAGATTTTGTGCAGGAGGTTCCAAATTTTTCCCTCGCCTTAGGGCCTCGCACCATCGGCAGCTCACTTGGGGCGGTCCCTGGACCCACCAATCCGAATTTCAGGCCTCTGGGACGTTTCTAAGTCCCACTTGCCATATACTTGAATGGGGTTCAAATAAAATGCGGGTGGACATGCACCACGTGATGAAATTAACCAAAATCCAACTTTTATTTCTATGCAAATTTTACAGTATTATGGCATAAAACTTTAAAAAATTTATTCCTCGGAGCTTCCAACTTTTTCCAACAAATCCAACTTTTTTTCTATGGAAATTCTACATTATTATGGGATAAATCTTACATTAATGGACTCTGCTGAGTTGACTGAGTACAGTGCAGGCGTTTTGATCAACAATATTGTATATATTAAATTAAATCAAATTTAATAGAATTGCTATTTGTTAAACCTCACGTGGACACATATCCCACTTGCCATTTATTCATATTTGATGGACACAAAATTTGGGGCACCGTATCTCAGCCTACCGGGGGTTTAGGGAATTGGGGCCGGTGGCGTCGGATAGAGGTCCCCACGGTCTAATTTTGCCCAGAGATTGGTGTTTTTTCCCCTCTTTTTGAGTGAGTTATGGCCGGTCAAATTTTGGGAGTTTTTGCATTTGCAGGGCCCTTCGAGGGCTATCAAGTCACGAAGTTTCAAGACTCTAGGTCTCTTCCTTCCATTTGACTAGCAAAAATATGGGGGGCCATAACTCCGCCCCCCCCGGGGTGTTATGGATAGGGGGCAACCGGGGGCAAAATCCAACTTTTTTCCTATGCAAATTTCACAGTATTATGTGATAAAACTTACATGAATGGACTCTGCTGACTGTGCGGAGTACAGTGGATGTGTTTCCTTTAACAATATTGCACAAATTAAAAAAAAAACTAATTAAATAGAATTGCTATTTAATAATCTGCAAGTGGACACATATGCCATTTGTGAACGCACATTTTCTGAAATGTTGCGCGTCAGGTCATGCAAGCCTGCATCTTAAAGCCTCTGTCAATCTTTCGGCGTCCGCGAGTCCGCTATGGACCACTAGGTAGGCGTGACGTAAAAATCGTCATTGGAGAGTGTGTGCCGAGGCTCTGAGCAGACGACCGCGTGGACATGTGCGCGTGGTCGGTAGGCTTCAAAAGCAAAATTGCACATGTGCAGGCAGAGTGAAGAAGCTCATTGCTACTCGAACCTGTGCAATCCGTCAGTAAAAGAATATAAAGACAGTGAGATGTGCAATAATTCTGGGCAATTGCAGAACTGGCCAAGTATAAATTGAAGAAGTCTGCGTCCGCGCTGGCCGTGTCTGCATCCGGATTGCTCATGCGGAAAGTATAACACAGGCGTTACAATCGCAACTTCTTTGTGCTGTTACTCCTTTCAAGCTGAATCTCACAAAATTGGTCAGCTCCCGACAGCATCAGGTGTTTTATTTATGGGGAGTAGAATTGTTTATTTCAATGAATGTAATAGATTATATATAATAATAGTTAGGCTATAATATTATAAATCAGGTTGGTTTGTATTGCTGACGTAATATGTAAATTATATGCGACTTGCACTTAGACCACAGTGCGGCCCGCTGGAAAAAAAGGTTGAGAACCACTGATATAAAGGTTGCTGTCCCATTTTATACAGGAGTTGTTCATTTTAAAAAATTGAATTATCATAATAATTTAGAACTTTTTTTTACTTATAAACTCCTTTGACCATTATAGAATTGTGACTTTAAAGATTAGTCATTTAGGTGGTAAAAATACTGTGAAATTAATAATGGCATGGATATTAGAGCATAACAACTAAAGGCTTATGAAACATTAGCCAATAAAGCAATTCTTTTTAAACAACGGAACTTAAAGTTGTGAACTAAAATATTATTTCAACCATACAGCATGTGAATAAATAAAATGCATAACGTTTCTGGTGTTTGGATTTGTACTTCAATATAATGAGCTCCAAGTTTAAGAATAGCCCTAGACTCGTCTCTCTCTCTCTCTCTCTCTCTCTTTCTCTCTCTCTCTCTCTCTTTCTCTCTCTCTCTAACAGCATTAGCTCAGTGAAATACATCTTCCTTCCGTTAGAATGAATATTTTCCTGCCTTGCTAAATGTTGGTCTCATGATCAATAAGTTGTATTAGCCTCAATCTGATTCAGTAAAGTCAAACCGCAGACAGTGAAGCCTCGGAGACCCTCGCGCTGTGAGGCGGGAACAGAGGATTCCGCTCGGTCTTAAAGCCTTCCGCAAACATCCACGATCACAAATAACAATGATTTTTGTAAAATAATGATTAATTATTAATTGATGATTTGTTATTATCATAATGGTCTTGTGAAAATAATAATATGGGCTGCGAGAAAATTATGAATACAAAGAGTAGTGCTGCTGAGTGCAGGCATGTTTCAGCCCAGTAACACACCGTTCCTCAGAGCCAAAACACAGACCGAATTCTGTTCAGGTGGAGGGGGTTGGGTTTTGGGTTATGCATGGCTTGTGGGGGTCGAGATAAAGGTGTGAATTGCTCTTTCATATGGACAGTGTCTTATGAGGCTTTCACTTGCTAAACCGGTTTATATAGGACTGTTGTTTTGGTTATATTCACAGTGCTGGCTCTCTCCGACGAGAGAAATGCAACATTCACACATTACACTATTCGTTTTAATTTAAAAACATTTAAAGCTTTCTGTAGATATATTTTTAATGTATGTGAGACACCACGATATTATGTTAATTAAAAAATTATACATTCATTATCATGTAAAAATTAAAGTGATGAGACGGCGCCTCCCTGTCATCAATGCACATTAATAATTTTTGCACAAACACTTGAATATGAGCTACTTATAACGAGTAAAATTCATGCCAAAAGCCAGTGGTTTTCACCTGCTCCAAGAGCGCTCCATCACGAGTAGCCTACAATTCATGCAAACAGCCATATAACTGCATATTCAGCAAGAATTCATGTTAAACATATTTAGCTTGATCAGAAGGTTACAATGACTGCAAGAGGCGAGCGGGATGTTAAGAGTTAATCGCTTTTGCAATACTGTCTTCAAACAATTGTAATCTTACAGTGCTACTACATTATCAGCATGCTATCTGATTTTGAAATCTTGAAGAAGTTAATTGATCTGTTTAGATAAAATAACTGACAAAGATGTTATTTTCATCACAAACAAAATTTTCAGGGGGAGGGGAAGTTGTTGCTGCTCACAGACTCTGCTGCGAGTGAGAGAGACGTTTCACCCGATGAAATGAAGACTACCGCGGCTGCACAAGCACAGCACATCCGCCAAAAATCAACCTGAAGCAATGCTCGTTCATCGACTCGCCAAGCTTTACTTTTGTAGGTCGCATGGCAGTAAATAATTTGATAATATGACCATGCAGTCAATACAGATATTTAATAAAAACATTAAAACAAGCAGGGCTGTAAAATAAAACAATAAAAAACGCATGCCAGATCTACACCGGACACAAGTGGAATGATCCAACAAAAGACAGCAGAACCCAGTGATGGATACACTGGACACGATCCCCATCAGTGAACTGATGCTCGTTCTGTTTATGATGAAATGTTCTGACACTGTGTTCAGATGATTTGACACTATAGTGTGATGTCATCAAGTTTAGACACACTTTTCGCTGTGGGGCACAGATGACAACTTTCGCGTCCACTGTAGACACACAGAAAGTTTCTGCTCTTTTTACAAACAAGTTCTAAAAAAAAAAATCTCTAAACCAGTGGCATAACGAGATGGAAATATAAACTAGAAAATATATTAACAGGTCCTCCGTCCATGACACTGACTCACTGCGGAGCTGGCAGTTTAAATCTGAACAGCTCTTAAAGCTGAGTGGATGGTTAGATGCATGATGGGCTAGTATTAAAAAAAATACAAATAAAAAATAAAGGTCTTTCCAGCATTTAGGTATAACAGTACTGTTTTTTTAAATCATCTTGTTGCAGTTATTAAATTTTGTTAAATTTGACTGCTAAATGAATGATAAAGAACTATATTAAAACTTGTTTTGAAAAATTTCTTCGTCATTTGAATATTGATTTAAAAATTAGTTTAAATGGACTTCCGGTTATGGTGGCAAGGTGAGCAGACGTGCTTTCCTCGTGCTCAACTGCTTTTCAATAAATCCTGCATAATATTCCAGAGAGAGGTTATATAAAGAGACAAAAAGTGCAAGCGTAAGAGTAAACTACATCAAACATGCCAAAAAAAGCGGCTAAGGAGAAGAAAACGATGGAGAGCTGTGAGGAAGCAGGCCAGGTGCTAGCTGAAGGGGAGCCGTGCTCACCGGAGCAGGCACACGTGGACGTTTCCGCGGACGTCGAACAAGTCATAAACATGGATAATCCCTCAACAAAGGACCTCATGTTGGCCATAACTTCATTCAAACAAGACTTTAATACAAAAATGGACGGAGTACTGACGGAAATAAGAAATGTCCAAACGGACATTAAAGAATGTAGCGGCCGTATCGTGGAAGCCGAAATGCGGATATCTACGGCAGAAGACGAGATACAAACCCTGAAAGAAACTATCGAAAAACTTGAGAGCAAGACAAAACACCTCAATAACAAAGTGGAAGACTTAGAAGGGAGGAGTAGACGTAACAACCTGCGTGTACTGGGCATACCCGAGAAAGTAGAAGGCAATGATACCTGCTCCTTTATGGAAAAGTGGATAGCGGATACTCTGAAGATAACGACACCGGTCTTGGAGAGAGCGCACCGGATAACAGCGAGCCAAAGTTCCACCACGTATCCGAGAACCATCATCATCAAGTGTTTAAACTACAAGGACAGAGAAAACATCTTGAAAGCGGCGCGGATACAGAAAGAGGTGATGTACCAAAACAACAAAATAAGATTTCTTCCTGACCTGCCAACGGAGGTGTATAAGCAACAGAGGAGCTACGACGGCGTGAGAAAGCGGCTACGGGAACTCGGTATGGACAAACACCGGGTAATATACCCTGCACGGCTACTGTTGACCATCGATGACCGCACTGTCATCTTCAATACACCAGCGGACGTGAACAAGTACATAAAGAAACTGGAACCAGTGAGTGACTGAGAATGACTAATTAAGTGTGTCTTGATGAGAACTATAATTAAACTTACAATCTCTCTGTGGCTGCTGGAAACTATGAGGTATGTAAGGCCTTCTGCTGGAAATTTGACATCATATCACTTATAGTCCTGCTCCTTAAAATACTAGTATAAAGTATTAATAAGTTTTGTCTACAGCTATATATACATATATATATACAATATATATATTATAAAAAAATTTCCCCTTATTTTTATTTTTTATTATTTGTCTTCTTTTGGTTCCTTTTAAAAGTGAAATTAGGTGATTCTTAAGTGAGAGCTGAAAATACGTGCATGTAATTTGGCGCACATTTTATTTTCAGTTGATAACTAAACTAGCCTATCTGGATTATTTGTGTACATAGACAAGCAATTGAGCTGAGTTTTGGCTTACAGAAGAATAGTTCCTCAGTACTGTGTGGACCTATTCCCGATAATGGAGGGAAGTTATTTAGGGGTTTGGGGGAGCCTGTATGTTCTAGTGAAGCAGGCCTGGGGTTTGGGTGGGACGCTCTTTTCCTTTTCTTTTTGGGTTTTATCCAAAATGGTACCCTTTATAGGTTTTTATTGCTATTCTTACACTATGGTAATTTACCTCTCTTTATGTTATCCATGACATAACAAATGACAGACGTTTTGGTTGAATGTGTATCTTGGAATTGCAGAGGCCTACGTAAACTTACTAAAATAAAACAAGTAATGGGTAGAATAAAACAGCTTAGAGCCAAAATTGTGTTCCTGCAAGAAACACACATGCTAGATCATGAGATAATCAAAATTAAACGAAGATGGCCAGGTCAAGTACTGTCTTCAGCTTACTATTCTAATTCCAGAGGGGTTATAATTATGATACATAAGTCTATTCCTTTACGTATTGATAAAATAACTAAAGACCCCAAAGGTAGATTTTTGATTGTACAGGGCTATATTCTATCAACGAGGATTAATCTGGTTAATGTATATGGACCTAACGATGATAACGCAGATTTTTATAATGATCTATTTTTGAGGGTCTCCACATTGCCTGGAAAACACATTGTGGCAGGTGATTTCAATTGTGTATTGCAGCCCAGTAAGGACCGGTCATCTGGTATCGATAACACTCATGAAAGGACTAGGAAAGTTTTACAACATTTTATAAAGGAACTCAACCTGGTGGATATATGGAGGGCTCAAAACCCAATAAAAAGGGAATATTCATGTTGGTCGAGTATCTCTAAAGGATACTCAAGAATAGATTACTTTCTGATTTCAGCTGAACTAATTTCATGTATCAGAAACTGTCAATACAGTAGTATTCTAATATCAGATCACGCTCTTGTATCTTTGACATACGTTGAACCAAAGCTTACCCAAAATCGTACTAAATGGAGATTTCAAATACATTGGATGCAAGATAAAAGACTTCTTGAGTTCTTAGGGGAACAAATTGATTACTATTTTGAACATAATACCACCCAAACTTCAGCTATAATCAGATGGGAAGCCTTTAAGGCCTTTATACGAGGACAAATTATAAGCTATACGAGTAGGAAGACAAGAGAGAAACAGGAGGAAATGAAAACACTTGAAACAAAAATTCGCTTACTTGAGGAAAAAAGTTTACAAACAGGCCAAAATACTGATAATGTGTTAAAAGAATTACTATTGTTAAGAACCCAATATAATGAAAGAACACATGAAAAGGCAGCGGCCAATTTATTAAGATTAAAGCAGCAATTTTACGATCAGGGAGAAAAACCAGGCAGACTTCTTGCTTGGCGTATAAAACAACAGGAATCAGAAAGATCAATTACTAGTATTGAGGATGAAAATGGAAATATGACTGTAGATCCGATGGAAATTAATAAAGCGTTTAGAAATTTCTACGAAAAGCTATATTGTTCTGAATATAAAGCCATGACCGATGCCCACTCTACGTTTATTGATAATCTCAACATCCCTAAAATATCGGAGGAACTAAAAATTAAATTAGATGGTGAGCTTAGTGCAGCTGAAATTATGGAGGCTATAAATACATTAAAGGGTGGTAAAACAGCAGGACCTGATGGCCTTCCCATTGACCTATATAAATATTTTAGTGATAAATTGGTTGGGCCACTCCATGATATGTATATAGAATGTTATAATAGTGCTCGTCTTCCTACTTCTATGAGGGAGGCTTTGATCATTCTTTTACCAAAACCAGGAAAACCGAACTCAAAATGTGGTAATATGCGACCTATAAGCCTAATTAATACCGATACCAAAATAATATGTAAAGTCCTGGCAAAAAGGTTAGAGACTGTGCTTCCGAGCATTGTGGGTGACGATCAAAGTGGGTTCATTAAGAACAGACAGGGACTTCATAACGTAAGACGGGTTTTAAATATTCTACATAGCCAAAAAAATGAAAAGGATACTGCTCTTCTTTCGCTCGATGCGGAGAAGGCTTTCGATAGAATCGAATGGGCGTATCTATTTGACGTCATTGAAAAATTCGGATTTGGAAGCTCCTTTTTACATTGGATCAAATTATTACATTCCAACCCAGTGGCTGAAGTTTTAACTAATGAGGTGATTTCTGAGCCATTTAATATTACAAGAGGTTGCCCTCAAGGCTCACCATTGTCCCCACTTTTATTCATTTTGGCTATCGAACCGCTAGCAATAGCTGTAAGGTCTAGCAATCACATACATGGGATTACAATGGGAGGCAAGGAACATAAAATAGCTTTATTTGCTGACGATGTAGTGCTATTCCTAAAACAACTAAACGCCTCTCTACCAGCACTTTTAGATCTGATCAATCACTTCGGAAATATATCGGGATATAAAGTGAACACATCAAAATCATCGTTAATGCTGCTTAATAAAGATAACTGTCCAAATACATCACATTTATTTACTTTGAAAATATCACCAAGCTTTACATATTTAGGTATCAAAATTGTTCCCCAATTAGAAAATATAATATCTACAAATTATAATGCTATAATGGAATCAACATCTAAAGATCTAGATAGATGGTTATCTTTACCAATTTCATTGATAGGAAGGATAAATATATTGAAGATGAATATTTTGCCTAAATTCTTGTATTTATTCCAAAATATTCCCCTGGCGCCACCAGCTGGAACGTTCTCGAAGATTAACTCATTAGTCAGGAAATTTATTTGGAACAAAAAATGCCCTCGAGTTCGTCTCTCTCTTCTTTATCTTCCATTTGACACTGGGGGGTTAAAATGTCCCAACCTGTACTGGTACTATTTAGCTGCACAATTAAGAACAATCATGTTTTATTTCTCCTCTGGAAATAAACCAGCCTGGGTGGATATGGAGTCATATGGGTTTGCGCTGCCATTAAACCTGTATATATACTCAGATAAGTTTAAACAATTGAAAACAGTCACCACGCACCCCATTGTTGTTAACATGATTAGAATATGGTATGAAGTTAGAGAGTACATGAAAATAGATAACTCTTTATCCCAGTTTAGCCCCATTTGGGGCAACACATTATTCAAACCAGGAACGAAGGATTCAGGATTCCGGGTGTGGGCTGAGAAAGGATTAAGCAAAATTAGTGATCTTTTTGAGGAGGGAAAGTTGATGTCATTTGAGCAGATATCTACTAAATATAATATTCCAAGAAAACATTTCTTTAAATACTTACAAATAAGGAGTTTTGTTCTTTCTATGCAGAACCAATCATTAAACTTACCAGTAATTTCTTCTTTGGAGGAATTAATTACCAAGAAATGCAATAATAAGGGATTAATATCAGTTTTTTATAACTGGCTTGCATCAGGGTCCAATGAATCAACAACCTCGAAACTTGAATTATGGAAGGCGGAACTGAATGAGGATATATCAGAGGATGAATGGAGACAAATCTGTAAAAACTCTCAGAAACAGTCAGGTAATGTTAGCTTAAAACTACTTCAATATAACTGGTTGATGCAGACTTACATAACTCCAGTCAAACTGAATAGGTTTAATGCAAATATCCCTGATACATGCTTCAAATGCAGAGAGGCTCAGGGATCATTTGTGCATTGTGTTTGGGAGTGCAACATTATTAAAGAATTTTGGGTGGAAGTGATTAATATTACAAAGATAATTTTGTCTTTGAATATTCCTCTAGATGCAAAAATGATTTTGCTACATTTATATCCAAAGAACCTTAAATTAAATCCTCAGCAGCGTAAACTGATAGATTTTTCTATTTTACAAGCTAAAAGAATGATAGCTCTAAGCTGGAAAAGGTCTGATCCACCAGTTGTAGGAGCTTGGATTAATGCCATGGCACAGTGTATGGCTCTGGAAAAAATAACATATTTTATCAAAAACAAAATGGATGTACATGAAGAAATATGGAAGCCGTTTAATTACTACATTAACAATAACAATATTGGTCAGTTATTACAGGTGGTGTAATGTATTAGTGTTTTTCTATTTGATTTTTTTTTTTTTTTTTTTTTTTTTTTTTTTTTCTCTTTCTTTTAAGAGTGTTTTGTTGAGAAATGTAACTTATGTGTTTAAAGTACAGTAATGTATTTTTTTTTGGGGTACCTTGCAAAAATTGTTTTGGACTTAAATGGAGGTTTGACTGAGACCTTTGTGTACTTCTAATTGGGAGAAGAGAGCGATGTGTTCTTTTGTTGGGGTGGGAAATGACTGTGACGAAATGGAAAATTGTTTCTTTTTCTGTTACCTGTCTTAAATCAAAACAATAAATACATTGTTCAAAAAAAAAAAAAAAATTAGTTTAAATCATAAATCAGATTTTTTTTTTTTCTAAATAAAAAAAAAAAAACTGGGATTTTTTTTAGGCCATATGATATTACCCTACTTTAAAAGCAAGTAAAGAAGGTTCCCTTTAAAATCACATAAGTTGTCAATTACTAAAGCTTTTTTTTTTACATCGTGTGAATGTTGTTGATTATAATAAGAGAACTTGAGTTTAATCTTGAGGACGTTTTATTAATTCTTTAGAGTTTCAAAGATTTAATCGTGCTGGTTTAATTTTATTCATTTATTGTTTTAGGCAAATTAGGCCTAAATAATGGGAACGAAATTATACAGTGCTTCACATTTAAACATGCAACAATTTCTTAATCAGTTTACAGACAAATGTCTTTTTCCCAATAAGTTATGTCAAAATAAAGGACAGGTAACGAATAACAAAAATGCATGATGTTTTATTAAAGGAAAAAAATATATTTATATTTAAAATATAAATTAAAATATAGGCATCATATATTAAAATGTTGATATTTTGCATATTAATCCATGTAGCCTACCCCCCTAAAATAGGCTACCACTTTTAATGCTCCGAAGCAAAGTAAACCAGAATTTCTTTTGAATAATATAACGCATTATTAATATAATATAAATAATACTGCACACCTTTTAAATGTGTCAAATCTAAAATATGGTTTAATACCATGAAGCTTAGAAAATATAAGCACAGGCTCAGGCACAGGCTTGACATTTATCCTGCTTGAATTCGTTCTAAGAAATGCACATGACTTCATAAATACCAAACTTTCATCTGTGAATATTAAATATTAAATATATTAAATATTTAAACTATAGTTTATTTCTTAAATTTTCAGTGACTGAAGCAGTCAAATGTAACACATCAGTGAGGCAAAACTGACGTCTATTAGCGAAAATGTGCTTTGATGCGCTTGTTTGATAACTTGTGGTTAAAGCGCCACTCAGCGGTCAAAAGCTGCAAATGCACTTTATACCGCAAGGCGTTTTCGATGTCTACTTAGTGTATATATATTCGGATGCAGCTTAGGTCACTTACTGTCACTTTATAAACATATGAAATGAATTTTAGCATGAAATGGAAAGCTAACAACATGAGATATGAAATGTTTTACAGGTAATGGTGCTCATGGAGAGCAGACACAGAAACAGCCTAATTTTCCCACAAATGTTCTCCTGCTCTTGTTGAATCATCAATCATCAAGCCTGCATTTATTTGATCAAAAATACAGAAAAACAGTAATATTGTGAAATATTATTACAATTTAAATAAATAAATATACTTAAACAAAATTATAATTTATTCCTGTGATGCAAAGCTGAATTTTCAGCATTATTACTCCAGCCTTCAGTGTCACATGTAACATCTGTAGTGTATTTTCCTCGGCCATGGATCTGAGGAATCACACTGTCTCAGGGTTCTGTTTCCAGAAGAAAGATTTTATTCTCAAGAGAAAATAAAACCGAGAAAGCTGTGCAGAACAGTCTGTCGAGTCTGTGTCGGTTCTCTATTTTATACAGTGCTTCTGAAGGCGTGCCCATGTTCAATACATTTCATACATATGATTCTGTTTATCAACTCTTTTACCTTTTATAGCTGTGTCTCCAGCTTGCTTTTGGGATGTAGAATTTATTCTAAGTGAAACAAGGAGGCCTAATCATATATTTTGTCTTATGTCAAAACAGTGTGTCCAACTTTACTATATGCTGTATTTTGGTAATGTCTGCACCAAGGAGGTCTGATCATATATTTTGTCTAATGTCCAAATAGAGTGTGCAGATGCACCATATACTATCCCCCTGCACTCTCTGCACATTCCATTCTCACGCAGGCCTCTACATACAGTCAAATGCAGGATTATAACAGTAGAATAACTTCATACATAGATGGCTAGATTCACATTGATTATGCCTGATTAGTTTACATATTGACCAATAAAAATCTTCCACACATCCAGTCTATCACATGATCATTTAGAAATCATTCTAATATTCTGATTTATTATGAGTGTTGGAAACAGTTCTGCTGTCTAATATATTTGATGAATAAAGGGTTAAAAAGAACTGCATTTATTCAAAATAAAAAAGAAATTCTAATAATATATATTCTAATAATATATTTTCTTTACTATCACTTTTTATCAATTTAACACATCCTTGCTGAATAAAAGTATTGATTTTATTTAAAAAAAGAAAAAAAAATACTGACCCAAAATTACTGACCAGTAGTGTATATTGTTATTACAAAATATTTATATTTTAAAAACATAGCTTCTTTTTTTTTTTTTACTTTTTATTCATCAAAGTATCCTAAAAAACTATCACATGTTCTGAAAAAATATTAAGCAGCAGAACTGTTTCCAACTTTGATAATGAATCATCATATTAGAACGATATATATATATATATATATATATATATATATATATATATATATATATATATATTAGTCAGCATTTATAAATACTGTTCATCTTAATGTTTAAGTTTAAGATTTCGTTAAGTTAAGATTTTTTGAGTGTTACATCAACAGGACTGACGGAGGTCTGGGAGGATTCAGCCTCCTAGCTCCTCTAAGGAAGCGGATGACCAAATCATTCCTTCCTATTGACTGACCGAGCGTTGTCTCAGAAAACGCTGCGATAGCCGCCACATAAACTTTGAGCGTGGAGGGGGCTCTGCCCTTATCCAACAGCTCCTTTAGGAAGGAGAGAACCTCCGTCACCTCACAACTAAGGGGTGAACGTCCCCGAGCTGTGCACCAGCTGGAGAATACTGACCACTTCGAGGCATACAGCCGTCGAGTCGATGGAGCTCTAGCCTGAGTGATAGTATTTAGCACTCCCACTGAGAGATCAGCGGGTAACCGTTGAGCGCCCACACATGGAGGGACCACAACTCCGGTTGAGGGTGCCAAATCGAGCCCCTGGCCTGCGAGAGGAGGTCCCTCCTCAACGGCACTGGCCACGGGGCAGTGTCTTCTAACTGCATCAAATCTGGAAACCATGGTTGGTTCTTTCAAAGTGGTGCTACAAGCAGCACTGAGCATCTCGTTTCCCTCACCCGTTCTATCACCTGCGGAAGGAGGGAGACGGTGGGGAAGCATAGAGCGGGCAGCACGGCCACCTCTGTGACAGCGCACTTTCGTTCTTGGAAAAGAACGCGGGGCAGTGAGCGTTTTCGTGGGACGCGAAGAGGTCCACTTCCGCCCTGCCAAATCTTTCCCACAACAGCTGGACTGTCCGTGGGTGTAGAGACCATTCGCTTGTGGGAATGTTGTTTCTGGACAGTCTGTCCGGACCCAGATTCTGTAGCCCAGGCACATGAACTGCTCTCAGCGAGCACAAGTTGCGCTGAGCCCAAACCAGGAGGCGTTCTGCCAACCTGTACAGGTTTCGGGACCTGAGACCGCCCTGGCAATTTATATAGGACACCACAGACATGTTGTCCGAACGGACTAAGACGTGGCGGCCCTTGATTCGGGGAGTGGAGGCGTCTGTTGACACCATTTTCACTTTCGAGGAAGTCCCCAGGCTTACACCTGATTGGTACCAGTCGTTTGCTGTCCAGGGTTTCAGGGCTGTAACACAGCTCTGATTGACCTTGAGACACAACTGACCGGATATCCACGCTCCGCACGGTACCCGTGCTTTCGGCCAGAACTGCAAGGGGCGCATGCGGAGCAGGCCCAACTGAAGAACTGGAGATGCTGAGGCCATGAGACCTAGCATCTTCTGAAATTCTCTGAGCGAGAAGGTCGCGCCGCAGCGGAGAGAGCTCGCTGCGCGCTGAATGCCAAACGCGCGCTGTGGCGACAGCCGCGCCATCATGGAGCGTGAGTCCAGAGCTATACCCAAAAACAGTATCGTCTGACTGGGGTTCAGCGAACTCTTCGTCCAGTTGACACTGAGACAGAGTTTCTCGAGGTGATCGAGTAAAATGGCCCCGTGTTCCACGAGCTCTGATCGTGATTGAGCCAGAAGTATCTGCTGTACAGCCCCCCTTCGCTTTGAGCTTGAGATACAGGCTCCACAGCCCTTTTGCTCAACAGTTTTGATATTTCGGCCCGAAGTAGGTGTGCTACTTCTGTTTTGACCGTAGTTTCGACGAGCGCTAAACAGCGCGGAGGGCGTCGAAAAAACTGTAGCGAGTAGCCTCTCTTTATAATGTCTAGCACCCAATCCGAAACCCCTGGAAGCGCTGACCATGCATCTGCATGAATGGCTAAGGGTTGGATGCGAAGCGCGCTCTGTTGGCTGGGCAACGGCGGCGCTTCGGTGTGCTGTAACATGGGCGTTATGCCTGTGACGTTTGAGGCTGGGAGCGCACTGATCACAGCGGGCAGATCGCTCTTCCTCGACTCCGCCACGGTGCCTAACCGAGTGAGGGTCTGTGAGTAACTGTGGGCTGTAAGCGTGCACATATACTGCTTTCGACTCGCTGTCTGCCTGGGCAGAGCGCACGTGCACGGGTTTCGTTTTTACAGAAACCACACGCCGTGTGTGACATAGTGTTTGTGGGCACGTAGGAGTGGGCACGTTTACTGTGTAGTGCGCGCGATCGATCTGAGTCGATTTTATGGGCGCAAGCCCTGTGTGAAGGGCTGTGCTTATATGCGGAGATGGGCACTGAGCAGTGGGCATCGTCACTACATTTATAGCACCATCGGCCGTGGCCGGGACACCAGGAATTACACTCTTTTCGGGAAATATCTGGGTAGCCATGATAACGGCTTTTGTGTGGAGGCAAGCGGGCAACTGTGCAGGCTTGCGCGTTGCAGAAAACGCTGAGACAGTCACAATTCCTGGAACTGAAACAGCAGAGCGCTTGGGTGAGAGCTCAGCCACAGCGAAACTCGTACACCGGCGCTTTCCTAGAAGTGCTAGGATGACTTCGGGGCTTCCGGCCTCACCGTAATCCTCTGCCGTGCTTCCCACGGCGCGGGGCGACGGCTGGTAGAGCGAGAACGGGGTCTCGAGCTACGTTGCTTACGCTGTTGCGATGAAGCAGCAGGAGGCGGGGGGCGTGGCTGAGAGCTTTGCGGGGCCGGTCTAGCATGACTCGCTGCAGAACCGGAGAGCTTCGGCAAGAAGTGCTTGAAAGCTTGTGACGCTTTCTGGTCCTCGACGAATCTCTCAACAAACTGGTTGACAGATGATCCGAAGATGCCAGCGGGAGTCAGTGGGGCGTCGAGGAACGCAGCGCGCTCAGACTCTGCCATGTCTGATAGAGTCAGCCATAGATGTCTCTCAGCCACAGTAGCGGAAGCCATAACCCGTCCCATGGCCTGTGCAGCGGACTTAGTAGCGCGGAGAGAGAGATCAGAAGCACTCCTCAAATCCGCGAGACAGATAGCTTCAGGTCACCAGAGGAGATCACCCTGGAAAATCTGCAGCATGGCCATGGTGTGTAACGCAGACTGCCCAGCAGCAGAAAAGATCCGCGCGAGCAGAGATGACGTCATGCAGCAGGCTTTCGATGGCAACGCCGCTTTCGTCCGCCGTCCAGCAGAGGGCGGGCAAAGGTGCGTCGCTATAGCCTGTTCCACCGGCGGAAGTGACTGGTAGCCTCTGTTTTTAGCATCATCCAGTGTGGAAAATGCTGGCGAGTATGGAGCATTCCAAGCTTTCGCCACTTCTTCATGAAGCTCAGTAAGAAACGGGGCGGGCTTTGAGCTAGGAGAAGTACGCTCATCTGGAAGAAAGCTACCATCCAGCCGGGAACGAGAGAGGGGGCACTGGTGCAGACCACTCGAGGCCAAGGCTCGCCGCGGCCAGCGTGAGCACTCGCATCAGCTCCTTCTCGGTATCAGCCCGTCTGCTGGGCTTCTGAGCAGAAGGCGCAAGATCCCCGGAGCTCGCCCAACTCTCACTGCCCGAAGCTAGCAGAGAGCACGTGTCCTCTTCCCCCGACGCGGCCCTGAGTTCTACTTCCTCGGAAGACGCGGCAGCAGACAGCGGGCGCTGACCATCGGGAAGCGATGCAGGGGAGGCCGGTGAAGCAGGGAGAACCGGCGAGCTCGGAAGAGCTGGAGACGATTCCGTAATTCGCTGGGAGTGGCGCTTTTTACGGCGCTGTGTCGCAGCGGGGAATGCAGGCTCGGAGAAGAATGCCAGGCGAGTCCTCAGAGTCACCATCGGCAGTAGCTCGCAGTGAGGGCAGCCGCCGTCAGCGAGCGCGAGCGCTGCATGATCCTCACCCAGGCAGGAGACGCAGATGACGTGACGGTCTCCTTCGCTGAGCAGGGCTCTGCACAAGCCGCACGAGGGCATCTTTAAAAAGATGCAGCTCTTTTACAAGTGTGTGTCGCAGGGCGAACACACACGAGGATACAAAAAAGGATATAGGCGCCGGAACGCGCAGCAGGAACGGCAGTGGAAGGTGGCGTAGGCCAGCGGCTTCAGGAATGGCTCGTCCCGCTGAGATGCTATGGACGGCGCTTGCTTCCTCTCGTGATCCAGCGATGCGTGAGCTTGGCTGAAGAGATGAAAAATCAGGTGAGTCAGCCTTTTCGAGCTCCCTTTATAGGGCTAGGCCACACCCGTTTCGGCGGGAAGTGGCATGGAGGTACATCATAGTATGAGATTATATACTTA
Source organism: Carassius carassius (assembly GCF_963082965.1). Taxonomy (NCBI): domain Eukaryota; kingdom Metazoa; phylum Chordata; class Actinopteri; order Cypriniformes; family Cyprinidae; genus Carassius; species Carassius carassius. Next base: position 986,881 of record NC_081755.1, on the reverse strand, counting down.
GGAAAAAGGCTCAAATATATTTGATTAATCATGATATTCATGTAATAATAATGTATCAAACAACTGCATTTGTTGTTGTTATTCATAAGCCTCAGGGATGAGAGTTAAATTCAGCAAGAAAAATAGGAATACAAAGGAGATTTAAGCCAGTTTTGCTTGTGGATAAACTGTGAATTTTGCACATAAAATAAAGAAATTAATCCGTCTTAAATCTACTTTATATTCATCTATTTCTTGTTGAATTTAACTCCATTTTAACTATTTTTAACATTTTTCCTGTGGTACCCGGGGAGCAGTGTGCCTTGAGAAATGTAGTATAAATAAATCAATAACTACATAAACTGCATAAAACAATCATATACATTTTTGTTAAGACTTTGTTTTACGGTTACATCTATCAATTGCTTATTACTAATAGCTATGGCTTTTCTCTCAATAAACTCTTAATTTTCTGATAATTAGTAGGATTAGGGATGTAGAATAAGGCATTAATATGTGCTTAATTAGCAGTAATACATGGCTAATATTCTAGTAATATACATGCTAATTAGCAACTAATAGATATAACCGTAAAATAAAGTGTAACCGAATTTTTCAAAGAAAAAAGTAGGAGGATTTCAATATAAGCGTGATAAACTGGGTCATGTAGACAGTGATTCAACATTGCTCATGTTTGAGCATGATGCATTATTAAAACTAACTAGATGAGTCAAGTTTGCAAATGAACTTTGAACATTGATATAAAAAAAACCTGTCTGAAAGTTTGAAGCAGTTGCCTATGCTGAAGCTTCCGGCAGAACTTTGTTGACCCTGGAACCACACAGTGATTAACCAATCAGATATGAAGAAACAGTTTATAGCTTTTGTGAAGTTTAGGCTCACAATCAGTGTTAGGTTCTACATCAGGGTCAGTCACCTATAATTTCCTCTGATTTTAGGTATTTCTAATGATTAAGTATGAGGAGGATATGGTCACGGCGCGGTAGAGACGGCGCCGTGAAGGAAACAGGGTCTGGGTGCAAATGCAGAGAAATTATCTTTTAATGAGAACAAAAAGGCCAACAAGGCCAAAAACCAAACAGAAACAAATCACAGGGACAAGAGCAGACGCAGCCAAAATGCAGACACCAGTATACATGAACACTTACAAATCACAATTAACATTAATCCAGCCAGACAGAGTGGTGTGAGAGTGGAGAATATATTGTCCGTGACAAAGGGGAACAGCTGTGTGTGTGAGTATGTGAAGGGTGTGTCGAATTTGTCACCAGGTGTGTGTTATCTATTTTTCACATTCTATATTCCTACTCTATACTCACGTATTTAGATACACATAGTCTAAATTTATATTTTTTCATATATAATTATTTTTATAATAATTCAACGGCCCTTTGTCAATTATTCTATATGTATGTGTGTATATAGTTTTGCACTGTCTTGGCATTCATTGTGGACAGCAAAGTGAAAATGTTTTTCTCAATCACTATTTTCTATCAGTATGTATGTATGTTGTCCAGTTATTACAGAGGCATAAGAAAATTCCAAGATATAGAATATAAATAGAATCCTGAATTTCAGTTATTTTCCTTCGACAGAATAAAACTCACAAATATATTAGGTAACGGAAATGAACATTTGAGGAACTAATGAATAGTTTTGATGAGCTCAAGGAGCCCCACAGCACAACGTGAATATGTACTCCCCACGTGATGTATGTTCTTCATCTCTCTTCTGATCTCAATGTAGAATTACAGACAAAACCCCTTTCCATTCTTGCTATAGCTGTGAATAATGCCTATAAACATAGTGACAGTGACCAAATGAAATGTCAAATTTGACAACATCCACAACACTAGAGAGTCATTATTAACACAATGTTATAAAATAACCAAGTCAAGTAATGTTTGTATTGATTTTAGGTTATGTAATGTGTGGTGTTGAAATCTCATTTCTTATCATAACTCTCCTGGTTTTCCTGTGTGGGATTAGGTTTAAGATAAGGATTTGTTGTGGGTTTTGGAGACAGGAACCAATCCGACAGCAGTCTCCTCTGTGTATGAACCAAATAAAAATAGGGGAGTCATGATCTGGTTTTGAAGAGTCAAGCATTTGTTGTTCTGCAGAGAGCTACAGAGTACTTGGACGTGACTAACTTCATAGAGGGTGAGGTTTTTCAGCCGTTCAAAACTTTACACTTTACTGTTTCATAAAAGTGTGGCTTGAGTCAGTGGATCATTTGAAATGCTTATATATATATATATATATCCTTTCCATAGTGACGCACAGGGCTCTTGTACAGCTGGCAATATTGGAATGTGGACATTGAGAACAGGTTAATAATGAATAAAAACTGTTCTGTCTTCATGTTTTGTCAGGTGTGCAGTAGTACTGGTTGATTTCAGGAACAATGGCAGTCTGGCCTCTTTGTCTGTCTTTCTTTCTGCTCTTTGCTCTGGATGCTTCAGGTAATTGTTGTGAAGTGTATGTGGCCCAGTTTTCTATTCATGTGGTTTACCTCAAATCCCACAGACTGTTAGTTTGGATTTAGACATCAAATTGTAATCTGATTATTACAATTTTTAATACAAACACACACACACATATAATTTTTCTTTGATTATTTCAGAGGCAACACCTCTTAATGGCACAAGCAATGGTAAGATATTGATGCTGTCTTTTAGTGTGTTACATTTGTTCTGCTCTTTTGCTCTGGGTGCTTCAGGAAATTGTTGTGAAGTGTATGTGGCCCAGTTTTTAATTTATGCAGTTTACCTCAAATCCCACAGACTGTTAATTGTAAATTGTAATCTGATTAATAAAATGTTTAATATATATATATATATTATTTTTCTTTTATTATTTCAGAGACAGCACTTCTTACTGGCATAAGCGATGGTGAGATATTTTAGTGTGTTACATTTGTTCTGCTCTTTTGCTCTGGATGCTTCAGGAAATTGTTGTGAAGTGTATGTGGCCCAGTTTTTAATTTATGCAGTTTACCTCAAATCCCACAGACTGTTAGTTTGGATTTAGACATAAAATTGTAATCTGATTATTAAAATTTTTAATATATATATATATATATATATATATATATATATATATATATATATATGTATTCTTTTTCTTTTATTATTTCAGAGACAGCACCTCTTAATTGCAGAAGCAATGGTGAGATATTTTAGTGTGTTACATTTGTTCTGTCTAGTTGTAGTGACAAAAGCAGGGTCGTCACTGGTGAAAGGTGGTGATGATTATAGAGACCCACGGCTGTGGACAGAGCTCAAACACTGAACTGAGTTCTCCATCTGCACCTGAGTGAACAAAAACATAAACATACAAACACAAAAAGAGATGAAAAGCTTAATTCAGCATCAGTGCGCTGTGTTCTGTGCACACAGAGAGCCACGTCTCAGCCCTTCAACACCAAATTGAGTTTTGCTTCTTCTTGCTCTTGAACGGACAAATGCATAAAATATTATGTTGTACCTGTCTTGGCGGTCGGTTACCTCTTAAGTGAATGTAAACTGTTGAGAAAGAAATCGGATGGATTGTCTCTTAAAGTGACTGCACCTAATTTAGCAGCTGCTGTCGATGTCCTTATTTTAATCCAAGAAATCTAATGAGAGAAAATCTCTCACTGCCCTTCACTAAATTACTTTGTCATTTTAACAAGAACTAAACTCTTTTTCATTTATACAGTGAAGACTACGCAATGCTATTTACATTTGATTATATGGTCTCTGTAACTGGACAATTACAAACTTAAACATTGTTTAATTTGTATCTTTGTTCTGTTTATTTCTTTGTGCTATTTACACATTTTAAACAGGGACCTGTACCCTGGTCAGACAAGGTGCGTATACATACAATATCAATCTGATCTCAGTTTAATGAAAATACTAAAGGTTTAAGGCAGCAATAATACTCCCCTATCTTTCTTACAGAATCCTGTGAAAGTGGATGGTCTGCATATAAAGGTAGATGCTTCCGCTTTTTTAACTTTCCGCGTTCCTGGATTGATGCAGAGGTATGAGATGCCATCTTATCATAGGGATTCCTTCATTTCTAAGTCTTGAAATTTTCAGTTAGTTAACAATAGTTTTTATGTCCTACTCTCTTTAGAAACAGTGTTTGGGCTACGATGGGAACCTGGCCTCTGTACACAGTTATGAGGAGTACATCTTCGTACAGATCATGATTAAATATCAAACTCAAGAGACAAGAGTCCTGGATAGGAGGCTATGACGCTGTTTCAGTATGTTTGTTTTACATTTGTTTAGCGTACTTGTCAATAGCCATTCTTTTTCTTTTTATTTTGTATATTGTAGTTGTTTTTGAGTTAAGTCATAGAATAAAAAGTAAGATTAGGATACAGCTGATATGTTTGGCATGGTAGGTCTACTGGTTTCTATAGAGAAACACAAACATGTTTTTAATGCGTTAACATCATGAACTTGTGATCCAAATGGTTGGTGTGAACATGTTTTTTTATATTTACAAATATCAAATAATGCCATGTAGGTGTGTGATGGAAACGGAGTGTCCTTTATGGTGTTCTGTTCACAGGAGGGAACATGGCTCTGGAGTGATGGATCAAAACTGGACCAAGAGATATGGGCTCCTTCACAACCTGACAATAGCAATAGAAACGAGCACTGTCTTATGATGAACTATCAACGTGAGTGTTTTAAATGTTTATGAAATATCATCACTATTTATATCTTTGTTTTATCTTGGAAATCCTTAGTAGCCTCAATTCCAATAACCAGCCGAATGTAGAACTGTATTTTAACTTCACCTAATGTTTATGAAATGGTAAAGGACTAGAATTGGCTGTATTACCTTAACAAGCATTACATTTTATCAGAAAACTTATACTGTAACAATAATAGATTTTTTTCCTTCCTGCTATAGCCTCGAGTAACTGGAATGACAACCCCTGTCATATTAAAAAGCCTTATGTGTGTGTGAAGAAATACACACCAACATTTAAGTTTCATGTAAAATTGTGAATGTCTTATTGTCTTGCATTAAAGGAATAGTTGACAAAAAAATGACAATTTTAAAACATCGCTTACCCTCAGTCGATCCAAGATAAAGATTAGTTCTTCATCAGAACAGATCTGATGAAATATAACTTTACATCATTTGCTTATTGATGGAGATCCTCTGCAGTGAATGGGTGCCATCAGAATGAAAGCTCAAACAGCTGATCATGAAGACATCACAATAGTCCACACGACTCCAGTCCATCAATTAATGTCTTGTGAAGTGAAAGGTTGCAAGTTTGTAATCAATTTTTCATTTTTTGGTCAATTGCTCCTTTAACTAATTCTCCCTAATTTCTTTACTAACGTGCAAGTAGAACTCAATAAATATCAAGCAGTTGCATTTAATTGTTTCTGTGGGTTTTTGTCTCATTCCACATATCAGATGTGCATTTTCTGAATGAAATTCCTGAAGATTTTCGGTAAACTTTGGATCTGCGTAAATAAAATTCAGCATCAGAGGTGCATTGCTTTTGTCATGCCATTGTATTATTATAGGAAATAAATAGAAACATTTACTAATCGAGTTGTTATAAAACAAACTGTAAAATAATTCAATATGTGTGCCAAAGAAAGATGTTTTTTGTCAAAATGTCTATTTCATGAAATTACAAAGCTTATATAAGCAGAAGCAATACAAATACAAAATTCTTTATAGAGTAACCCGTGACGGTGATTGGTCCACATTAAGGAGATACTTTCATTTTTTTAACGCCCCAAAACTGGACTGGTATGCGATGGCAGCTTCAAATGTTGTTTCCTTCATCTTGACAAATTTCTCGAGTTGCAGTTAACTGTAGTCCTTATGTCCTCGTCTTGGAAAATATCTTTGGAAAGTAGTACTTCAATAGCACTCCTACTATTTGAAAAAATATTATATCAAAAACATCATTGTAAACAAAGACCTGGTTTAGGAGTATATACAGTATTTATCTATGTTTTATATTCATTTTAAATGTTTAATGTTGTTCAGCATGTCATGTTATCAAATTGAGAAATAAGTCAATGGCATTTCAGGAGCTAAGGGTCCAAAATGAGAAGGGTCTGGCTCCAGACATGCACCTGAATTCTCAGACACCTGCACTTCCACAAGTGACGTCCCTTGCAGTCTTTAAATTAATGAATCAATAAATCATTTTAAGAGCATGTCTGCAGCCAGACCCTCCTTATTTGGACACTTCACTCCTGAATTGCCAGCAAATACTCAGGAACCCGCACAAAACAGACGCCATGCATTAAAACAATAAAACTTCAAAGAGAGCAAACAACATCTCTCTCCACACACATTAACCCTTTCGCACATGAGTTTAAAATATTCTAGCTGAGCCCCCCGCGTGAGTTATTTTATATGACCGTTATTTTAGAGTTTACCGCCTTATTGTTTCCATGGCGACGCATCATGCTTGTCATGTGACACAACGCAGCTACAATACATCTGTATGCACATGGATCACTTTTATTTAGTTATACCTGTTTTATTCAAAATATTCACAAACGTTGTTCTGACCTCTCTGAAGTTCAATTTTTTCAATTCAATTCAAGTTTATTTGTATAGCGCTTTTTACAATACAAATCGTTACAAAGCAACTTTACAGAAAATTATGTTTCTACAATATTTAGTAGTAGCTAGTAGTTTGTGCACGTTTGACAGGATTTTAGAAAAATAAAAATAATAATAATAATAATACAAGACGTAGTCAGCTAGATGATGAACTATCAATATTATTAATTAATAGTAATTATAGGATGCAGTCACACATGTAGCAATAATTGTTAGTTCTGTTTGTTGATTCAAGATTAGGATCATCTGGGGTCCTCTGAGGGTCAGCATCATCTCTTCTCAGGTGTTCTGGATCCAGACTGGAGCTTGTGTAAATCCTAGTCCCGTGGCAAAACATAGAAATAAAATAGAGACATCATTAGCATAGCTGCTGATCCAACAAAGTAAAATTAGTTTAACCCAAGCTAAAGAATAAAAATGCAGATGCAACTACACTCACAATTTAAGAGATACATTATTCGAATGCTTGGCGAAAGAGATGCGTTTTTAATCTAGATTTAAACAGAGAGAGTGTGTCTGAACCCCGAACATTATCAGGAAGGCTATTCCAGAGTTTGGGAGCCAAATGTGAAAAAGCTCTACCTCCTTTAGTGGACTTTGCTATCCTAGGAACTACCAAAAGTCCAGCGTTTTGTGACCTTAGGGTGCGTGATGGGTTGTAGCGTGGTAGAAGGCTAGTTAGGTACGCAGGAGCTAAACCATTTAGGGCCTTATAGGTAAGTAATGATAATTTGTAACTGATACGGAACTTAATAGGTAGCCAGTGCAGAGACTGTAAAATAGGGGTAATATGATCATATTTTCTTGACCTGGTAAGGACTCTAGCTGCTGCATTTTGGACGACCTGTAGCTTGTTTATTGACGAAGCAGGACAACCACCTAGAAGTCCATTACAATAGTCCAGTCTAGAGGTCATGAAAGCATGAACTAGCTTTTCTGCATCAGAAACAGATAACATGTTTCGTAGCTTGGCAATGTTTCTAAGATGGAAGAATGCGGTTTTTGTAACATTGGAAATATGATTTTCAAAAGACAAATTGCTGTCCAATATAACACCCAGATTTCTGACTGTAGAGGAAGTAACAGTACATCCGTCTAGTTGCAGATTGTAATCTACAAGATTCTGTGTGGTGTTTTTTGGTCCAATAATTAATATCTCTGTCTTATCCGAATTTAATTGGAGAAAATTATTTGTCATCCAATCTTTTACATTTTTAACACACTCTGTTAGCTTAGATAATTGGGAAGTTTCATCTGGTCTCGTTGAAATATATAGCTGAGTATCATCAGCATAACAGTGGAAGCTAATTCCGTATTTTCTAATAATATTACCAAGGGGCAACATGTATATTGAAAATAGAAGGGGACCTAGGACGGATCCTTGTGGCACTCCATATTTTACTGATGATAAATGAGATGACACCCCATTTAAGTAAACAAAATGGTAGCGATCGGACAGGTAGGATCTAAACCATCTTAGAGCCTGCCCTTGAATACCTGTATAGTTTTGTAATCGATCTATGAGTATGTCATGATCTATGGTGTCGAACGCAGCACTAAGATCAAGTAAGACTAGAAATGAGATGCAGCCTTGATCTGACGCAAGAAGCAGGTCATTTGTAATTTTAACAAGTGCAGTTTCTGTGCTATGGTGGGGCCTAAAACCTGACTGAAATTCTTCATACAGATCATTTTTATGCAGGAAGGTGCTCAATTGAGCAGACACAACTTTTTCTAAAATTTTAGACATAAATGGAAGATTTGAAATAGGCCTATAATTTGCCAGTACACTAGGATTTAGTTTTGGTTTCTTAATAAGAGGCTTGATAACCGCCAGCTTGAATGGTTTTGGGACGTGACCTAAAGATAACGACGAGTTAATGATATTGAGAAGCGGTTCTTCGGCTACAGGTAACAGCTCTTTTAGTAATTTAGTGGGTACAGGATCTAATAAACATGTTGTTGGTTTAGATACAGTGATAAGTTTATTTAGCTCTTCCTGTCCTATATTTGTAAAGCACTGCAGTTTATCTTTGGGTGCGATGGATGAAACTGAAGTGTTAGACGCTGTAGAATCTACATTCGCTATTGTATTTCTAATGTTATCTATTTTATCAGTGAAGAAATTCATAAAGTCATTACTATTTAACGTTGGTGGAATATTTGAATCAGGTGGCGTCTGGTAATTTGTTAATTTAGCCACTGTGCTAAATAAAAACCTTGGATTGTTTTGGTTATTTTCAATGAGTTTGTGGATATGCTCTGCCCTAGCAGTTTTTAGAGCCTGTCTATACCTGGACATACTGTTTTTCCATGCAATTTTAAAAACTTCCAAGTTAGTTTTTCTCCATTTGCGTTCAAGACTACGAGTTACTTTCTTGAGAGAGTGAGTATTACTGTTATACCATGGCACAGTACGTTTTTCTCTAACCTTTTTCAATTTGATGGGGGCAACAGCTTCTAATGTATTAGAGAAAATAGTGCCCATGTTGTCAGTAATTTCGTCTAATTCATGTGTATTTTTGGGTACAAATAGCAGTTGAGATAGATCAGGCAGGTTATTTGCGAATCTGTCTTTGGTGGCTGGAACAATAGTTCTGCCCAGACGGTAACGCTGAGACATATAGTTAATATCAGTTATACGCAGCATGCACGATACAAGGAAATGGTCTGTAATATCATCACATTGGGGTACAATATCTATAGCAGTAAGATCGATTCCATGCGATATAATTAGATCTAGTGTATGATTAAAACGATGAGTGGGCCCGGTGACATTTTGCTTGACTCCAAAGGAGTTTATTAGGTCAGTAAACGCAAGTCCTAATGTATCATTTGCATTATCAACGTGAATATTAAAATCTCCCATGATTAGCGCCTTATCAACTGTAACTAGAAGGTCTGAGAGGAAATCTGCAAATTATTTTAGGAATTCTGTATACGGCCCTGGTGGTCTATACACAGTAGCCAGAGCAAGAGATACATTAGACTTCTTTTGCATGTCTGACAGTGTAACATTAAGCAGAAGTATTTCAAAAGAGTTAAACCTGTATCCTGTTTTCTGGGTAACATTGAGAATATCACTATATATTGTTGCAACACCTCCTCCACGACCAGTCTGACGGGGCTCATGCTTATAACAGTAGTTTGGTGGAGTAGACTCATTTAGACCAAAATAATCATTTGGTTTTAGCCAGGTTTCAGTCAAGCAGAGTACATCAAAACTATTTTCTGTGATCATTTCATTTACAATAACTGCTTTGGGTGTGAGTGATCTAATATTTATGAGCCCAAACTTTAAAAATTGTTTTTGTTCATTTACTTTACATTTTTCTGGTTTAATTACGATAAGATTTTTTCTAGATCCTACATTATATTTTGACCTCACTATTCGGGGAACAGACACAGTCTTAATAGTTTTTACAGCACAAGTACTTTTATCATTTAAGCGGGTGGAACAAAACTCATCATAATAGTTATTAGAGAATTGTCTTACTAGTCACATGGAGCGAAGTGTCCTGGAGATGTTGTCAGAGAGCAGCTCCGCTCCGATTCTGCTGGGGTGTAATCCATCAGCGCGAAACAGCCTAGGACGCTCCCAGAAAAGATTCCAGTTATTAACAAATAGCAGTTTCTGTTCTTTACACCATGACAACAGCCATTCATTTAAAGCAAAAAGTCTACTGAACCTTTCGTGTCCTCGTCGATACGTGGGCAGTGGTCCTGACACGACGATCGTCGCCGCGGGCGTCGTGCTGCGAACCGTCTCGATCAGGCTGCTGAAGTCCCTCTTCAGCGTCTCCGTCTGCCGCAGCGTGGTGTCGTTAACCCCGGCGTGAAGCACGACCGCTCTGGGGCTCTCGTCGACCTTCAGGATCGCGGGTATCTGCGCAGAAACATCGAGAACACGAGCACCAGGCAAACAATGAGTGTGCACTTTACCTTCGGCTAACGTAGCACTTACGTGTCGGACGATGAAGTCTCCGATGATCACAGCGTCGCGTCCTGTCTCGCGGAGGGGAGCGAAGCGGTTCCGGATGGAGATGTCGAAGGCAGGAGGGGGAGAAGTCGTCGCCCGGGACCCGGCTCGCGTCCTCCGCTGTGGATGCACCCAGGGTCCGTGGTGTCCCGGCGTCGCAGTGAAGGACATCTGGGAAGATCGCGTCCTGGGTGCACCGGGCCCGTGCAGAGAAACACACGGAGTAGACGTGGTGGGACTGTTAGCAGATCGCTGTATACTTACCCCGGACTTGTGAGCGTCAGCCCGGGATGATTCCAGCGCGGTTAATAAGCAGACGTGAAAGGCATTGGGACTTTTATCATCATGATTTAATTGTATATTGGGATATAAATTTTACTATTATTGCATATATATTGCGGTGTGATTTATCAATGTAAACCGTCATAATAATTGTATTTACATTTGATAGTACTTTAACAGTAGCTTCCTCCTGCCGCATACAGCCAATTAAGAAGACAGTAAAACGTCATGGGCGGCACTATGGAGGTGCTATCAGGTGCTAGACCAAAGCACCCAAATAAGGGCCATTGCAAGGGGTCTACAAGGCCTTGTGCAAAGTTGAGGCACACGATGATCATTTACCGATGTCCGTGGTCACCGAGATCCGGATGTCGGGAAGATTATCACATTCAAAAATAACATTTGTTATCTTAATTACTTATCTGCTGTTTAACCCTCTGAGGTCTAAGGGTATTTTCGGGGCCTGGAGAAGTTTTGTTATTCCCTGACATTTGTGCTTTTTTCAGGTGCTTATAAACATCTAAATGGCGAAAGTATAATATCACTGTAATAAGCACAAACTGGGCTACAATAATATGTGAGCAGCATGTACAGTAGGTGGCCACCCAAAACGCTCCTTCTACCGCCGAACGTACCGCCGCCGCAGCGTCTGTAAAGTGCATTTGCAGCTTTTGAACGCTGAGTGGCGCTTTAACCACAATTTATCAAACAAGCGCATCAAAGCACATTTTTGCAAATACACGTCAGTTTTGCCTCACTGATGAGTTACTTTTGACGGCTTCAGTCAGGGAAAATTAAAGAAAGCACTATAGTTAAAATATTCAATATTTTATATTCACAGATGAAAGTATTTATGAAGTTATGTGCGTTTCTTACAACGAATTCAAGCAGGATAAATGTCAAGCATGTGCCTGATCCTGTGCTTATGTTTTCTCTAAGCTACATTGTATTAAACCATATTTTAGATTTGGCATTTAAAAGGTGTGCAGTACTATTTATATTATATGAATTATTTGTTATATTATTCAAAAGAAATTGTGGTTTACTTTGCATCGGGGCATTAAAAGACTTATACCACTCGGTTGGAAAGCCATCTGTACCTGGCGCTTTATTAACTTTTAATCTGAAAATACTTTCCCTATTTCTTCCTTTGTGATCTCTGACTTTAGGGCTTTATTTGTACTTCCCCTATTGAAGGTAAGTCAAGTGATTCTAAAAATGAATTTATTTCCAGTGAGCTGGTTGTATTTGGTTTCCTCATATAAATTTTTATTGTAATTTTCAAAAATATTGTGAATATCTTACTATATATTTTTTTGGTTTTGGGATCGCTAATTTCATATATTGTTCTCTCAGCCTGTTGCTTCCTTATCCTCCATGCCAGCAACAGAGCCTTAGGACCATTTTCATAATATCTCTGCCTAACAAATTTGACTTTTTTCTCTAATTCTTTGTAATAAGTTTGTAGGAGGAAAGGAAGAGGACAAAGGGATCGCCCGGACTGCTGACGTATTTATTAACTGAAAATAACTTAAGTTCACAAACACCAAATGGTGACTTTTACTGTGACACGTTCGCACAACACTTCCGGTTTACTCGTTCCGGTTTCCGTTTCTGCTTCCCGTCAGCAGTCCGTCTCTCTCTCGACTGCTTCCGTCTCTCCTGGCGTTTTATACTCTCTCCGCGCCAATTACTGAAACAAGAAACAGGTGTTGATAGTTTTTGCCCAAACCACTCACTTACCGCTCGTCTCCTGATTCTTTCTCCCGCTGCAGACTTCCCTAAACCACGCCCCCCCTGCCACATACCCCCACCGCCCGTCTCAGGCCGGTGAGCCATCCGGCCTGCAGCCCCCGCCCCCCATTTCTGGAGAGGAAGTCGGCCACCGCCATCTGAACACCCGGCCTGTGGATCACCTTGAACTTAAAAGGCTGAAGAGCAAGATACCAACGAGTGATCCGCACGTTGGTATCCTTCATGCGGTGGAGCCACTGCAGCGGAGCGTGGTCCGAACAGAGGGTGAACTCCCGTCCCAGGAGATAATAGCGGAGGGTGAGGACGGCCCATCCGATGGCAAGGCACTCTTTCTCTATGGTGCTGTACTTAGCCTCTCTCTTCGAGAGCTTCCGGCTAATGTACAGCACCGGCCGTTCCTCCCCCTCTATCTCCTGGGACAGGACTGCCCCCAGCCCCGTCCGACGCGTCTGTCTGCAACAGAAAAGGGAGAGAAAAACCAGGAGAGTGTAACAACGGTCCGCCACACAGAGCAGCCTTGACCTGGGTAAAGGCCTGCTGACACGGCTCCGTCCACTGGACCGTATCTGGCACCTCCTTTTTAGTAAGGTCAGTCAAAGGGCTGGTGAGGTCCGAATAATTAGGAATAAACCGTCTATAATATCCCGCCAGCCCCAAGAACTGCCTTACCTCCTTTTTGGTCTTGGGATGTGGGCAGGTCGCAATAGCCGCTGTCTTATCAATTTGGGGACGCACCTGTCTATGCCCCAAGTGGAAGCCCAGATACTTTACTTCCACACGCCCAATCGCACACTTCTTTGGGTTGGCCGTGAGCCCCGCTCCCCTCAGCGACCTCAGGACAGCCCTCAGATGCTGCATATGCCGCTGCCAATCATTACTAAATATAACGATATCATCCAGGTAGGCAGCCGCATATGCAGCATGGGGCCGCAGAATCTTATCCATGAGGCGCTGAAAGGTAGCTGGTGCCCGAACAACCCAAATGGAAGGGTAACAAACTGGTGTAATCCAAACGGCGTTGTGAAAGTTGTCTTTTCTTTGGATAATGGAGACAAGGGGATCTGCCAATAACCCTTTGTTAAGTCCAATGTCGAATAAAAACGAACCGTGCCTAGCCGATCAAGCAACTCGTCAACCCGCGGCATTGGCGTTGGATACGCATCGAATTTCGACACAGCATTCACCTTGCGGTAATCCACACAGAACCGGACTGAGCCTTCCGTTTTCGGAACTAAAACTATCGGGCTCGCCCAGTTACTAATTGATTCTTCTATTACCCCCATGTCAAGCATAGCGCCTAATTCATCCTGAACAACTTTTTCTTGTGCTCAGGTAAGCGATATGGCCAGCTGCGAACTACCACGCCCGGCTCAGTCTCGATATGGTGCTGAATCAGGTTAGTACGGCCCGGTAGGGGCGAGAAGACGTCGGCAAACTCTTCCTGTAATTTCGTTAAATCAGTGAGTGGGGACGGCGAGAGGTGATCTCCACCTGGAGCCAGGTCGAGGGATTGTGGTTTGATATTCGCCTCTGGTCCGAGATCATCCTCCCCCGAATCACCGTTGCCAACATTTCTGATTCCGTCTCATTCCATTTTTTTAGGAGGTTGAGGTGGTAGATCTGACAGGACCCGTTCCTATCGGACCGTATTACCTCATAATCGAGATCTCCGACTTGTCGTGCGACCTCAAACGGTCCCTGCCACTTAGCCATTAACTTAGAGCTCGACGTTGGGAGAAATACAAGTACTTTCTCTCCCGGTGCAAATTTGCGTAATCTAGTTCCCCTGTTATACAGCTGGCTCTGGGAGTCCTGGGCTTGTAAAAAATTCTCCATTGATAGCCGCCCCAACGTGTGGAGTTTTGTTCTCAAGTCCAGCACAGACTGAATTTCGTTTTTGCCCTGAGATGATCCCTCCTCCCAAGTTTCTCTCAGTACATCCAGGACCCCTCGGGGCTGGCGTCCATAGAGAAGCTCAAAGGGGGAAAACCCCGTGGAGGCTTGTGGGACCTCTCGCACAGCGAATAACAAGGGCTCTAGCCACCTATCCCAATATTTGGCATCGTCATGAACGAACTTACGGATCATGGATTTAAGTGTGCGATTAAACCGTTCGACCAGGCCGTCGGTTTGTGGGTGATAGACGCTAGTTCGAATCGATTTAATGCCCAACAATCTGTACAGCTCGCGTAGCGTACGTGACATAAACGCCGTGCCCTGATCGGTGAGGATTTCTTTTGGAACCCCCACCCGGGAGATAAGACGAAACAGGGCATCCACAACACTTTTATCGGAAATGTTGCGGAGGACCACTGCTTCAGGATATCGTGTTGCATAATCAACTATGAATAATGCAAAGCGATGTCCTCGTGCCGATCGCTCTAATGGCCCGATGAGGTCCATACCAATTCTCTCGAAGGGGACCTGCATTAAGGGAAGAGGGCACAAAGGCTCTTTTGGGGCGCCCGGTGGGTTCACTAACTGACATTCCGGACAAGACGCGCACCACCTGCGCACGTTGTCATGAATGCCCGGCCAAAAGAAACGGATCATGAGGCGATTCAGTGTTGCTGCCTGTCCCAAATGGCCCGCCATAGGATTAGAATGAGCCGCATGGAAAAGCATTTCCCTGCGGCTCTTCGGAATTAACAATTGGGTTGTATTCACTTTTGTCCGAGCGTCTTGGGTCACTCAATACAACCGGTCTTTTAAAATGGCAAAATACGGATAGGTGAGGGGGAGGGCAGGTTGGAGAGGCTGGCCATCGATGGAGCGGACCTGTTGAAATGCATGTTTTAATGTCTCATCCTGAGACTGCTCCAGAGGAAAGTCATCATGCTCCGAGAGAATCAGTCTCCCGATTTCGTTCGGTTCCTCAGCGGTCCTGGCTCAGTTTCTCCCACCTGTACCCGCGCGGTCTCCTTCCGTGCCTTATTTCCCCAAGAGGCATCCGCACATAACGATCCCAATAAAACCGTAAACGCGGGCCAATTCGTTCCCAAAATTATCGGATGCCGGACTTGAGGACCGACCAGGAGAGGCGCTTCCAAGCCATCGTCCAGGCCCAGCAGGAGGACCGCGAGAGGTTCCGGAGCTGGATCGATCGGGAGGTTCACACCGAGGCCTCCGGGCCGCCCGCCGTGCCCATGCACCTGCCGTTGCACAAGATGGGGCCCCAGGACGATCCGGAGGCGTTCCTACACTATGCTTTTGTCCCCGGAATTGAATAATTGGGACAACCGGATACTCCACCATATCCCCGTGTACGCACCGCACCTTAACCACGCGGCTTGTATCCAATGCCCCCGGTTGAATCAGGCTTTGATGGATTGAGGTTTGGTTACATCCTGAATCCACCAAGGCCGGATATGTACCCCCTTGATACTCAGAGGTATTTGGTACTCGCCAGCCTGACCGGGGGTGACCTGTGGGACATCCGGGACCCAGATCAACGCCAACCGGCCAGCCCAGACCTACGGGAGTGGATTGGAGAATTGGCGCGGAGAGAGCGGAGAAACGGAAGCACTGTCCCCTCCGGCAGCCATAACGCCCGCCCTCCTGGGCGGGGCCCTTGGATTCACGAAGTGCCCGGGGCAGGACACGAGGAGGGCCGGGTGGACGGGACCTAGGGAGAGGGACAGGGCGAGAGAGAGAAGGGGGAAAGAGAGAGGGAGAGAGAGAGTTAGAGGGCAGGGGTTCGCCGACCCCTGGGCACGCCACCATGTGGTCCTCCGCCAGATGGATGGCCGAGTCCAGCGACGTCCACTTGCGGCAGGAGTCCCGGAGCTGTTGGGCCATCGCGAAGGGCCGACCGGCTTCGCCCAAGTCCAGGGACCGGAAGCGCTGACGATGTTGCTCGGGTGACCGGCCGACCTGCTGGATGATGGCCCTCTTCAGGTCGTCGAAAACCAGGGGGTTCGCCACCGGAAGTTGTTGCTCGGCCACCTGGGCTTCGCCAGAGAGCAGGGGGATGAGGGGCACCGGCCACTGCTCGCGGGGCCACCCGCACGCCTCCGCCGACTTCTGAAAGAGCTCCAGGAGGACGGGCTTTGCATGGCGGCGGCGGCCCTTCTTCCTTCCCAGGTTTCGGCACCAGTGTAATAAGTTCGTAGGAGGAAAGGAAGAGGACAAAGGGGTCGGCTGGACTGCTGACGCATTTATTAACTGAAAATAACTTAAAGTTCACAAACACCAAATGGTGACTTTTACTCTGACACGTTCGCACAACACTTCCGATTTACTCGTTCTGGTTTCCGTTTCCACTTCCCGTCAGCAGTCCGTCTCTCTCTCGACTCATTCTTTCTCTCCTAGCGTTTTATACTCTCTCCGCACCAATTACTGAAACAAGAAACAGGTGTTGATAGTTTTTGCCCAAACCACTCACTTACCGCTCGTCTCCTGATTCTCTCTCCTGCTGCAGACTTCGCTAAAACACGCCCCCCCCTGCCACATTCTTCCTCATATAATTTAGTTATTTCCTTTTTAACATTGTTTCTTTGATTTAATATATTTATGATTTCTTTCTTTAAACATGTTCTCTTTCTAAGTTTTTTAGATTTTCTTGCAAATCCACCAATCTTTTACATCTTTCCTTTTTTTATAAGAAGTGAGAGCTATGAGCTTTCCCCTAATCACTGATTTTAAAGCATCCCATAGGACACTCGGCAATTCTTCTCCATTATTGTTGTTATCCATAAAATCTGCCAGTTCTTCCGGGATGTATTCCTTACATGTATTATCATTCAAAATGCTTGTATTTAGTCGCCACAATCTGTCCTACTTTTTATTATATGTCAGGAGAAACAGGCTGGACTCAGTTGCGGATTTACACTGTGCTTTATTAAAGCAGATGAGACGGAGCAGATGAGTAAAGTTCCACAGTTTAGCTCGCAGGGTCGTTGAATGCCGGCACCCGAGTGAGGGAATGAGAAGTCGAAGCAGATGAGTCAAAGCAGATGAGTAACATTTCACAGTTTAGTTCCGAGACCGGAGGAATGACAGCTGGAAGCTTCTAGGAGCTCTGCGTTCGTGAGAACAGGATAGAAAGAAAACAGCTAAAGACACTGGGGCCTGAAGACAAGACACGACAAGGTGAGTACACAGACCAGCTAGTAGATCGGAGTTATTGATACGAGTAACAACAGTCTGACAAGGGACAGAGAAACACAGGGAATTATAAAGGGAACAAATTAAAAGCACATTGAGATCAGGTGGCAAACAATTAAGGTTAACAATAGAGAAACAGGGAGGGCGGGGGGGGGGGGGGGGACTCAAATCAAACAGACGCGGTGAGCTGTCAAACCATGGCCCAATGAATCTGGGTGCCAGCTTACGAGAAAGTGCCCGGAGAGGCAGATCCTTGGTAGAAAGCCAAACTCGCTGACCACACACATAGGCAGGAGGAGAGGACTGGTGACGATCGGCTGCAGTCTTGGTTCGGCCAGAGGTTTGGACCAAAATCCTCCTGACTCTCTCCCAGGTGCGATGGCAGTGCTGGACAAAAGCCAGGGTGGATGGAACCACTGCATCGGGTTCCTGTGACGGGAACAGAGGTGGGTTATAACCAACAGCACACTCAAAACTCACTCGCGTTTTGAGTCATTTTCTCCTGATAACCCCGAAAAGACCTTAAATTACACTTTCAGTTTAAATCGTACAGATAAGAGCAATACATCAATCGAATCTCTAAAGGGTCTACTTTTTTTTGGATACAGACATAATAACAACAAAACTTTGTGCACTTATAAAATAAAGATAACAAACAAGGTGCACTGTCTGCAGCCTTTGTCTGCGCTGATCTTCTTTTACAAACACGTCATTAAAATGAACTGTAACTCCGTGAATACTCAACGAAAATACATGAGAGAGATATCTATAGAAAGCTTGACATGTCTACTTTCAAACTAAACAGGTGCCGCCGAAAACAGATATTCTGTGATAAAGTAATCCATATGAAAACAACGCGATGTCTGTTTTTCAAGTCTCCCTTCATTATATCTAATGTGACCATAGCCGAACGCGCTATTCAGATTCATACTAAAGCGCGCGGCTTGAATACGCCCATAACAGAAGAAAAAGCAGCCAGACTGTTAAAGTTTTTTTATTTTACTGTTTGCTTCGCGATGAGAGGAATAAGACATAAATCACCCCAAAAAGATGTGATGTGGTTGAGGATTTGAGAAATGGATTTCCTCAGAAAAAAAAGAATGAAGCACTTTATTCAGCAGAGATCATAAACATGAGTAAGTCTCTTTTTATTGATTTATATACTTGTACTAGTTTATACATAACGTGTAAACCTTTTACTAGTTAGACTTTTTCCTAATACTTTTTCCAAACTATAATTCCTGACTAAATGTATAATCAAGTGAAACATTATGAAGTTTCAATAACAATATACAATACTATACCATTCAAAAGCTTGACGTAAATAATATAAATGTAACAAATAGATAACTGTAACAAATGTAAAAACAATGCTTTTCTTTCAATTTATTCCCCCTAAAAATCCAGAAAAATATTCTCAGCTCTTTTCAACATTAATAATTATGATGATAATAATAATAAAAATAAATGTTTTTTGTAGAAAATAAGATTGTTAAAAGGATTTCTGAAGGATTGTGTGACTGGAGTATTGATGCCAAACAATTAGTTTGAAAGTCAGCTTTGATTAATAAACTGTTTAATTCATTAGTTCATTATGCAGCTCATTATGCAGGCCATTGTCTTCTCAGGTGTAAATCACAATGATATGTATGATAGTTGACGCCTACTCGCATACGACTTTTACCAACAAAAAGTGTCTTAGAAAATTTAAATCAATATATTGTTTTCTGTGATTGAGTAAACAAGATGATTTTCACATAATTTAGAAAGAAAAATTCTAGGCTACAAGCTCCAGTTCTCAAAAATCCCGGGAAACATTGTTCTTTATGTGTTTTATGGCCTTATTCAAGTGTTTTAACATTTTTAGTTTTTCACTAACCACGCATAATATTTTTTTTCTCAAAAACACAATCATGTACATACATTCATTTCACATATTATTACAGCCCAGTTTGTGCTGATTACAGTGAGATTAGACTTTACCCATTTAGATATTTATAAGAAACTGAAAAAAGCACAAATGTCAGGGCATGACAAAACTTCTCCCGGCCCTAAAAATACCCTTAGACTCCAGAGGGTTAAACTCATGTGCGAAAGGGTTAATGTGTGTGGAGAGAGATGTTGTTTGCTCTCTTTGAAGTTTTATTGTTTTAATGCATGGTTTTCTGTTTTGTGCGGGTTCCTGAGTATTTGCTGGCAATTCAGGAGTGTCCAAATGTCCAAAATGAGGAGGGTCTGGCTGCAGACATGCTCTTAAAATGATTTATTCCATCCATCCATCTTCTACCTCTTATCCGGGGCCGGGTCGCGGGGGCAGCAGTCTAAGCAGAGAACCCCAGACTTCCCTCTCCCTAGACACTTCCTCCAGCTCTTCTGGGGGGACACCGAGGCGTTTCCAGGCCAGCCGGGAGACATAGTCTCTCCAGCGTGTCCTAGGTCTCCCCCGGGGTCTCCTCCCAGTGGGATGTGCCCGGAACACCTTCCCGGGAAGGCGTCCAGGAGGCATCCGGAACAGATGCCCGAGCCACCTCAGCTGACCCCTCTCGATGTGGAGGAGCAGCGGCTCTACTCTGAGCTCCTCCCGGGTGACTGAGCTTCTCACCCTATCTCTAAGGGATCGCCCAGCCACCCTGCGGAGAAAGCACATTTCGGCCGCCTGTATCCGGGATCTTGTCCTTTCGGTCATGACCCAAAGCTCATGACCATAGGTGAGAGTAGGAACGTAGATTGACCGGTAAATCGAGAGCTTCGCCTTGCGGCTCAGCTCTTTCTTCACCACGACAGACCGGTACATCAACCGCATTACTGCAGAAGCTGCACCGATCCGTCTGTCAATCTCCCGTTCCATCCTTCCCTCACTCGTGAACAAGACCCCAAGATACATAAACTCCTCCACTTGAGGCAGGAACTCTCCACCAACCTGAAGAGGGCAAGCCACCCTTTTCCGACTGAGGACCATGGCCTCGGATTTGGAGGTGCTGATTCTCATCCCAGCCGCTTCACACTCGGCTGCAAACCGTCCCAGTGCATGCTGAAGGTCCTGGCCTGATGAGGCCAACACAACAACATCATCCGCAAAGAGCAGAGACGAAATCGTGTTGTCACCAAACCTGACCCCCTCCGGCCCCTGGCTGCGCCTAGAAATTCTGTCCATAAAAATCATGAACAGAACCGGCGACAAAGGGCAGCCCTGCCGGAGTCCAACACGCACCGGGAACAAGTCTGACTTACAGCTGGCAATACGAACCAAGCTCCTGCTCCGTTCGTACAGGGACCGGATAGCCCTTAGCAAAGGGCCCCGGACCCCATACTC
This sequence comes from Carassius carassius, assembly GCF_963082965.1. Lineage (NCBI taxonomy): Eukaryota > Metazoa > Chordata > Actinopteri > Cypriniformes > Cyprinidae > Carassius > Carassius carassius. The sequence continues at coordinate 965,834 of NC_081755.1, read as the reverse complement.
CCGGAGAACCCTCCACAGGCCGCCGCGAGGGACACAGTCGAATGCCTTCTCCAAATCCACAAAGCACATGTGGACTGGTTGGGCATACTCCCATGAACCCTCCAGCACCCTGTAGAGGGTATAGAGCTGGTCCAGTGTTCCACGGCCTGGACGAAAACCACACTGTTCCTCCTGAATCCGAGGTTCTACTATCGGCCGGATTCTCCTCTCCAGTACCCTGGCATAGACTTTCCCAGGGAGGCTGAGAAGTGTGATCCCCCTGTAGTCCGCTTGGCCTGCCGGTACCTGTCAGCTGCCTCTGGAGTCCCACAAGCCAACCAGGCCCGATAGGACTCCTTCTTCAGCTTGACGGCATCCCTTACTTCCGGTGTCCACCACCGGGTTCGGGGATTGCCGCCTCGACAGGCACCGGAAACCTTACGGCCACAGCTCCGAGCGGCCGCTTCGACAATGGAGGTGGAGAACATGGTCCACTCGGACTCAATATCTCCAGCCTCCCTCGGGATCCGGTCGAAGCTCTGCCGGAGGTGGGAGTTGAAGATCTCTCTGACAGGAGACTCGGCCAAACGTTCCCAGCAGACCCTCACAGTACGTTTGGGTCTGCCGAGTCTGTCCAGCTTCCTCCCCCGCCATCGGATCCAACTCACCACCAGGTGGTGATCGGTTGACAGTTCCGCCCCTCTCTTCACCCGAGTGTCCAAGACATACGGCCGGAGGTCGGATGAAACGACCACAAAGTCGATCATCGACCTACGGCCTAGGGTGTCCTGGTGCCACGTGTACTGATGGACACCCTTATGCTTGAACATGGTGTTCGTTATGGACAAGCTGTAACTAGCACAGAAGTCCAATAACTGAACACCGCTCGGGTTCAGATCAGGGGGGCCGTTCCTCCCAATCACGCCCCTCCCGGTGTCACTGTCGTTGCCCACGTGGGCGTTGAAGTCCCCCAGTAAAACGACGGAGTCCCCAGTCGGAGCACTTTCCAGCACCCCTCCCAGAGACTCCAAGAAGGCTGGGTACTCTGCATTGCCGTTCGGCCCGTAGGCACAAACGACAGTGAGAGACCTATCCCCGACCCGAAGGCGCAGGGAAGCGACCCTCTCGTTCACCGGGGTAAACTCCAACACATGGCAGCTGAGCTGGGGGGCTATAAGCAAACCCACACCAGCCCGCCGCCTCTCACCATGGGCAACTCCAGAGTGGTGAAGAGTCCATTCTCTCTCGAGGAGTGTGGTACCAGAGCCCAAGCTGTGCGTAGAGGTGAGTCCGACTATCGCTAGTCGGAACCTCTCTACCTCACGCACAATCTCGGGCTCCTTCCCCGCCAGTGAGGTGACGTTCCACGTCCCTAGAGCTAGTTTCCGTGTCCAGGGATCGGGCTGTCGAGGCCCCCGCCTTCGACTGCCACCCGATTGTCTAAGCACCGGCCCCTTACGGTCCTTCCTGTAGGTGGTGAGCCCACGGGAAGGCGGCCCCACGTCGCTCCTTCGGGCTGAGCCCGGCCGGACCCCGTGGGGGGAGGCCCGGCCACCAGGCGCTCGCATACGAGCCCCAACCCCGGGCCTGGCTCCAGGGTGGGGCCCCGGCTGCGCCATACCGGGCGACGTCACGGTCCTTTGATTTATTCTTCTCATAAGGGGTTTTGAACCATTTATTGATTTATTGATTCATTAATTTAAAGACTGCAAGGGACGTCACTTGTGGAAGTGCAGGTGTCTGAGAATTCAGGTGCTTGTCTGGAGCCAGACCCTTCTCATTTTGGACCCTTAGCTCCTGAATTGCCATTGATTTATTTCTCAATTTGATAACATGACATGCTGAACAACATTAAACATTTAAAATGAATATAAAACATAGATAAATACTGTATATACTCCTAAACCAGGTCTTTGTTTACAATGATGTTTTTGATATAATATTTTTTCAAATAGTAGGAGTGCTATTGAAGTACTACTTTCCAAAGATATTTTCCAAGACGAGGACATAAGGACTACAGTTAACTGCAACTCGAGAAATTCGTCAAGATGAAGGAAACAACATTCGAAGCTGCCATCTCATACCAGTCCAGTTTTGGGGCGTTAAAAAATAAAAGTATCTCCTTAATGTGGACCAATCACTGTCACGGGTTACTCTATAAAGAATTTTGTATTTGTATTGCTTCTGATTATAAAAGCTTTCATGAAATAGACATTTTGACAAAAAAAATCTTTCTTTGGCACACTCCTCATTGAATTATTTTACAGTTTGTTTTATAACAACTCGATTAGCAAATGTTTCTATTTATTTCCTATAATAACACAATGGCATGACAAAAGCAAAGCACCTCTGATGCTGAATTTTATTTACGCAGATCCAAAGTTTAAGAACATCTTCAGGAATTTCATTCAGAAAATGCACATCTGATATGTGGAATGAGACAAAAACCCACAGAAACAATTCAATGCAACTGCTTGATATTTATTGAGTTCTACTTGCACATTAGTAAAGAAATTAGGGAGAATTAGTTAAAGGAGCAATTGACCAAAAAATGAAAAATTGATTACAAACTTGCAACCTTTCACTTCACAAGACATTAATTGATGGACTGGAGTCGTGTGGACTATTGTGATGTCTTCATGATCAGCTGTTTGAGCTTTCATTCTGATGGCACCCATTCACTGCAGAGGATCTCCATCAATAAGCAAATCATGTAAAGTTATATTTCTTCAGATCTGTTCTGATGAAGAACTAATCTTTATCTTGGATCGACTGAGGGTAAGCGATGTTTCAAAATTGTAATTTTTTGGTCAACTATTCCTTTAATGCAAGACAATAAGACATTCACAATTTTACATGAAACTTAAATGTTGGTGTGTATTTCTTCACACACACATAAGGCTTTTTAATGTGACAGGGGTTGTCATTCCAGTTACTCGAGGCTATAGCAGGAAGGGAAAAAATCTATTATTGTTACAGTATAAGTATTCTGATAAAATGTAATGCTTGTTAAGGTAATACAGCCAATTCTATTCCTTTACCATTTCATAAACATTAGGTGAAGTTAAAATACAGTTCTACATTCGGCTGGTTATTGGAATTGAGGCTACTAAGGATTTCCAAGATAAAACAAAGATATAAATAGTGATGATATTTCATAAACATTTAAAACACTCACGTTGATAGTTCATCATAAGACAGTGCTCGTTTCTATTGCTATTGTCAGGTTGTGAAGGAGCCCATATCTCTTGGTCCAGTTTTGATCCATCACTCCAGAGCCATGTTCCCTCCTGTGAACAGAACACCATAAAGGACACTCCGTTTCCATCACACACCTACATGGCATTATTTGATATTCATAAATATAAAAAAACATGTTCACACCAACCATTTGGATCACAAGTTCATGATGTTAACGCATTAAAAACATGTTTGTGTTTCTCTATAGAAACCAGTAGACCTACCATGCCAAACATATCAGCTGTATCCTAATCTTACTTTTTATTCTATGACATAACTCAAAAACAACTACAATATACAAAATAAAAAGAATGGCTATTGACAAGTACGCTAAACAAATGTAAAACAAACATACTGAAACAGCGTCATAGCCTCCTATCCAGGACTCAGTTGTCTCTTGAGTTTGATATTTAATCATGATCTGTACGAAGATGTACTCCTCATAACTGTGTACAGAGGCCAGGTTCCCATCGTAGCCCAAACACTGTTTCTAAAGAGAGTAGGACATAAAAACTATTGTTAACTAACTGAAAATTTCAAGACTTAGAAATGAAGGAATCCCTATGATAAGATGGCATCTCATACCTCTGCATCAATCCAGGAACGCGGAAAGTTAAAAAAGCGGAAGCATCTACCTTTATATGCAGACCATCCACTTTCACAGGTTTCTGTAAGAAAGATAGGTGAGTATTATTGCTGCCTTAAACCTTTAGTATTTTCATTAAACTGAGATCAGATTGATATTGTATGTATACGCACCTTGTCTGACCAGGGTACAGGTCCCTGTTTAAAATGTGTAAATAGCACAAAGAAATAAACAGAACAAAGATACAAATTAAACAATGTTTAAGTTTGTAATTGTCCAGTTACAGAGACCATATAATCAAATGTAAAATAGCATTGCGTAGTCTTCACTGTATAAATAAAAAAGAGTTTAGTTCTTGTTAAAATGACAAAGTAATTTAGTGAAGCGCAGTGAGAGATTTTCTCTCATTAGATTTCTTGGATTAAAATAAGGACATCGACAGCAGCTGCTAAACTAGGTGCAGTCACTTTAAGAGACAATCCATCTGATTTCTTTCTCAACTGTTTACATTCACTTAAGAGGTAACCGACCGCCAAGACAGGTACAACATAATATTTTATGCATTTGTCCGTTCAAGAGCAAGAAGAGGCAAAACTCAATTTGGTGTTGAAGGGCTTAGACGTGGCTCTCTGTGTGCACAGAACACAGCGCACTGATGCTGAATTAAGCTTTTCATCTCTTTTTGTGTTTGTATGTTTATGTTTTTGTTCACTCAGGTGCAGATGGAGAACTCAGTTCAGTGTTTGAGCTCTGTCCACTTATATATATATAAGCATTTCAAATGATCCACTGACTCAAGCCACACTTTTATGAAACCGTAAAGTGTAAAGTTTTGAACGGCTGAAAAACCTCACCCTCTATGAAGTTAGTCACGTCCAAGTACTCTGTAGCTCTCTGCAGAACAACAAATGCTTGACTCTTCAAAACCAGATCATGACTCCCCTATTTTTATTTGGTTCATACACAGAGGAGACTGCTGTCTGATTGGTTCCTGTCTCCAAAACCCACAACAAATCCTTATCTTAAACCTAATCCCACACAGGAAAACCAGGAGAGTTATGATAAGAAATGAGATTTCAACACTACACATTACATAACCTAAAATCAATACAAACATTACTTGACTTGGTTATTTTATAACATTGTGTTAATAATGACTCTCTAGTGTTGTGGATTTTGTCAAATTTGACATTTCATTTGGTCACTGTCACTATGTTTATAGGCATTATTCACAGCTATAGCAAGAATGGAAAGGGGTTTTGTCTGTAATTCTACATTGAGATCAGAAGAGAGATGAAGAACATACATCACGTGGGGAGTACATATTCACGTTGTGCTGTGGGGCTCCTTGAGCTCATCAAAACTATTCATTAGTTCTTCAAATGTTCATTTCCGTTACCTAATAGATTGGTGAGTTTTATTCTGTCGAAGGCAAAAAACTGAAATTCAGGATTCTATTTATATTCTATATCTTGGAATTTTCTTATGCCTCTGTAATAACTGGACAACATACATACATACTGATAGAAAATAGTGATTGAGAAAAACATTTTCACTTTGCTGTCCACAATGAATGCCAAGACAGTGCAAAACTATATACAAACATACATATAGAATAATTGACAGAGAGCCGTTGAATTATTATAAAAATAATTATATATGAAAAAATATAAATTTAGACTATGTATATCTAAATACGTGAGTATAGAGTAGGAATATAGAATGTGAAAAATAGATAACACACACCTGGTCACAAATTCGACACACCTGTCACATACTCACACACACAGCTGTTCCCCTTTGTCACGGACAATATATTCTCCACTCTCACACCACTCTGTCTGGCTGGATTAATGTTAATTGTGATTTGTAAGTGTTCATGTATACTGGTGTCTGCATTTTGGCTGCGTCTGCTCTTGTCTCGGTGATTTGTTTCTGTTTTGTTTTTGGCCTTGTTGGCCTTTTTGTTCTCATTAAAAGATAATTTCCCTGCATTTGCACCCAGACCCTGTTTCCTTCACGGTTCCGTCTCTACCGCGCCGTGACCATATCCTCCTCATACTTAATCATTAGTAATACCTAAAATCAGAGGAAATTATAGGTGACTGACCCTGATGTAGAACCTAACACTGATTGTGAGCCTAAACTTCACAAAAGCTATAAACTGTTTCTTCATATCTGATTGGTTAATCACTGTGTGGTTCCAGGGTCAACAAAGTTCTGCCGGAAGCTTCAGCATAGGCAACTGCTTCAAACATTCAGACAGGTTTTTTTTATATCAATGTTCAAGGTTCATTTGCAAACTTGACTCATCTAGTTAGTTTTAACAATGCATCATGCTCAAACATGAGCAATGTTGAATCACTGTCTACATGACCCAGTTTATCACGCTTATATTGAAATCCTCCTACTTTTTTCTTTGAAAAATTCGGTTACACTTTATTTTACGGTTATATCTATTAGTTGCTAATTAGCATGTATATTACTAGAATATTAGCCATGTATTAGTGCTAATTAAGCACATATTAATGCCTAATTCTACATCCCCTAATCCTACCCTAATCCTACTAATTATCAGAAAATTAAGAGTTTATTGAGAGAAAAGCCATAGCTATTAGTAATAAGCAACTAATAGATGTAACCGTAAAATAAAGTGTTAACAAAAATGTATATGATAGTTTTATGCAGTTTATGCAGTTATTGATTTATTTATACTACATTTTTCAAGGCACACTGCTCCCCGGGTACCACAGGAAAAAATATAAATATAAATATAAAGTAGATTTAAGACAGATTAATTTCTTTATTTTATGTGCAAAATTCACAGTTTATCCACAAGCAAAACTGGCTTAAATCTCCTTTGTATTTCTATTTTTCTTGCTGAATTTAACTCTCATCCCTGAGGCTTATGAATAACAACAACAAATGCAGTTGTTTGATACATTATTATTACATGAATATCATGATTAATCAAATATATTTGAGCCTTTTTCCTAAGTATATAATCTCATACTATGATGTAACTCCCAACCCTACCTAGTACAGTTCTCTTACGAGAGTTCTCTCGTACTGTGTCTTAGCTAAGACGCTACAGGAAAAATCTCTTTTCACGAAACACTGAAGCAAAAAATTATCCTTAATTTTGAATTATTGTAAAGCGCATTTGCAGCAGCACACAGCCGTAGGCGAGACGGCTCGCTCGCTCATTGGCTGCTCTGCGGCAACTGCACAAGCCTATCGAGCGCAGGCTGATGCAACATCAGACCAATGAGGGCGCTCGCGCCCTCCATGCCACTTCCCGCCGAAACGGGTGTGGCCTAGCCCTATAAAGGGAGCTCGAAAAGGCTGACTCACCTGATTTTTCATCTCTTCAGCAAAGCTCACGCATCGCTGGATCACGAGAGGAAGCAAGCGCCGCCCATAGCATCTCAGCGGGACGAGCCATTCCTGAAGCCGCTGGCCTACGCCGCCTTCCACTGCCGTTCCTGCTGCGCGTTCCGGCGCCTATATCCTTTTTTGTATCCTCGTGTGTGTTCGCCCTGCGACACACACTTGTAAAAGAGCTGCGTCTTTTTAAAGATGCCCTCGTGCGGCTTGTGCAGAGCCCCGCTCAGCGAAGGAGACCGTCACGTCATCTGCGTCTCCTGCCTGGGTGAGGATCATGCAGCGCTCGCGCTCGCTGACGGCGGCTGCCCTCACTGCGAGCTACTGCCGATGGTGACTCTGAGGACTCGCCTGGCATTCTTCTCCGAGCCTGCATTCCCCGCTGCGACGCAGCGCCGTAAAAAGCGCCACTCCCAGCGAATTCCGGAATCGTCTCCAGCTCTTCCGAGCTCGCCGGTTCTCCCTGCTTCACCGGCCTCCCCTGCATCGCTTCCCGATGGTCAGCGCCCGCTGTCTGCTGCCGCGTCTTCCGAGGAAGTAGAACTCAGGGCCGCGTCGGGGGAAGAGGACACGTGCTCTCTGCTAGCTTCGGGCAGTGAGGGTTGGGCGAGCTCCGGGGATCTTGCGCCTTCTGCTCAGAAGCCCAGCAGACGGGCTGATATCGAGAAGGAGCTGATGCGAGTGCTCACGCTGGCCGCGGCGAGCCTTGGCCTCGAGTGGTCTGCACCAGCGCCCCCCCTCTCGTTCCCGGCTGGATGGTAGCTTTCTTCCAGATGAGCGTACTTCTCCTAGCTCAAAGCCCGCCCCGTTTCTTCCTGAGTTTCATGAAGAAGTGGCGAAAGCTTGGAACGCTCCATACTCGGCGCGAACTCGTTCGTCTGTTTCGCCAGCATTTTCCACACTGGATGATGCTAAAAACAGAGGCTACCAGTCACTTCCGCCGGTGGAACAGGCTATAGCGACGCACATTTGCCCGCCCTCTGCTGGACGGCGGACGAAAGCGGCGTTGCCATCAAAAGCCTGCTGCATGACGTCATCTCTGCTCGCGCTGATCTTTTCTGCTGCTGGGCAGTCTGCGTTACACACCATGGCCATGCTGCAGATTTTCCAGGGTGATCTCCTCTGGTGACCTGAAGCTATCTGTCTCGCGGATTTGAGGAGTGCTTCGGATCTCTCTCTCCGCGCTACTAAGTCCGCTGCACAGGCCATGGGACGGGTTATGGCTTCCGCTACTGTGGCTGAGAGACATCTATGGCTGACGCTATCAGACATGGCAGAGTCTGAGCGCGCTGCGTTCCTCGACGCCCCACTGACTCCCGCTGGCATCTTCGGATCGTCTGTCAACCAGTTTGTTGAGAGATTCGTCGAGGACCAGAAAGCATCGCAAGCTTTCAAGCACTTCTTGCCGAAGCGCTCCGGTTCTTCAGCGAGTCATGCTAGACCGGCCCCGCAAAGCTCTCAGCCACGCCCCCCGCCTCCTGCTGCTTCATCGCAACAGCGTCAGCAACGTAGCTCGAGACCCCGTTCTCGCTCTACCAGCCGTCGCCCCGCGCCGTGGGAAGCACTGCAGAGGATTACGGTGAGGCCGGAAGCCCCGAAGTCATCCTAGCACTTCTAGGAAAGCGCCGGTATACGAGTTCCGCTGTGGCCGAGCTCTCACCCAAGCGCGCTGCTGTTTCAGTTCCAGGAATTGTGACTGTCTCAGCATTTTCTGCAACGCGCAAGCCTGCACAGTTGGCCGCTTGCCTGCACACAAAAGCCGTTATCATGGCTACCCAGATATTTCCCGAAAAGAGTGTAATTTCTGGTGTCCCGGCCACGGCCGATAGTGCTATAAATGTAGTGACGATGCCCACTGCTCAGTGCCCATCTCCGCATATAAGCACAGCCCTTCACACAGGGCTTGCGCCCATAAAATCGACTCAGATCGATCGCGCGCACTACATAGTAAACGTGCCCACTCCTACGTGCCCACAAACACTATGTCACTCACGGCGTGTGGTTTCTGTAAAAACAAAACCCGTGCACGTGCGCTCTGCCCAGGCAGACAGCGAGTCGAAAGCAGTAAATGTGCACGCTTACAGCCCACAGTTACTCACAGACAGCACGAGTCCCACAGGACCCGCTCAGCCCTCCCTCACTCGGTTAGGCACCGTGGCGGGGTCGAGGAAGAGTGATCTGCCCGCTGTGATCAGCGCGCTCCCCGCCTCAAACGTCACAGGCATAACGCCCATGTTACAGCACACCAAAGCGCCGCCGTTGCCCAGCCAACAGAGTGCGCTTCGCATCCAACCCTTAGCCATTCATGCAGATGCATGGTCAGCGCTTCCAGGGGTTTCGGATTGGGTGCTAGACATTATAAAGAGAGGCTACTCGCTACAGTTTTTTCGACGCCCTCCGCGCTGTTTAGCGCGCGTCGAAACTACGGTCAAAACAGAAGTAGCACACCTACTTCGGGCCGAAATATCAAAACTGTTGAGCAAAGGGGCTGCGGAGCCTGTATCTCAAGCTCAAAGCGGAGGGGGGCTGTACAGCAGATACTTTCTAGTGCCCAAGAAAAATGGGGGTCTCAGGCCCATACTGGATCTAAGACAGCTGAACAAGGCATTGGTGAAACGCAGTTTCAAAATGCTTACGACCAGGAAACTCCTCGCGCACATTCGCAGAGGAGACTGGTTCATGTCAAAGGATCTGAAGGACGCGTATTTTCAAATACAGATAGCGTCACGTCACAGGCGATACTTGAGATTCGCCTTCGAGGGCCAGACATACCAGTATACAGTCCTGCCGTTCGGCTTGTCCATGGCTCCTTGTACGTTTACGAGGTGCATGGACGCAGCGCTCGCTCCTCTCAGACTCAGAGGCATGCGAGTGCTGAACTATTTGGATGACTGGCTGATTCTGGCTCAATCACGATCAGAGCTCGTGGAACACGGGGCCATTTTACTCGATCACCTCGAGAAACTCTGTCTCAGTGTCAACTGGACGAAGAGTTCGCTGAACCCCAGTCAGACGATACTGTTTTTGGGTATAGCTCTGGACTCACGCTCCATGATGGCGCGGCTGTCGCCACAGCGCGCGTTGGGCATTCAGCGCGCAGCGAGCTCTCTCCGCTGCGGCGCGACCTTCTCGCTCAGAGAATTTCAGAAGATGCTAGGTCTCATGGCCTCAGCATCTCCAGTTCTTCAGTTGGGCCTGCTCTGCATGCGCCCCTTGCAGTTCTGGCCGAAAGCGCGGGTACCGTGCGGAGCGTGGATATCCGGTCAGTTGCGTCTCAAGGTCAATCAGAGCTGTGTTACAGCCCTGAAACCCTGGACAGCGAACGACTGGTACCAATCAGGTGTAAGCCTGGGGACTTCCTCGAAAGTGAAAATGGTGTCAACAGACGCCTCCACTCCCCGAATCAAGGGCCGCCACGTCTTAGTCCGTTCGGACAACATGTCTGTGGTGTCCTATATAAATTGCCAGGGCGGTCTCAGGTCCCGAAACCTCTGCAGGTTGGCAGAACGCCTCCTGGTTTGGGCTCAGCGCAACTTGCGCTCGCTGAGAGCAGTTCATGTGCCTAGGCTACAGAATCTGGGTCCGGACAGACTGTCCAGAAACAACATTCCCACAAGCGAATGGTCTCTACACCCACAGACAGTCCAGCTGTTGTGGGAGAGATTTGGCAGGGCGGAAGTGGACCTCTTCGCGTCCCACGAAAACGCTCACTGCCCTGCGTTCTTTTCCAAGAACGAAAGTGCGCTGTCACAGAGGTGGCCGTGCTGCCCGCTCTATGCTTCCCCACCGTCTCCCTCCTTCCGCAGGTGATAGAACGGTTGAGGGAAACGAGATGCTCAGTGCTGCTTGTAGCACCACTTTGGAAGAACCAACCATGGTTTCCAGATTTTAATGCAGTTAGAAGACACTGCCCCGTGGCCAGTGCAGTTGAGGAGGGGACCTCCTCTCGCAGGCCAGGGGCTCGATTTGGCACCCTCAACCGGAGTTGTGGTCCCTCCATGTGTGGGCGCTCAACGGTTACCCGCTGATCTCTCAGTGGGAGTGCTAAATACTATCACTCAGGCCAGAGCTCCATCGACTCGACGGCTGTATGCCTCGAAGTGGTCAGTATTCTCCAGCTGGTGCACAGCTCGGGGACGTTCACCCCTTAGTTGTGAGGTGACGGAGGTTCTCTCCTTCCTACAGGAGCTGTTGGATAAGGGCAGAGCCCCCTCCACGCTCAAAGTTTATGTGGCGGCTATCGCAGCGTTTTCTGAGACAACGCTCGGTCAGTCAATAGGAAGGAATGATTTGGTCATCCGCTTCCTTAGAGGAGCTAGGAGGCTGAATCCTCCCAGACCTCCGTCAGTCCCTGTATGGGACCTCTCGACGGTTTTGGAGGCCATGAAAGGTTCCCCTTTCGAGCCTATCCGAACGATTAGCCTCAAACATCTGTCATTCAAGACGGTGTTCTTGTTGGCTCTCGCTTCAGTGAAGCATGTGGGTGACCTGCAAGCGCTCTCTGTGAGCCCGACGTGCTTGGAGTTTGGGCCTAATGACTCAAGGGTCATACTCAAACCTAGGCACGGTTATGTGCCGAAATCCCTCAACATGCCGTTTCGGGCTCAGGTTATTTCCCTGTCTGCCCTGTCGGTGTCAGGAGAGGATGGAGACTCGAGTCTTCTTTGCCCCGTTAGGGCTTTAAGAGCTTACGTGTCTCGCTCTGCTGTCTTCAGACAGACTGAGCAGCTGTTTTTCTCGTTCAGTGGACGTTCCAAGGGAATGGCTGTTTCGAGACAGAGCCTATCCAGATGGATAGTTGACGCCATAGCGTTAGCTTACGCTTCCAGGGGTCTTCAGTGCCCACTGGGCGTCAGAGCACACTCCACAAGAGGCGTCGCCTCGTCGTGGGCGTGGTCTAGTGGGATCTCCTTACAGGATATATGTATGGCGGCAGGATGGGCCTCGCCGTCTACATTTATCAGGTTCTATAACCTGGAGGTTCCCGCCCTGTAAGCAAAGCTGCTGTCGGTATAGTTGAATCAGGGTCCTGATTGGAACTCTGAGATCGCAAGCGCTATGCGCTGCCGACTGTTATATGGGCAGTATTGCATAAGACCCACATTACCACATTGGTCAGGCCTTGCCTTGATTATGTGATGCCCCCCCCCCCCTTCCTGTTCTAGGACTCTCTGTGAGTCCCTCTGGTGATTGTGCACTGTAAGTCCTGGGCGTCGCTTCCAGGTTTATTGGTGTGTGATCCCTGCGTGCACGACGCTTTACATGGGGTTCCCGTAGCGTCTTAGCTAAGACGCAGTATGAGAGAACTCTCGTAAGAGAACGTAAGAGTACTACGTTCTCTGCCGTGCGTACGATTCACTCTGGTTCGCTTCGGCGATTAAATAAATCAGGTGAGTCAGCCTTTTCGAGCTCTCTTTATAGGGCTAGGCCACACCCGTTTCAGCGGGAAGTGGCATGGAAGGCGCGAGCGCCCTCATTGGTCTGATGTTGCATCAGCCTGCGCTCGATAGGCTTGTGCAGTTGCCGCAGAGCAGCCAATGAGCGAGCGAGCCGTCTCGCCTATGGCTGTGTGCTGCTGCAAATGCGCTTTACAATAATTCAAAATTACGTTTTCCTCCATGTTTGCAATATCTCTACAAAGGAGATGTAGTGCAGCTGCTCGAAGATTTCGCCGTTGGAGAAGACTGTTGATGTAACACTCAAAAAATCTTAACTAAATCCTAAACTTAAACATTAAGATGAACAATATTTATAAATTCTGACTAATATATATATATACATATACAAGCCTCTGAGCCACACAATCTTCAACAAGAGCAGGAGAATATTTGTGGGAAAATTAGGCTTTCTGTGTCTGCTCTCCATGATCAGCATTACCTGTAAAACATTTTATATCTTATGCTGTTAGCTTTCCATTTCATGCTAAAATTCATTTCATATGTTTATATAGTGAAAGTAAGTGACCTGAGCTGCATCCGAAATCGCATACTTCCATACTATATAGTTGGCGGTAAACAGTATGCGAAGCAAGTAGTATGTCCGAATTCATAGTATTTGAAAAACAGTAGGCGAGATGTACCCGGATGACCTACTACTTCCGCCCGAATTCCGTAGCATGCATATGATGGACACTACACTATCCCATGAGGCCACGGGAAAGAGGGGGCATATTGTAAAAAATGATCGCGAAAACGTCAGTGCTGCACATCAGCTTGTTAAGGTTTTTTTTTTTTTTAAATGGACACTTCATTGTTTAACAGTTTAATGATTTATTTCCCCTCTGTCTAGTGTTCATATTTAAGTTAGTATATATTTTGTCGGCTACATAGCAAGGTACTGTTAATAAGTATGCCTCAGTTTGTCAATGTAGCATTAATATCATTATTATTTTATAATCATGATTAATGTTTACTGTTTTGACCTTACAGGGTCTGATGAACACACTAATGAAGCCCTCTTCACTGGAAAGCACAATGCTGCCATCAAAGGTTTTGAGTAAGTCAACAAATTCTCTTTCACTTGGCCTTTTAAAAAATCCACTTGTCCCTGGTAAGCAGACAAGCGTTGATGTCGAGCCCCGTGATGTGTGTTTAAACTGCTTCAGTAGGCTAGGTCCAATCTTTATGACTCCTACGTTGTATTACGTCAATGGAGAGGTACGTCAGTTCTTCCTCGTTTTTTGTCCATTAAATTCATCATTAGTGATGTTATGCATTGCAGTGAGGGTAATATCATTTGTGCCCCCTTGAAAAAATGAAATGCCCATCCGTGAATTCGTGTCTGGCGCCGGGTCTATGTTGAATAACTCTCTACATGACCCAGTTTATCACGTTCATAGTAAAATCCTCCTACTTTTTTTCTTTGAAACATTTCAATGAATGTTTATTTATATTGCAGTTTATACAATTATTGATATATTAATACTACATTTTTCAAGGCACACCCCCAACTGCTCCCCGGGTACCACAGAAAAAAACAATTCAAATGTAAAAAAAAAAAAAAAAAGGAACACGAAGGAGATTTAAGTCAGATTGATTTCTTTATTTTATGTGTAAAATTCACAGTTTATCCACATGCAAAACTGGCTTAAATCTCTTAAATGTATTCCTATTTTTCTTGTAGAATTTAACTCTCATCCCCGCGTTTTTTGATGCATTATTATTACATGAATATCATGGTTATTCAGATATATTTAAGCAAACCCATTATAGTTGTTTTCTTTATTTGTCACTATGATTGTTCATTGTTAAACATACTAGCATCTTTCCCTAAGTTTGTATGTAATTATAAGTTCTGCAGTGTTGTGTTTTTTAGTCGAGGTAAATCCTTATATCGTCTACTGTATTTAACTTCAATCCCCATAGCAGTTGTAACACAATTGCTCTTACCTTTTGAGATTCAGTTACGTGACCATAGGACCTGGATTCCTCCCCGAAACCACATCTGCTCAGCTGGGCCAAGCCTCTTAACGCTTAGTAGGTTTACAGAAGAATATGTTATTCATATATGTATATGAATTACTCAGAGACTCTCCATTTAATAAAGTTTTAATGCAGCACCATTTGTAATGGCTTCGCTTTATTAGTAGACAATAACTCATAAGCAATCAAACATATGAAAATAACAGCGAGGAATTCTTCACCACGGGGTACGGCCCCAAACTCAATACTCCTTATTTGGTAATCACATATATCCTACACATAATACATGATCTTTATAACCGTCTAGACAGAGTACCAAAAGTTCAAGTTGGAAAAAATTGCAGGGGTTGGTCAACCACACATCACTGATACAAAAATCATTTATAGCTTTTTGCAAGTATAGCTATTTGGCCTGACCTGTGTTAACCACACAGGTCACAGCTGCATGTTAGTATAGCAAAACAGCATAGCTAGTTAGATGTTCCATTTTGCAACCTGGTTGCCAAATGCATCACCTTCCTTTTTCCATCTTCTGCACAGGATAGCTAATAACAACTTCGGACCACAAAAATATCACAAAAATATACCCCTATAGCTAAGGGGTATAATATGTGTGAGCAAAAACATACACCTGAAACTCTTTATCTTCTTTTAGCTGGGGTTTTAAGTTGCAATGATTCTAAGTCATCTGTTAACATTTGCAGCTCTAGACTGATCCCATTATAGTCAGACATTTCTTTTATCAACTTCATTGTTCTTTTATTCAAAGTTTCCTGTTGCCACATCAATTTTATTATAGTTCTCAATTTGAAGTCCATATTGTCACGGCGCGGTAGAGACGGCGCCGAGGAAGAAACAGGGTCTGGGTCCAAGTGCAGGGAAGATTCACTTTTTAATAAATGAGAACAAGAACAAAAAGGCCAACACGGCAACAACAAAACAGAAACGAATCACCGGGACACAAGCAGAAGCAGCAGACACGAAACACACAATTAACCTTATGCAATTTAACTCACAAATAACAATAGCAAATAACATTCTAATAATCCAGGCAGGCAGAGAGGTGGGAGTGTGGAGAATATATACTCGTGAACAAATGGGGAACAGCTGTGTGTGTGTGTGTGTGTGTGTGTGTGTGTGTGTGTGTGTGTGTGTGTGTGTGTGTGTGTGAGAGACAGGTGTATCGAACTAGTGACCAGGTGTGAGTAAGTGTGTGATTGGGTGACACAGCTGTACCGAGTGAAGGTTATGAGTCCGGGAGAATGGAAGTGGTGCCCTCTGGTGGTGAGAGGGAGGAACACCGGGTCTGGACTCATGACAGATATGGTGTTGATGTTCCAGGTTTCTTCTTTGTTCGGCGACGCTTCTCCACTTTCGCTTGCTTTTTGGTTATTCTGCTTTCTTCCACTTGTAGCCCTTGAATGACGAGATCACCAAAGTCTACATTTATTTTACCTGCTTCACAATTCCCTATAGAAATCGGCCCAGTCGGAATTGATCTGAAAACTTCATATCTGCCTCCTTAACGGGAAACATTACAGCAGTAATAATAATAAATATTAGCTAGGAGCAACAAGTACACAAACACCTCACAGCATCAGAAACTCCACAACTCTACCTAGTAGAGTTTTCCTCCATGTTTGCATTATCTCTACAAAGGAGATGTAGTACAGCTTTTTTTTTTTTATTAAACCTTTATTTAACCAGGGAAATAATCACATTGAGATAAATATCTCATTTACAAGTGAGCCCTGGCCAAGGTAGCAGCACACAATATACATAACTACATAAAACAAATTACACAACACACACATATACAGCAATAAAGCAAGATTAAACGTTAAGAGCAAGTGCAGACAGATTTGAATGTTTGGTTGAGATATAACTTGAACTCATTAATTGAAATAAGTACATCAAGTTTCAATGATCTTTGGATCTCATTCCAAGCAGCTGATGCGCTATAAATAAAAGCAGTTTTTCCAAACTCTGTCTTCATTAAAGGAACATTTAAAAGAATATATCTACTTGAACGTAGATCATACCCTTGACTATTAAAAGTTATTAGACTATTCATATTGAGGAAGCTGGCCAACTAATGCCTTGTACACAAGTATGAGCCAGTGCTTGTACCTTCTTATATGAAGTGAAGGCCAACCTACCATTTCATACAGTGCACAATGATGAGTGTGATATTTTGTGCAAGTTATAAATCTTAGAGCAGAGTGATAAACAGAATCTAATGATTGTAAGAGAGCTTTAGTGGTATTTCTGTAAAAAACATCTCCATAATCTAAGATAGGTAAGAAGGTAGATTCCACCAACTTTCTCCTGGCTGACTGTGAAAAACATGCACTATTCCGAAGATATGTCAATAGAATATGCAAAACAATAAATAATGGTATCGTCGGCATATAAATGAATACTTGCGTCTGATAGATTATCACCAAGATTGTTAATATATAATGTAAACAACAGGGGACCCAAAATGGACCCCTGTGGCACACCAGATTCAATGGTGAGCTTATCAGAAAGAGAACCCTTAATTTGCACTCTTTGACACCTATTCTTTAAATAGTTCCTAATCCAACCTAATGCGGTTTCAGAAAGACCGATACAATGTAAACGCAACAAAAGAATACCATGATTGACCGTATCGAAAGCTTTAGTCAAATCAATAAACATTGCAGCACATGATCTTCCAGTATCTAGGGCGCAGGTAATGTCATTTAAAACTTTCATAGTAGCAGTTACTGTACTATGATTTTTTTCTGAAACCGGACTGAAACCTAGATAAAGTGCTATTGTTGATTAAAAATTCCTTTAGCTGTTCGGTAACAATAGATTTTTAGCCACAGCTGATAGCTTCGAAATCGGTCTATAATTATTTAAAATGGTTGGATCACCGCCTTTCAACAGGGGTACAACCAAAGCAGATTTCCAAACATCAGGAACAATATTCTGTTCCAATGATAAAATATAAATGATTAAAAATATAAGCTAATGGGCCAGCAATGATCTCGGCAGCTAATTTAAAAAAAAATATGGCTCAATTTCATCAGGCCCTGCAGACTTCTTGATGTCTACATTTTTAAACCTTTTAAAACCTCACTTCTTGAAATTGTAGAAAAATTAAAGGTCGGACTATCTTCTCTCAGAAAAGATGGATTTGGTATAACGTTCACAGGAATTTCTTTGAAAATAGAACTTGAAGAAATAAAGTGCTTATTAAAAATATTTACCATATCCGTCTTATTATTAATGAGACTATCTTTTACTAAAATTTGGTCAGGAAAATCATTCGATAATGCTGAGGGAGAAAGTGATTTGATGGTTTTCCAAAATTTTATAGGATTATTCAGATTTTGTGAGGTTTCTTTTAGACAGTAGTCAGATTTAGATCTGCGTACAAGAGCTGTGCATTTGTTTCTCAATACTCTAAATGCTACCCAGTCTCTTTCTGTATCTGAGTTTCTCGCAATGGCCCAAGCCAAATTTCTTTCATGAAGGAGTTCAGATAATTCATTTGAAAACCATGGATTTTCACGGCCTTTTACTCAAAAAATCCTAGTAGGTGCATGTCTATTCACAATCTTCAAGAATAAAGTGTGAAAATACTACCATGCAATGGACACATCAGGTAATAAAAACAGTCTGTCCCAGTCAGATGTAAACAACTCATGCGGAAACCCCTGAATATCAAACAATTTAAAGTTCCTCCAGCTGCTCGGAGATTTCGCCTTTGGAGAAGACTGTTGATTTAACACTCGAAAAGTTACTGGAAAGATTACCCCAGAATGCATTTTTAGCCCACCCCAACCCTTATGAACAATAATTATAAATGCTGACTAATATATATGTGGCATGATTTCCCAAGTTAAGTGGTTGGGCTGGGAATTTTAATGTCATCAATTTTGCGGGCTATAAAAAGCCATTGTCGAATGCACCTAGGCAGAGCGTCATTTCC
The DNA here is from genome assembly GCF_963082965.1 of Carassius carassius. Taxonomy (NCBI): domain Eukaryota; kingdom Metazoa; phylum Chordata; class Actinopteri; order Cypriniformes; family Cyprinidae; genus Carassius; species Carassius carassius. Next base: position 947,260 of record NC_081755.1, on the reverse strand, counting down.
CAGATGTGGTCTGGTTTCCGCTGTTGTGATCGAACGTTACTCTGAGTTGATTCAGTAGAGGAGAGCGGCTGTGTTTATGGTTGCTTACACGGTTGCTGGTTTGTCACAGCTGCTCTAATCGGCTGATGGCTATGAGTTGTATCTGTCCTCCTCCAGGTATGTGTTTAACTTTTTTATATTCGCTCATCAGCCGTTGAAGTTGTGCGAGTCAGAATTTTTATTATTTCAGTTGATGTGTTGTGTATGGGTGACGGCTCTTGCAAATAGGCGGAGTAATTATACCTACAGCTACATCCCGGTTCCCGCAGCTGTCATTTGCTAAATTTATAGTTTTTCTGTTTTGCTTTATAGATTATTGGATGTTCATTGTATATTTCTTACGCTGATTGCAGGGTGAATAACATCCTTAGTGGCAGCACCGCTGTCTCGTCGTGTGGTCGATTTACATTAAGTCCATGTTTGTTTTGGGTCGGGGTAGTGTTTGACCCGTGCCAACGAACTGTGCATTTGTGTATGTTTTGTTTCAACAAAAGGCTTTGAGCATTTTTAATTTGTGTGGTACTTAGTTTTGTTAAATTTGTTTTTCCTTTGTCTCAGTTCAAATTGAGTTTACTGTTTTTCTTAATTGATTTATTTTGGTTGATGGTTTTGCTGTGAAACATTTGTACATTTTTTGTATTTAATTTTGAGTTAAAGTATTGTGTTTAAGCTGTTCTTTAAAGTTGTGTAATTGGTAGAATATATTGTATTAACATGTGTATTGAGTTATTTTTGTCTAGGAGCTGCAGGCCTTCTTGACCAGGGCGACCATTCCTCTGTAGATGGTGGTGGTGTTTCTTCATCGTGTGCTGTGGTCTGTGGCTTGCACTGGAGTGTGCTATGCAGATGGTGAGATCCCTTATTATTGGAGTATCTTCCCTGTAGTTTGGCTGCAGCTCCATGACAGCTGAAGTGACTTATGTAAGTTAGTATTAAAGTTGATGTGTGAGGTTGTCTAATTTATGCTTTTATGTCATTAAAATAAAACTTTTGTATTTGACCGATACCTGTGTCTCCACATTTTGCTTGCCTCTGGGTAGGAAACCTGTGTAAAGCCTTTTAGTTGGATTCTTTGGGTGAAATTCCCAAGGTGGCGTAGTCAGGCATTATTCCTTAATTTGATCATCTCAAATCTATCTGCTAAATGTACCTGGGCCACACTGTGCCTCGGTTGCAAACTGGAGTAGTCGGCAGGGTCTTCTGCTCTTTGTTTGGCAGCTTCTTGGAGTTTTTGTGTGTGTTTTTGTTCTAGTTTTGTGTAGGGACGAGACCGGGGTGTATGTTCAACTGTGCGCCCACTAAAAATTGTTACAGGTGATTTAATTTGTTCTTTGAGTTAAACATGGAAAGTGAGTTGCATTAGTTGCGGGACTTGGTGACTCAATTAAGAGCTGATAATGAAAGGCTGCGACAGGAACAATCATCGGTAAGTTCTCCAGGCCCTAGTACCATTGATGATAGTGACATTGCAGCAGCAGTGACTAGACCTGCATTAGCCAGTACTGGTGCTGCCTCAGTGGATAGGTTTGTTTTTGTGCCTAGGGACCGGAAATGCCCAAAATTTAGTGGAATTGAGGAATGGGTTGATGAAGTGCAGGCTTGCCCGTTGCTTGTCATTGGCTGATCAAGCTTCCTTCCTCTTCGATCATTTAGAAGGTCTTGAGGAAATTAGGCATCGCCCTGATACGGATAGAGGGACTTCAGCTAGAATAATTTGGGCCCTTCATGAACTATATGAAGCCTTTTTCTCCTGGAGGCAGCAGGAAGGGAAGACCCTGTTTAGACTTTTCACTTTCTTTGATGGGCCTCCAGGAGAAAGTTTACCTGTTAGCCAGCCATTATGGGACTCACAGCTGAAGTGCTCTACCTAACTTATAATAGTGTTGTCACGATACCAAAATTATTGTTTCGATACCGATACCTAGTCAAGAATTGCGATTTCGATACTTTTTCGTTACTTTTCCTGAAAGGGGAAAATACACTCTCAAATATCATTGCTGTGCTTTATTTTAAAATCGGGACAACATTCTAATCATATAGCACACTAATAAATGAACATATGAACAGCATATATGTTAAACATTTGAGCAAAATATGAAATATCAAAATATCACGGAAGATACGTTGCTACTTAGACCTTCGTATAACCTTATCAAAGAACCTAATAAAATATTCAAATATATATTCCAAATATTTAATATAGGCTATATGAAATTGCATTAGTGATGGTTCGTGCTTGAATGAATCTTTTAGGTTAATGAATCGTTCCCGTTCAGGTAATCCACTGACTCATATTTCTCGTTCACTGAAGTTCCTCTCTCCACAGCAGCGCGCGAGCACTGCGCTTATAGCAGCGCATGCGCAGCTCGTGAACAGCTCTGTGAACTGTTTCATCCTGTCAAAGAGTTACTCAAGATGTGACGGAGCATGTGATTTGTTGAATGTAGTGAACAAATCCGCCCTTCACTGAACGAGATCGATAGATCTTCTCATTTGAGAGGAGAAAACACACAGACGTCCATAGGGAGGCACTGGAAGCGTGCGTTGCACACACCAACATGAGATTTGTCTCTTACAAATCTGGAACGCAGTCATTCTTTGAAGTATCGATACTAATAAATTTAGGAATCGTGACGTTTTTACATTTCTGTGACCTCTTCAACAAAGGCTGGAGAGTATTTTGGAGGCCTGTAAATAATAATAAACAGAATGCATGGAGCACCTTTCAGCACAATCCCTAGATATTCAAAAGACAAGTACTGACCAAATGACACTTGCTTGCATTGATAGACATCTTTAAATAGAGCAGCTACACCTCCACCTCTCCTAACAGTCCTGCAGACACTCATGTAAGTGAAGTTAGGCTGCTTCATTAGGGACTGTTGCATTGCAGCTGTCTTCAAGCCATGTTTCGTTTAGAAACATAAAATCCAGATTGTTTGTGGTTATAAAGTCATTGATTATAAATCATTTATTATTTAGTGAGCGAATGTTTAAAGATGCTAATTTGATGGCTGTGCTTTGTGTCTTTACATCAATCTTAGTTTGATGCATAATAGGCCTCAGATTAGATGAGTTTGCCCTTCGGCTTGAGATGGCCTTAGACTTTCTATTACGTGATAAAACTGAAATAGAGAAAGCTACAGGCACACTGGGTTCCCGCTTGTTCAGTAGGCATTTGTGAATGTTGCTGTTATTATAGCGGGGACCCGACACATATCACTGAGAGCTGCTATCAGTTGTTTTTGGTTCACCTTCAGCAGATAGAGGTGAAGTCATCTCCAGCAGGTGATAAATAAAGTATATGGACAATGCAGTGCTGTTACAGTATAGAAACTATTCTGCCTTATTATGTGATAACATTTTTTATTATTTGTTATTGTCCAGAAGTTATAGATTTCTAAGCCAATTCAAAGCTTAATAAAGTTAAAAAAAATTAAAGTTGCCTATACACTACCAATCAAAAGTTTTTGAACAGTAAGCTTGTTAATGTTTTTTAAAGAAGTCTCTTCTGTTCACCAAGCCTGCATTTATTTGATCCAAAGTACAGCAAAACAATCAAATTTTGAAATATTTTTACTAGCCTATTTAAAATAACTGATTTCTATTTGAATATATTTCAAAATGTAATTTATTGAGATTTCAAAGCTGAATTTTTTGCATTATTACTCCGTTCACTCGATCCTTCAGAAATAATTCTAATATTCTGATTTGCTGCTAAAAAAAAAACACACTTATTATGATAATGTTGAAAACAGCGGAGTAGATTTTTCTCAGGTTTCTTTGATGAATAGAAAGTTTAGAAGAACAGCATTTATATGAAATATAAATCTTTTGTAAAATGACATCTTTATCACGTCGTAGGCAAAATTTAAATCAACTCTCATCAGCATAAAAGACAGACTCATACTCAGGTATAATTAAAAAGAAAGCTTTTATTCTTTGCAAAGAAGGTCAGACAGTCATACAGCAACACTGAGTTCCTGCAGAGTGAAACCGACCCAGGAAGAGGGCAGTCCTCCACCTTATATCCCTTTGCTGTGTCAAGGTTACAAAGTCTTAGCAGCTGTAAATTTCCACACATAACAAGGAACACTCTCTATGGGCTGTTTCTCACACATTTAGGACTTATGCCGCGTTTCCACCGAAATTACCCGGAACATTTGTACCAGGAACTTTTTTTCCCAGGAACCTTTCCCCCCCAGACCTGTTGCTTTCTGCGTTTCCACCGCGGTGTAAAGTACCGGGAAGATTAGACAAATAGACTGGTGACATAGGTCTGCGCGCGTTTCTCAATACAAAGTGCGCTGATTTTGGACGTGCATTCTCGGTAGTGCGGACTTTGTGCATTCGACTCGGGAGTGTGATGTCCGCGACGACGCAAGTCCAGTAAATCTGCAAACAGCAGCATATACTTGATAACTTCAGTCAGCTGACCATGGCTATTATTTTCCTCTCTGTATATTTACAATAAAACGAAATAGGATATCAAATACCACTGCCTCCTTTCGTTTTCATTTAAGCATAATAACAGCTGCAGAAATGTACTTAGTTCAGGGATATGTGTATATATAGCCTACAGCCATTACAATGAAACGAAATATTATATAGATTTGCCTTTTTTATTTTCATTTTAACATATAGATAAATTGAATACAGACCAAAGATAACCTGTTAGATTTACCCAAAACGAATTATATTTTATGTTTAACCACTAAAGAGACATCGGAGCCAGCGGCAAACATCAGAAGGTCTAGCCGAGGAAAGGCTGCTTCTCGGCGGATACAGGAGGACTTAGCTCCCGCTGATCGCGTGGAGTTCACCGTCTCTGAGATCGGCGAAACACATTTTTAAATAGGCGCTGTCTTTATAAATAAACCACATTTGAGTTTTAAACAACTACATTCTCGCCTGAAATACTTTTAAAATTACATTTCATGACACAATAACAGTAATATTTAGAAAATGTTGATCCGAATAAATGGTGGTTGAACTCAACCAATGCTGCGTGAACTCAACCAATCAGGATGTTTAGCGGCCAAGTCCCACCCCCGAAAGTTCAGGAACTTTGAAAAAGTACCACCTCGCCAGCAGGGACTTTCTGAGGGGCATTTTTTTACCCGGAACTTTATTTAGTTCCTGGTTCCTGCGGTGGAAACACACCGAGTACCAGGCCAAAGTCCCTAGTTCCTGGGTAAAGTTCCTGCGGTGGAAACGGGGCATTAGGTGACCCCCTCAGGTCATCCTCAGGCATTGTCCCCCCACTATATGGCCCAATGACCCCAATGACTATATGGGCCAATGAAGGTCACACTCAAACATCTGTTTCCCCCCCAGGTGTCGCCCTTCTGAACCCACACAGCAATTCTAAGAAAACACATGCATATATGGGCATACAGAAGCAATGTTAAATGATTTTTCCACCACAATTTCCCCCTTTTTATCATTCATTGATCACTAAAACATAAAAATTCATTACTACTGGTTATATTTTCACTACACACTTAACATTATGTTTCTGCTCTGGAAGCCGGGCTAAACGAGTAAGTCACTGCTACTGCATTCCTGACATGAGTCAGACCCTCAGTCACCTCACAGACACAAACACAATCCAAAACCAAAAATTCGCACTCAGGAATACAAACATAATTCAAAATAAAGCAAACTTAAGGCATATCATCACATTTATACTCTTCATCTCTGATTTTCTCATAAATGATCACTCTCTTAAATTTGTGAAAGAAGGAAGAAAATATTAAAGGCTTTTTGTATGGGGATAGACCGTATTTTAAGCAAGCAAACAGTATAAATTCAGATAGGCCTGAACATTACTTACTTCAAAGAAAAAAATATCATGAATCTCATACATTTAACACATTTCACTGTAGCTTCCGCTACTGTTTGTCTCTTCATCAATAGTTTTCTCCCCACTCAAATCCATGATGTCTTCATTGTACACAGTCATTTGAACCATTTGATATGAAACACTAGACTTCACCAGTCTCTGTACTGAGCTGGATGTCAACTAAAAAATAAATGGTAGCCATAATAGCAGCAAAAATCATTTAGCAGCATTATGTGTACGGCTAGGCTCTTTTACGGCCATTCTCATGTGTGTTATGATATTGGTAACATTGTCACTGTAGTCTGGAATATGAAAACAACATGATATACCCAACTATGATCCTCATAGTTATCTTTCACTTGTGCGCAGACTACTTAGATGCTGTTTTTCAGTCTTAACCTTGCTCTTCCTGCTGATAAGGACGCTTGATGTTTAGGCTTACTCCCTCAGCTCCTCTTCCTCAGATGTAGGTGGGACCTTTCTGCAGTGGCTGGCCTGGATCCACGTTGCTCTCTCTGTAAAAATTAATACAAGACATAGTCAGCCAGACGATGAACATTATTAACAGCAATTATTATATGATGCAGTCACATTTGTAGCAATATTTGTTAGTTCTATTTGTTGATTCAGGGTTAACATCATCTGGGGTCCTCTGAGGGGTCAGCATCATCTCTTCTTAGGTGTTCTGGATCCAGACTGGAGCTTGTGTAAATCCCGTGGAAAAACATAGAAACAAATAAGAGATATCATTAGCATAGCTGCTGTTCCAACAAAGTAAAATTAATTAGTTTAACCCATGCTAAAGAATAAGAATGCACATTTGATCAGATGCAACTACACTCACAATTTAAAAGATACATTATTCGAATGCTTGGCGAAAGAGATGAGTTTTTAATCTAGATTTAAACAGAGAGAGTGTGTCTGAACCCCGAACATTATCAGTAAGGCTATTCCAGAGTTTGGGAGCCAAATGTGAAAAAGCTCTACCTCCTTTAGTGGACTTTGCTATCCTTGGATCTACCAAAAGTCCAGCGTTTTGTGACCTTAGGGTGCGTGATGGGTTGTAGCGTGGTAGAAGGCTAGTTAGGTTCGCAGGAGCTAAACCATTTAGGGCCTTATAGGTAATTAATGATCATTTGTAACTGATACTGAACTTAATAGGTAGCCAGTGCAGAGACTGTAAAAATGGGGTAATAGGGTCATATTTTCTTGACCTGGTAAGGACTCTAGCTGCAGCATTTTGGACTACCTGTAGCTTATTGAAGATGCAGGACAGCCACCTAGAAGTGCATTACAATAGTCCAGTCTAGAGGTCATGAACGCATGAACTAGCTTTTCTGCATCAGAAACAGAGAACATGTTTCGTAGCTTGGCAATGTTTCTAAGATGGAAGAATGCAGTTTTTGTAACATGGGAAATGTGATTTTCAAAAGACAAGTTGCTGTGTAATATAACACCCAGATTTTTGACTGTAAAGGAAGTAACAGTACATCCGTCTTGTTGCAAATTGTAATCTACAAGATTCTGTGTACTGTTTTTTGGTCTACCTCCATAGAGCGTCATTAGCAAAGTCTTCTAACAGCGCTAGAGCATCCATTATGATGATATGTTATATACGCACATGCCTTTTTTATAGCCCATTCATTAAAAAAAATTTGCACCTGGTTTAGAATGCTGATAATGATAATTCAGGTTGATGCAATTTGATTTATTGGGTGATGTAATAGGATAATTTAGAAGTTTTTAATTTTAAATAGTTATTGCTATTTGGGCCAGTTGGTGTCGCCAAAACACACACTTCTAAAAGAGTGCGTATGCACGGTATGGTCAAGAGCATCCTTACGGTGCGCACTTATTTACGCCAAGTTTATTTTTTATAAATCCCGATATGTGCGTGGAAAAATAGGTACGCATATTTCTATGCCCATTTTGTGCATACGCAACGTTTATACATCAGGCCCCAGGTACTGGAAGAAGCATTTCTGGAAACAGAACGTAGTGCAGCCAATAGAGTATCGGTGCCTGTTCCCATCGAGGACAGTAGAAATCGTACAGCAGATTATGTAAAATCACAAATCTCAGATTAGTAGTGGTACACTGCCCTCTAGTGGATAGAAATGCAACCAAAACTTCAATTTTCTCAATTTGTTAGTCTAATTAAAAGTGAAACTGATTTCAAGGACATAACAATTAATTCACAAAACATGGACTTTAGTGTAGACATGTTTCAAGATGCCACCAAAACGCAGGCTTCTCCTTGTCGCTACAAAATAAAGAGTGGACCTTCTGGTAAAGGAGGTTCCTTGTCCATTACCTATGACCTCGCAAAGAATCTAGCTGGTACACAGCTTGTGTCAGCAGGGCTTACTTATTTTGATGATAAGCCCATTAATTACTGGTCATGCAAATCATCTATCCAGGGTGCAATTTCTGGTCTGGGTCTTTCACCTGCAGAAGAACTAGATCTCTTGATTAAATACCTGGGTAAAGAATTTTCCGAGCATGCAAGGAGACTGAAAGCTGTTCATATCAGAAGCCCAGCAGCTGCACTGATAATTACATGGCAGAGACTTGAGGAAATATACGGTTCTCCAGACCAATTGAACATGCTCTTTTTGCTAAACTGGAAAACTTTCCAAGAATAACAAAGACCCACAAAAGCTTCGAAATTTAGGAGACATCCTCTCTGAACTGAAAGCTGCAAAGCTTGAGGGATACTTACCAGGTCTGGCATATTTGGAAACTTCTAAGGGAGTGAACCCTATTGTTGAGAAACTTCCCTATGTCCAGCTGTACACAAATAGAAAGCAAAGAAGATGTACACCATCCTAGATGAGCAAAGCAATCGATCTTTGGTTAGAAAAGATTTATTTGACATCTTCAACATCAAAACAAGTCCATTGCCCTATACATTAAAAACCTGTGCAGGCCTTCTAGAGACAGCAGGTAGAAGAATTTCTGATTTCACTGTGGAATCCACTAATGGAAAGATACGTCTACCTCTCCCTTCTCTTTTAGAATGCAATCAGATTCCAAACAATCGTACAGAGATTCCAACTCCTGATGCAGCATTCCATCAACAGCCACTTGAGACACATAGCACAGGAAATACCACCTCTTGACTCTGATGCAGAGATTCTTCTATTACTGGGCAGAGACATCCTTCAAGTGCCAAAGTGTGCAAACAAATGAATGGCCCAAAAAATGCCCCCTTCTTGCACTGAGACACACTCTTAACAAGCGACAACAAATGAAAGCTCATTTCCTGGAATTTATGGGCAACTTGCTAAAAAATGAGCATGCAGAGATGGCACCGCCTCTTCAGCATGGTCAGGAAGTGTGGTACTTGCCGCTGTTTGGAGTGTATTATGTTCTTTTTTAGCGTATGCTGCTCTGGCTTGTGCGGCTTCCGCTTTTGCTCGTGCCTTGAAAACAGCTATGCTGGCACTTGAGTGGCAACTGGATGCCCTTGAAGAACGTCTGGATGTTTTTGAGGAACGTGTTCTGACAGAGTGCACATCTTCAGCTGTGCCTTTAAGATCCACTAAATCTGTCTGACAAATATTCAAGAAAAATGGATGTTGTTTGGATCTAAATATAAAGAAGAGCATCATGTTGCTTTCCCACCTTTCTCAGTGTTTGCGAATTTTGTCCGCTCAGAAGCAAAGGCACGTACAGATCCCAGTTTTAGTACATTTCCTCATATGAAATATGAGAAAGGAGAAAGATTTAAGAAACAAAGACAAATTCCAATATCAGTTCACAAGACTCAAGTTAGTACCTCAACTAAAGTACAATCTGAACAGAAAAACATATCAGTTAGTCCAAATCAGATTTGTCCAATTCATGGAAAACCTCATCCTTTAAGAAGATGCAGAGGGTTCAGAGAGAAATCTCTACAAGAGAGGATGCATTTACTGAAAGAGCATTCTGTGTGTTACCGTTGCTGTTCTTCTACAAGCCATATCGCCAAAAACAATGCAAAGAATGCGGTAGTGAGTACAAAGCTGTAGGACCTTGAAAAAAAAAACCCCGTCCGGCACACTGAAATCTCTCAAAAGGTTCTGATCATGTAAGAATCAGAGAGGGCCGAGGGAGAGATTTGTGCAGGAGGCTCCGAAATTTTCCCTCGCCTTAGGGCCCACGCTTTCGGCAGCTCACCCGGGGCGGCCCCTGGACCCACCGATCCGAATTTCGGGCCCCTGGGTCTTTTCTAAAAAAGTCCCACCTGCCATATACTTGAATGTTTTCGGCCTAGCGGGTTCGTGGACATGGCTCGCAAGGGTCCGATCGGGCTGAATTTTGGATATTTGTCTCAGGGGGACCCCCTCGAACGGGCATCGAAGTCTGGTGGCCCTACGACCTTCTTTAGGGGTCAAAGGGTCACAGAAGGGAGCGCACATCCACCAAACCGGTACGCGTTTTGATTGGAGGTGGGACGTCCACAGTTCGGAGACGACAAGTCTTAGGGCCCCCAGATTTGAGATTCTGGCATCTCAGGGGCCCCTCACCCAGGGCCCCGAAGAACGTAGTCGTAGGACCCAAGGAACAAAAGTGCATCGCACTAGGGCCCCGCACTTTTGACAGCACACTCTAGGGGTCCTCAGGAGCCATGGTTCCGAATTTCGGGCCCCTAGGACGTTTCTAAAAAAATCCCCCCTGCCATTTACTTGAATGTGTTCGGCCTAACGGTTTCATGGACACGGCTCGCCCGGGTCCGATCGGGTTGAATTTGGTATGTTTGCCTTATGGGGACCCCCTTGACCAGGCGGAAAAGTCTGGTGGCCCTACGACCTTCCTTAGGGGTCAAAGGGTCAAAAAAGGGAGCACGTGTCCAACAAACCGGTATGCATTTACATCTGGGGTGGGACATCCACCCTTCGGAGACGATGGTTCGAGATTCTCGCATCTCAGGGGCCCCTCTCACATGTCCCCGAAGCATGAAGCTGTAGGACCAAGAAAAAAAAATACCCGTCCGGCACACTGAAATCTCTCAAAAGGCTCTGATCATGTAAGAGTCAGAGAGGGCTGAGGGAGAGATTTTGTGCAGGAGGTTCCAAATTTTTCCCTCGCCTTAGGGCCTCGCACCATCGGCAGCTCACTTGGGGCGGTCCCTGGACCCACCAATCCGAATTTCAGGCCTCTGGGACGTTTCTAAGTCCCACTTGCCATATACTTGAATGGGGTTCAAATAAAATGCGGGTGGACATGCACCACGTGATGAAATTAACCAAAATCCAACTTTTATTTCTATGCAAATTTTACAGTATTATGGCATAAAACTTTAAAAAATTTATTCCTCGGAGCTTCCAACTTTTTCCAACAAATCCAACTTTTTTTCTATGGAAATTCTACATTATTATGGGATAAATCTTACATTAATGGACTCTGCTGAGTTGACTGAGTACAGTGCAGGCGTTTTGATCAACAATATTGCATATATTAAATTAAATCAAATTTAATAGAATTGCTATTTGTTAAACCTCACGTGGACACATATCCCACTTGCCATTTATTCATATTTGATGGACACAAAATTTGGGGCACCGTATCTCAGCCTACCGGGGGTTTAGGGAATTGGGGCCAGTGGCGTCGGATAGAGGTCCCCACGGTCTAATTTTGCCCAGAGATTGGTGTTTTTTCCCCTCTTTTTGAGTGAGTTATGGCCGGTCAAATTTTGGGAGTTTTTGCATTTGCAGGTCCGTATCTCTGGCCCCCGGGGGTCTATCGACTAGGGGGAATTGGCTTCAGAGAGGGCCCTTCGAGGGCTATCAAGTCACGAAGTTTCAAGACTCTAGGTCTCTTCCTTCCATTTGACTAGCAAAAATATGGGGGGCCATAACTCCGCCCCCCCGGGGTGTTATGGATGGGGGCAAGCGGTGTCCGTTAGGCCTTCTGTAGGTCTTACTCTGACCCGAGTTTGGTGACGTTTGGCCCCGTTTTGGGGGAGTTACAGCTTTGCAAACTTTGTGACATTTTGGTGAACATGCACCACATATGACATTAACCAAAATCCAACTTTTTTCCTATGCAAATTTCACAGTATTATGTGATAAAACTTACATGAATGGACTCTGCTGACTGTGCGGAGTACAGTGGATGTGTTTCCTTTAACAATATTGCACAAATTAAAAAAACTAATTAAATAGAATTGCTATTTAATAATCTGCAAGTGGACACATATGCCATTTGTGAACGCACATTTTCTGAAATGCAAGCCTGCATCTTAAAGCCTCTGTCAAACTTTCGGCGTCCGCGAGTCCGCTATGGACCACTAGGTAGGCGTGACGTAAAAATCGTCATTGGAGAGTGTGTGCCGAGGCTCTGAGCAGACGACCGCGTGGACATGTGCGCGTGGTCAGTAGGCTTCAAATGCAAAATTGCACATGTGCAGGCAGAGTGAAGAAGCTCATTGCTACTCGAACCTGTGCAATCCGTCAGTAAAAGAATATAAAGACAGTCAGATGTGCAATAATTCTGGGCAATTGCAGAACTGGCCAAGTATAAATTGAAGAAGTCTGCGTCCGCGCTGGCCGTGTCTGCATCCGGATTGCTCATGCGGAAAGTATAACACAGGCGTTACAATCGCAACTTCTTTGTGCTGTTACTCCTTTCAAGCTGAATCTCACAAAATTGGTCAGCTCCCGACAGCATCAGGTCTTTTATTTATGGGGAGTAGAATTGTTTATTTCAATGAATGTAATAGATTATATATAATAATAGTTAGGCTATAATATTATAAATCAGGTTGGTTTGTATTGCTGACGTAATATGTAAATTATATGCGACTTGCACTTAGACCACAGTGCAGCCCGCTGGAAAAAAAGGTTGAGAACCACTGATAAGGTTGCTGTCCCATTTTATACAGGAGTTGTTCATTTTAAAAAATTGAATTATCATAATAATTTAGAACTTTTTTTTACTTATAAACTCCTTTGACCATTATAGAATTGTGACTTTAAAGATTAGTCATTTAGGTGGTAAAAATACTGTGAAATTAATAATGGCATGGATATTAGAGCATAACAACTAAAGGCTTATGAAACATTAGCCAATAAAGCAATTCTTTTTAAACAACGGAACTTAAAGTTGTGAACTAAAATATTATTTCAACCATACAGCATGTGAATAAATAAAATACATAACGTTTCTGGTGTTTGGATTTGTACTTCAATATAATGAGCTCCAAGTTTAAGAATAGCCCTAGACTCGTCTCTCTCTCTCTCTCTCTCTCTTTCTCTCTCTCTCTCTCTCTCTCTCTTTCTCTCTCTCTCTCTCTCTCTCTCTCTCTCTTTCTCTCTCTCTCTAACAGCATTAGCTCAGTGAAATACATCTTCCTTCCGTTAGAATGAATATTTTCCTGCCTTGCTAAATGTTGGTCTCATGATCAATAAGTTGTATTAGCCTCAATCTGATTCAGTAAAGTCAAACCGCAGACAGTGAAGCCTCGGAGACCCGCGCGCTGTGAGGCGGGAACAGAGGATTCCGCTCGGTCTTAAAGCCTTCCGCAAACATCCACGATCACAAATAACAATGATTTTTGTAAAATAATGATTAATTATTAATTGATGATTTGTTATTATCATAATGGTCTTGTGAAAATAATAATATGGGCTGCGAGAAAATTATGAATACAAAGAGTAGTGCTGCTGAGTGCAGGCATGTTTCAGCCCAGTAACACACCGTTCCTCAGAGCCAAAACACAGACCGAATTCTGTTCAGGTGGAGGGGGTTGGGTTTTGGGTTATGCATGGCTTGTGGGGGTCGAGATAAAGGTGTGAATTGCTCTTTCATATGGACAGTGTCTTATGAGGCTTTCACTTGCTAAACCGGTTTATATAGGACTGTTGTTTTGGTTATATTCACAGTGCTGGCTCTCTCCGACGAGAGAAATGCAACATTCACACATTACACTATTCGTTTTAATTTAAAAACATTTAAAGCTTTCTGTAGATATATTTTTAATGTATGTGAGACACCACGATATTATGTTAATTAAAAAATTATACATTCATTATCATGTAAAAATTAAAGTGATGAGACGGCGCCTCCCTGTCATTAATGCACATTAATAATTTTTGCACAAACACTTGAATATGAGCTTCTTATAACGAGTAAAATTCATGCCAAAAGCCAGTGGTTTTCACCTGCTCCAAGAGCGCTCCATCACGAGTAGCCTACAATTCATGCAAACAGCCATATAACTGCATATTCAGCAAGTATTCATGTTAAACATATTTAGCTTGATCAGAAGGTTACAATGACTGCAAGAGTCGAGCGGGATGTTAAGAGTTAGTCTGTTTCTTTTACTGATTATTTTCGTGTTAAAGCATGATATAAACAGATTCACACTCAATCGCTTTTGCAATACTGTCTTCAAACAATTGTAATCTTACAGTGCTACTACATTATCAGCATGCTATCTGATTTTGAAATATTGAAGAAGTTAATTGATCTGTTTAGATAAAATAACTGACAAAGATGTTATTTTCATCACAAACAAAATTTTCACAGCAGAAAGCAGCAATTAAAAATGTAATGCTTACAATGTTATTAGTTTGGCATGTGATAGGCTATAGGGAAAAAAGTTTACACATAGCTTAAGCCACTTTGAAACTCTCCTGTTATTTTTTTTAATTATTATTATTATTATTTTATATGCTATGTTATGAACATAACATTTTAAACATACTGAAATCCTTTATTCACGGAGTGAAGGTGAAGTGTGTTTCTGGTATCAGTGCGCGCGGAGGGGAAGTTGTTGCTGCTCACAGACTCTGCTGCGAGTGAGAGAGATGTTTCACCCGATGAAATGAAGACTACCGCGGCTGCACAAGCACAGCACATCCGCCAAAAATCAACCTGAAGCAATGCTCGTTCATCGACTCGCCAAGCTTTACTTTTGTAGGTCGCATGGCAGTAAATAATTTGATAATATGACCATGCAGTCAATACAGATATTTAATAAAAACATTAAAACAAGCAGGGCTGTAAAATAAAACAATAAAAAACGCATGCCAGATCTACACCGGACACAAGTGGAATGATCCAACAAAAGACAGCAGAACCCAGTGATGGATACACTGGACACGATCCCCATCAGTGAACTGATGCTCGTTCTGTTTATGATGAAATGTTCTGACACTGTGTTCAGAAGATTTGACACTATAGCGTGATGTCATCAAGTTTAGACAGACTTTTCGCTGTGGGGCACAGATGACAACTTTCGCGTCCACTGTAGACACACAGAAAGTTTCTGCTCTATTTACAAACAAGTTCTAAAAAAAAAAATCTCTAAACCAGTGGCATAACGAGATGGAAATATAAACTAGAAAATATATTAACAGGTCCTCCGTCCATGACACTGACTCACTGCGGAGCTGCAGTTTTAATCTGAACAGCTCTTAAAGCTGAGTGGATGGTTAGATGCATGATGGGCTAGTATTAAAAAAAAATAAAAATAAAAAATAAAGGTCTTTCCAGCATTTAGGTATAACAGTACTGTTTTTTTAAATCATCTTGTTGCAGTTATTAAATTTTGTTAAATTTGACTGCTAAATGAATGATAAAGACCTATATTAAAACTTGTTTTGAAAAATGTCTTCGTCATTTGAATATTGATTTAAAAATTAGTTTAAATCATAAATCAGATTTTTTTTTTTCTAAATTAAAAAAAAAAAACTGGGATTTTTTTTAGGCCATATGATATTACCCTACTTTAAAAGCAAGTAAAGAAGGTTCCCTTTAAAATCACTTAATTTGTCAATTACTAAAGCTTTTTTTTTTACATCGTGTGAATGTTGTTGATTATAATGATAGAACTTGAGTTTAATCTTGAGGACGTTTTATTAATTCTTTAGAGTTTCAAAGATTTAATCGTGCTGGTTTAATTTTATTCATTTATTGTTTTAGGCAAATTAGGCCTAAATAATGGGAACGAAATTATACAGTGCTTTACATTTAAACATGCATCAATTTCTTAATCAGTTTACAGACAAATGTCTTTTTCCCAATAAGTTATGTCAAAATAAAGGACAGGTAACGAATAACAAAAATGCATGATGTTTTATTAAAGGAAAAATATATTTATATTTAAAATATAAATTAAAATATAGGCATCATATATTAAAATGTTGATATTTTGCATATTAATCCATGTAGCCTACCCCCCTAAAATAGGCTACTACTTTTAATGCTCCGAAGCAAAGTAAACCAGAATTTCTTTTGAATAATATAACGCATTATTAATATAATATAAATAATACTGCACACCTTTTAAATGTGTCAAATCTAAAATATGGTTTAATACCATGAAGCTTAGAAAATATAAGCACAGGCTCAGGCACAGGCTTGACATTTATCCTGCTTGAATTCGTTCTAAGAAATGCACATAACTTCATAAATACCAAACTTTCATCTGTGAATATTAAATATTAAATATATTAAATATTTAAACTATAGTTTTTTTCTTAAATTTTCATTGACTGAAGCAGTCAAATGTAACACATCAGTGAGGCAAAACTGACGTCTATTAGCGAAAATGTGCTTTGATGCGCTTGTTTGATAACTTGTGGTTAAAGCGCCACTCAGCGGTCAAAAGCTGCAAATGCACTTTATACCGCGAGGCGTTTTCGATGTCTACTTAGTGTATATATATTCGGATGCAGCTTAGGTCACTTACTGTCACTTTATAAACATATGAAATGAATTTAAGCATGAAATGGAAAGCTAACAACATGAGATATGAAATGTTTTACAGGTAATGGTGCTCATGGAGAGCAGACACAGAAACAGCCTAATTTTCCCACAAATGTTCTCCTGCTCTTGTTGAAGATTGTGTGGCTCAGAGGCTTATATATATATACAGTACAGACCAAAAGTTTGGAAACATTACTATTTTTAATGTTTTTGAAGGAAGTTTCTTCTGCTCATCAAGCCTGCATTTATTTGATCAAAAATACAGAAAAACAGTAATATTGTGAAATATTATTACAACTTAAATAAATAAATATACTTAAAAAAATAATAATTTATTCCTGTGATGCAAAGCTGAATTTTCAGCATTATTACTCCAGCCTTCAGTGTCACATGTAACATCCAGTCTATCACATGATCATTTAGAAATCATTCTAATATTCTGATTTATTATGAGTGTTGAAAACAGTTCTGCTGCTTAATATATTTGATGAATAAAAGGTTAAAAAGAACTGCATTTATTCAAAATAAAAAAAGAAATTCTAATAATATATATTCTAATAATATATTTTCTTTACTATCACTTTTTATCAATTTAACACATCCTTGCTGAATAAAAGTATTGATTTTATTTAAAAAAAAGAAAGAAAAAAAAATACTGACCCAAAATTACTGACCAGTAGTGTATATTGTTATTACAAAATATTTATATTTTAAAAACATAGCTTCTTTTATTTTTTACTTTGTATTCATCAAAGTATCCTAAAAAACTATCACATGTTCTGAAAAAATATTAAGCAGCAGAACTGTTTCCAACTTTGATAATGAATCATCATATTAGAACGATTTCTAAAGGATCATGTGATAATGATCCTAAATATAAAGCTTTGCATCAAAGAAATAAATGATAAAGTATAATAAATTTAAAAACAATTATTTTAAATTGTAATAATATATCACAATATTAAATTTTTTTCTGTATTTTTGATCAAATAAATGCAGGCTTGATGAGCAGAAGAAACTTCCTTCAAAAACATTAAAAATAGTAATGTTTCCAAACTTTTGGTCTGTACTGTATATATTTTATATATATATATATATATATATATATATATATTAGTCAGCATTTATAAATACTGTTCATCTTAATGTTTAAGTTTAAGATTTCGTTAAGTTAAGATTTTTTGTGTTACATCAACAGTCTTCTCCAACGGCGAAATCTTCGAGCAGCTGCACTACATCTCCTTTGTAGAGATATTGCAAACATGCAGGAAAACTGTACTAGGTAGGGTTGTGGAGTTACATCATAGTATGAGATTATATACTTAATAAAAGATAAAAGGCTCAAATATATTTGATTAATCATGATATTCATGTGATAATAATGTATCAAACAACTGCATTTGTTGTTGTTATTCATAAGCCTCAGGGATGAGAGTTAAATTCAGCAAGAAAAATAGGAATACAAAGGAGATTTAAGCCAGTTTTGCTTGTGGATAAACTGTGAATTTTGCACATAAAATAAAGAAATTAATCTGTCTTAAATCTACTTTATATTTATATTTATATTTTTTCCTGTGGTACCCGGGGAGCAGTGTGCCTTGAAAGATGTAGTATAAATAAATCAATAACTACATAAACTGCATAAAACAATCATATACATTTTTGTTAACACTTTATTTTACGGTTACATCTATTAGTTGCTTATTACTAATAGCTATGGCTTTTCTCTCAATAAACTCTTAATTTTCTGATAATTAGTAGGATTAGGGATGTAGAACAAGGCATTAATATGTGCTTAATTAGCAGTAATACATGGCTAATATTCTAGTAATATACATTCTGATAAGCAACTAATAGATATATTGTAAAATAAAGTGTAACCGAATTTTTCAAAGAAAAAAGCAGGAGGATTTCAATATAAGCGTGATAAACTGGGTCATGTAGACAGTGATTCAACATTGCTCATGTTTGAGCATGATGCATTGTTAAAACTAACTAGATGAGTCAAGTTTGCAAATGAACCTTGAACATTGATATAAAAAAAACCTGTCTGAATGTTTGAAGCAGTTGCCTATGCTGAAGCTTCCGGCAGAACTTTGTTGACCCTGGAACCACACTGTGATTAACCAATCAGATATGAAGAAACAGTTTATAGCTTTTGTAAAGTTTAGGCTCACAATCAGTGTTAGGTTCTACATCAGGGTCAGTCACCTATAATTTCCTCTGATTTTAGGTATTACTAATGATTAAGTATGAGGAGGATATGGTCACGGCGCGGTAGAGACGGTGCCGTGAAGGAAACAGGGTCTGGGTCCAAATGCAGGGAAATTATCTTTTAATGAGAACAAAAAGGCCAACAAGGCCAAAAACAAAACAGAAACAAATCACAGGGACAAGAGCAGACGCAGCCAAAATGCAGACACCAGTATACATGAACACTTACAAATCACAATTAACATTAATCCAGCCAGACAGAGTGGTGTGAGAGTGGAGAATATATTGTCCGTGACAAAGGGGAACAGCTGTGTGTGTGAGTATGTGACAGGTGTGTCGAATTTGTGATCAGGTGTGTGTGTGTGTGGGTGACACAGCTGTGCAGAGTGAAGGTAATGAGTCTGGGAGAATGGAAGTGGCGCCCTCCAGTGGTGAGAGGGAGGAACACCGGGTCCGGACTCATGACAGATATGGTCAAGACTACATTTCTGGATTAAAATGTTGTTCCAGGGTCAACAAAATATGTTGACCTAGGAAGACATCTAACTCAGCAAAATCAGGACGTGCGAGACATCTGCATCAATCTGCTTTTCAACACCGTTTACTTTTTCAGTGTTTCTTCAGAGAGTTTGACGAGAGTTTGACTGGGTCATGTACAAACATTGATTCCACATTGCTCATGTTTGTGCATAATACATTGCTAAACCTAACTACATGAGTCAAGTTTGCAAACAAACTTTGAAATTGGGTTTTAAAAAACCCTTGTCTGAAAGTTTTAAGCAGTTGCCAATGCTGAAGTTTGAAACTTTAGATAGATGTTGTTAGCATGATATTAGCATATTTTAGCACGATTAGCATGTTAACATGAATAACATGTTTCTAACATTAACATATTGCTAGCATGTTTCTAGCATGATCAACATATTGTTAATCATGTTCCTAGCATAATTAATGTGTTGTTAGCATGTCATTAGCATGTTTATAGCATGATTTAACACATTTCTAACATGTTGTTACCATATATATGTATAGGTAGATGCCACATTCGACTGCTCCAGACACTTAGTCATGTCCGCCATCTTGGGCATCTAACTCTACGTATCTATGGTTTTTAGCATGATTAACATGTTAGCTAGCATGACTTAGCATGTTTTCCTAGGATGATCATTAAGCTTTTCTAAACACACTATACATCTTACTGTACAAAAGTGTCAACTCCCTTAATGAAAGTCTGTGGGACTTTACATAGTTATGATCATCTGTTTAACGAAAATTGTAAGTTCGACCAGTTAGAAAAAATAATTCCATCCCAAGTTTGGTGGTTGTAGCTGGAAAGCTCTTGGATTAGATACGTTTTAAAATGTAATCTCAGATGAAAAAGCAGCCATTTAAATTGCAGATCGATAGTTTGTGACCCTGGAGCACGAAACCAGTCTTAATTCTTAAGGGTATATTTTTTAGCTATAGCTGAAGAAAAAAAAACCACATTGTATGGGTCAAAATTTTAGATTTTTCTTTTATGACAACAATCATTAGGATATTAAGTAAATATTATTGATTACATTAAAGATTACTCATGTAGCCTCATCTCAAATCTGTTACTATTACTGCTGCTATTGTTATCACGTAGTTGAACTCAATTTGCACATTACTGCACTATTTGTTCTTTATTGTTAATACTGTACATTTGCATGTACAAATATACATAGTCTATATTTCTATTTTTCACATTCTATATTCCTACTCTATACTCGTGTATATAGATGCACATAGTCTAAATTTATATTTTTTCATATATAATTATTTTTATAATAATTCAACGGCCCGTCGTCAATTATTCTTTACGTATGTGTGTATATAGTTTTGCACTGTCTTGGCATTCATTGTGGACAGCAAAGTGAAAATGTTTTTCTCAATCACTATTTTCTATCAGTATGTATGTATGTTGTCCAGTTATTACAGAGGCATAAGAAAATTCCAAGATATAGAATATAAATAGAATCCTGAATTTCAGTTATTTTGCTTCGACAGAATAAAACTCACCAATCTATTAGGTAACGGAAATGAACATTTGAGGAACTAATGGATAGTTTTGATGAGCTCAAGGAGCCCCACAGCACAACGTGAATATGTACTCCCCACGTGATGTATGTTCTTCATCTCTCTTCTGATCTCAATGTAGAATTACAGACAAAACCCTTTTCCATTCTTGCTATAGCTGTGAATAATGCCTATAAACATAGTGACAGTGACCAAATGAAATGTCAAATTTGACAAAATCCACAACACTAGAGAGTCATTATTAACACAATGTTATAAAATAACCAAGTCAAGTAATGTTTGTATTGATTTTAGGTTATGTAATGTGTAGTGTTGAAATCTAATTTCTTATCATAACTCTCCTGGTTTTCCTGTGTGGGATTAGGTTTAAGATAAGGATTTGTTGTGGGTTTTGGAGACAGGAACCAATCAGACAGCAGTCTCCTCTGTGTATGAACCAAATAAAAATAGGGGAGTCATGATCTGGTTTTGAAGAGTCAAGCATTTGTTGTTCTGCAGAGAGCTACAGAGTACTTGGACGTGACTAACTTCATAGAGGGTGAGGTTTTTCAGCTGCTCAAAACTTTACACTTTACTGTTTCATAAAAGTGTGGCTTGAGTCAGTGGATCATTTGAAATGCTTATATATATATATATATATATATATATATATATATATATATATATATATATATATATATCCTCTCCATAGAAGTGTGGCTGGCAATATTGGAATGTGGACATTGAGAACAGGTTAATAATGAATAAAAACTGTTCTGTCTTCATGTTTTGTCAGGTGTGCAGTAGTACTGGTTGATTTCAGGAACAATGGCAGTCTGGCCTCTTTGTCTGTCTTTCTTTCTGCTCTTTGCTCTGGATGCTTCAGGTAATTGTTGTGAAGTGTATGTGGCCCAGTTTTCTATTCATGTGGTTTACCTCAAATCCCACAGACTGTTAGTTTGGATTTAGACATAAAATTGTAATCTGATTATTACAATTTTTAATACACACACACACACACACACACACACACACACGCAACACATAATTTTTCTTTGATTATTTCAGAGGCAACACCTCTTAATGGCACAAGCAATGGTAAGATATTGATGCTGTCTTTTAGTGTGTTACATTTGTTCTGCTCTTTTGCTCTGGATGCTTCAGGTAATTGTTGTGAAGTGTATGTGGCCCAGTTTTTAATTTATGCAGTTTACCTCAAATCCCACCGACTGTTAGTTTGGACTTAGACATAAAATTGTAATCTGATTATTAAAATGTTTAATATATTATATATAAATGTTTTCTTTTTCTTTTTTTTTAGAGGCAGCACCTCTTAATTGCAGAACCAATGGTGAGATATTTTAGGGTGTACTCACACTAGCCAGTTTGAACTGTGCCCGACTGCGTTTGACCACCAAAGCGCGGTTCGTTTGACTAGTGTGAGTGCTCCGTACCATGCCCGGGCGTGGCTCGATTGGCCGGCCCTGGCCCGCTTGGAATAGGTGGGCCAGAGCACGGTTCAGTTGGACTCGGGCGCGGTTCGCATGCAGTGTGAGCGCTAACTGTCTGGAGCACGGAACAGGACGCGTGGCGTCACGGTTTTGCGACGCTCCAAAAGCTCAGCTGGTACCTTGCAAACCTCCTCATACGAGCAGCACGATTACGTGAAAATTTTCGCACCACTAAGGCGACACATCTGTTTATCAACAGGCTGTGAGAGGGCTGTGGACCACCCTGGACCAAACGACACAAAATTATCCACAAAGAAAACAGAGCGATGGACTCCATTGTGTTCAGAGAGCGCCGCTCTTCCTGTTTATCCCGAAACCGTCGCACCATAATGACGTAAGCGTGCTCCGGCACGAATGCTGAAACCCTATGCGAGTGCAGGCCAGAGGGGGAGTGGGGAGGGGGGGCAATCGTACTCGGGCCCGGTTCATGGCAACCGTGCCTAGTGTGAGTACACCCTTAGTGTGTTACATTTGTTCTGTCTAGTTGTAGTGACAAAAGCAGGGTCGTCACTGGTGAAAGGTGGTGATGATTATAGGGACCCACGGATGTGGACAGAGCTCAAACACTGAACTGAGTTCTCCATCTGCACCTGAGTGAACAAAAACATAAACATACAAACACAAAAAGAGATGAAAAGCTTAATTCAGCATCAGTGCGCTGTGTTCTGTGCACACAGAGAGCTACGTCTAAGCCCTTCAACACCAAATTGAGTTTTGCCTCTTCTTGCTCTTGAACGGACAAATGAATAAAATATTATGTTGTACCTGTCTTGGCGGTCGGTTACCTCTTAAGTGAATGTAAACTGTTGAGAAAGAAATCGGATGGATTGTCTCTTAAAGTGACTGCACCTAATTTAGCAGCTGCTGTCGATGTCCTTATTTTAATCCAAGAAATCTAATGAGAGAAAATCTCTCACTGCCCTTCACTAAATTACTTTGTCATTTTAACAAGAATTCAACTCTTTTTTATTTATACAGTGAAGACTACGCAATGCTATTTACATTTGATTATATGGTCTCTGTAACTGGACAATTACAAACTTAAACATTGTTTAATTTGTATCTTTGTTCTGTTTATTTCTTTGTGCTTTTTACACATTTTAAACAGGGACCTGTACCCTGGTCAGACAAGGTGCGTATACATACAATATCAATCTGATCTAAGTTTAATGAAAATACTAAAGGTTTAAGGCAGCAATAATACTCACCTATCTTTCTTACAGAAACCTGTGAAAGTGGATGGTCTGCATATAAAGGTAGATGCTTCCGCTTTTTTAACTTTCCGCGTTCCTGGATTGATGCAGAGGTATGAGATGCCATCTTATCATAGGGATTCCTTCATTTCTAAGTCTTGAAATTTTCAGTTAGTTAACAATAGTTTTTATGTCCTACTCTCTTTAGAAACAGTGTTTGGGCTACGATGGGAACCTGGCTTCTGTACACAGTTATGAGGAGTACATCTTCGTACAGATCATGATTAAATATCAAACTCAAGAGACAACTGAGTCCTGGATAGGAGGCTATGACGCTGTTTCAGTATGTTTGTTTTACATTTGTTTAGCGTACTTGTCAATAGCCATTCTTTTTCTTTTTATTTTGTATATTGTAGTTGTTTTTGAGTTATGTCATAGAATAAAAAGTAAGATTAGGATACAGCTGATATGTTTGGCATGGTAGGTCTACTGGTTTCTATAGAGAAACACAAACATGTTTTTGATGCGTTAACATCATGAACTTGTGATCCAAATGGTTGGTGTGAACATGTTTTTTTATATTTACGAATATCAAATAATGCCATGTAGGTGTGTGATGGAAACGGAGTGTCCTTTATGGTGTTCTGTTCACAGGAGGGAACATGGCTCTGGAGTGATGGATCAAAACTGGACCAAGAGATATGGGCTCCTTCACAACCTGACAATAGCAATAGAAACGAGCACTGTCTTATGATGAACTATCAACGTGAGTGTTTTAAATGTTTATGAAATATCATCACTATTTATATCTTTGTTTTATCTTGGAAATCCTTAGTAGCCTCAATTCCAATAACCAGCCGAATGTAGAACTGTATTTTAACTTCACCTAATGTTTATGAAATGGTAAAGGACTAGAATTGGCTGTATTACCTTAACAAGCATTACATTTTATCAGAATACTTATACTGTAACAATAATAGATTTTTTTCCCTTCCTGCTATAGCCTCGAGCAACTGGAATGACAACCCCTGTCATATTAAAAAGCCTTATGTGTGTGTGAAGAAATAAACACCAGCATTTAAGTTTCATGTAAAATTGTGAATGTCTTATTGTCTTGCATTAAAGGAATAGTTGACCAAAAAATGACAATTTTAAAACATCGCTTACCCTCAGTCGATCCAAGATAAAGATTAGTTCTTCATCAGAACAGATCTGAAGAAATATAACTTTACATCATTTGCTTATTGATGGAGATCCTCTGCAGTGAATGGGTGCCATCAGAATGAAAGCTCAAACAGCAGATCATGAAGACATCACAATAGTCCACACGACTCCAGTCCATCAATTAATGTCTTGTGAAGTGAAAGGTTGCAAATTTGTAATCAATTTTTCATTTTTTGGTCAATTGCTCCTTTAACTAATTCTCCCTAATTTCTTTACGAATGTGCAAGTAGAACTCAATAAATATCAAGCAGTTGCATTTAATTGTTTCTGTGGGTTTTTGTCTCATTCCACATATCAGATGTGCATTTTCTGAATGAAATTCCTGAAGATTTTCGGTAAACTTTGGATCTGCGTAAATAAAATTCAGCATCAGAGGTGCTTTGCTTTTGTCATGCCATTGTATTATTATAGGAAATAAATAGAAACATTTGCTAATCGAGTTGTTATAAAACAAACTGTAAAATAATTCAAAGAGGAGTGTGCCAAAGAAAGATGTTTTTTGTCAAAATGTCTATTTCATGAAATTACAAAGCTTATATAATCAGAAGCAATACAAATACAAAATTATAGAGTAACCCGTGACGGTGATTGGTCCACATTAAGGAGATACTTTCATTTTTTTAACGCCCCAAAACTGGACTGGTATGAGATGGCAGCTTCGAATGTTGTTTCCTTCATCTTGACGAATTTCTCGAGTTGCAGTTAACTGCAGTCCTTATGTCCTCGTCTTGGAAAATATCTTTGGAAAGTAGTACTTCAATAGCACTCCTACTATTTGAAAAAATATTATATCAAAAACATCATTGTAAACAAAGACCTGGTTTAGGAGTATATATAGTATTTATGTACGTTTTATATTCATTTTTAATGTTTCATGTTGTTCAGCATGTCATGTTATCAAATTGAGAAATAAGTCAATGGCATTTCAGGAGCTAAGGGTCCAAAATGAGAAGGGTCTGGCTCCAGACATGCACCTGAATTCTCAGACACCTGCACTTCCACAAGTGACGTCCCTTGCAGTCTTTAAATTAATGAATCAATAAATCATTTTAAGAGCATGTCTGCAGCCAGACCCTCCTCATTTTGGACACTTCACTCCTGAATTGCCAGCAAATACTCAGGAACCCGCACAAAACAGAAAACCATGCATTAAAACAATAAAACTTCAAAGAGAGCAAACAATATCTCTCTACACACATATACCCTTTCGCACATGAGTTTAAAATATTCTAGCTGAGCCCCCGGCGTGAGTTTTTTTTAGACAACCGTTATTTTAGAGTTTACCGCCTTATTGTTTCCATGGCGACGCGTCATGCTTGTCATGTGACACAACGCAGCTACAATACATCTGTATGCACATGGATCGCTTTTATTTAGTTATACCTGTTTTATTCAAAATATTCACAAACGTTGTTCTGACCTCTCTGAAGTAAATTAAGAGTTTGTTTTTTAACATAATTGTGTGTGCAACAGTGCCCCCTTTTGGCTAACCAGCAGCAGTAGCTTTAGTTTAAGTTTCACTTTCGGTAGTAAATTTCCATCAACAGTCAATAGAGTGTGCAGCAGAGCAGAGTGCTAGTGGTGTTTTCTCCTGCTGCAATTTTTTTCTTTACACTGTTGCCTTGGATACTATTTGTCCATAAGTACTGTACATATTACTAAAAAATTTTTAAAAGTAATTGTACTTGGCATATCTTTGGTTTATTGGAGTTTTCTCATGTCAAATGACTAAACTGATGGTTAGCATGGCTATTAGTTTTGACTCAGCATTTCTGTTGCTGTAAGGTGTGTACTTTAGGTATCTGTATTGGTTTGAGCTCATTTCTGTTTGTCTTTTGCTCTTTGTTACAGTTTTACAGTACAATAAGAAAAGTAAAGTTTCTTTGTGGAACTCAAGTAAAGTTATGCCTTGTTTTTTTTCTGGAAGAACTTTACACTGTTAGCTAATTGTCGAGCTTTGAAGAAGTGAGTCTCCATATATTAAAAAGTCAGAAGGCTGTTGCTGCTGCAACAGCAGAAGCAGCTGCATATGAAGAAGATGATAAGTCTATCAAGAGTGAACTTAGTCCAGAGTTATTAGAGTTACCTATCAGTTCAGCTCAAACGCACCTCTGAATATGTCAGGCAACACTCAGAAGCACAATTTGCATTGAAGGTTGATCTAAACCTTTCATCGAGGAAAGAACTGGATTTGATAACAAAATGGCTTGGTGAGGAGTCTGCAGAGCAAGCAAAGAGGATTCGCTCTGTGCATGTGTTCAACCCAACAGCAGCACTCGACTTAGTCTGGCAAAGACTAGAAGAATGTTATGGGTCATCAGAAGCAGTAGAACATGCTCTGCTGAAAAGATTTCCCTAAACTCACCAACAAAGATAATGTTGGGCTAAGGGAGTTAGGTGACATTCTTCAGGAGATAGAGTGCGCAAAAGAGGGAGGATATTAACCTGGCTTGTCATATTTGGACACAGCTCGTGGAATAAATCCCATGGTGGAGAAATTACCTTACAGCTTGCAAGAGAAATGGGTAGCCACAGGATCCAAATATAAGGATGACAATGGAGTCGCATTTCCACCTTTTCATTACTTCTCCAGCTTTGTAAGACAACCGGCACGAGTGAAAAACGATCCCAGTTTTGCCTTTACATCCTCCAGCACCCAATGCTTGAAAATTGAGAAATACACAAGAAGTGGCAACAGAGCTTCTGTGACTGTACACAAAACAGATGTTCCACAAGATTCTATGACAATCCAGTGTAGCTCTGGTGAGAAGATTATGGAAAGTCTTGATAAGCTATGTCCCATTCATAAAAAGCCCCACCTGCTAAAAAAAAGCAGGAGCTTCATAGCTAGGCATATTGACAAAAGAAAATCATTCCTGAAGGAGAACCGTATTTGTTTCAGATGTTGTGGGTCAGTACAGCATACTGCCAAAGACTGCAGAGTGACACTTAAATGACTGGAGTGTAACAGTCAGAAACACGTCTCAGCGCTACATCCTGGTCCTTCTCCCACTACGACAGGGAGCCAAGAAGCCGACAAAGATGATGGCAGGGAGGTGAGTGGAAATGCTTTGACACCAGTGACATCCAAATGCACAGAGATATGCGGCAATTCAGATGGTCAACATTCCTGCTCCAAAATCAGTCCAGTGATAGTGTATCCTGCTGGAAAAAGAGGAAGGAAAGAAAATATGCAGTGTTAGACGAACAGAGTAAGAAATCAGAAAAAATATAAAATAAACATAAAATAATTCCTATTATTTTAAATATAATAATTTCATTTAAATATTTAAGCAACTAGTTCCATTCCTATTGTAAAATGAACATGGCTTTTGAATCAAAATTCCTATTAACTTGGTCACCCAATCTTGCTCTCATTCAACAGTGCACTACACAAGTTATCTTTTAGTAAAATCAAGCCCAAATCTCTGAAACTCTCTAATGGATTAACTTTCATACTGTGTCCCAGGGATAACAAGATACACATTTTAGATGTCTTCACATGTTAGATATAAAGTTTTAAGCACATGCAATGTTTTAAATTCATCTATTCAGACAAGTTATTAAATAATAAATGCATATCTTATTTTAATTAGGGCCCGAGCACCGAGGTGCGAGGACCCTCTTGTATCTGCTTTGTTTATTATTAGGGCCCGAGCACCGATGGTGCGAGGACCCTTTTGGAATTGCTCCGTTTATTATTATTATTATTAGGGCCCGAGCACCGATGGTGCGAGGACCCTCTTGGAATTGCTCCGTTTATTATTATTAGGGCCCGAGCACCGATGGTGTGCAAAATTGGTGTTGTTTTTGGCATTTTCAGGGGTTGTACTTTAACGAACTCCTCCTAGAGATTTATTCAGATCAACATCAAACTTGGTCAGTTAAATCTAAAGGCCTTTGCGAAGTTAAATTGGGAAGATCTTGAGATTTCATTAAAGGGAGTGTCCATGGCGGCCTGACAAATTTCGATGTTTCGCCATGAAAAAGGAAGTTGCTGTAACTCAGACATACAATGTCCAATCTGCCCCAAACTTTGCATGTTAGATAAGACTTCTGCCCTTAACAGATCTACATGCCCATATTCAATTATAGTCATAGCGCCACCTGCTGGCAACAGGAAGTGACATATTTTACGCTGAGACAAACTACGGTAGCACTTTATTTTACAGTCCTGTTCCTCATGTACATACTATGTACTTATTATAGTAATTACAATAACTATGTATTAACTAGGTACTAACCCTGAACCTACCCCTAAACCTAACCCTACCCCATGTAGTTACCTTGTATTACCAGAACTTTCTTAGATAAATACACTGTAGGTACACTATAAGTACATGTTAGTACACGTACTGTAAAATAAAGTGCAACCCAAACTACTCCTAGAGATTTTTTGACATTAATGTATTTTTGTGGTCAGTCTAATCTAAAGGCCTGTGTAATGTTAAATTGTGAAGATCTTGAGTTTTCGTTAAGGGGCGTGTCCATGGCGCCGTGACAAAATTCAAAGTCTCGCCATGGGAATAAAAGATGTTATAACTCAGGCATAAAATATCCGATCTTCCCCAAACTTCACATGTGTGATAAAAGTCCTGGCCTGAACCGATCTGAAGGCCAATATTCCATCGGGTGTGGCAAAATGGCTCGATAGCGCCACCTGTACACTTTCAACAGAGTGCACCTCGAGCTATGTTTCACGTACATGTACAAAAATTGGTACACACATGTAACACACCAATACCTACAAAAAAGTCTCTTGGTACGAAATCCTAATCCCAACAGGAAGTCGGTTATTTTTAATTTTCCCTGCAAAATTGGTGTTGTTTTTGCCATTTTCAGGGGTTGTACTTTAACGAACTCCTCCTAGAGATTTATTCAGATGAACACCAAACTTGGTCAGCGTAATCTAAAGCCATTTGCGATGTTAAATTGCGAAGGACTTGAGGTTTCGTTAAAGGGCGTGTCCATGGCGGCCTGACAAATTTCGATGTTTCGCCAATAAAAAGGAAGTTGCTGTAACTCAGACATACAATGTCCAATCTGCCCCAAACTTCACATGTTGGATAAGACTCTTGACCTGAACAGATCTACATGCCAATATTCAGTTATAGTCATAGCGCCACCTATTGGCAACAGGAAGTGAAATATTTTACACTGCGACAAACTACTCCTAGAAATTTTATGACATCAATGTTATTTTTGTGGTCAGTCTAATCTAAAGACCTGTGTGATGTTTAGTTGTGAAGATCTTGAGTTTTCGTTAAAAAAGGCGTGTCCATGGCGCCGTGACGAAGTTTGATGTGTCGCCATGGGAATAAAAGATGTTATAACTCAGGCATTTTCAGGGGTTGTACTTTAACGAACTCCTCCTAGAGATTTATTCAGATCAGCATCAAACTTGGTCAGTTAAATCTAAAGGCCTTTGCGATGTTAAATTGGGAAGATCTTGAGATTTCGTTAAAGGGAGTGTCCATGGCGGCCTGACAAATTTCGATGTTTCGCCATGAAAAAGGAAGTTGCTGTAACTCAGACATACAATGTCCAATCTGCCCCAAACTTTGCAGAAGTTGTTGTAACTCAGGCATAAAATGTTTGATCTTCCCCAAACTTCACATGTTCGATAAGAGTGCAGCCCTGAACACATCTGAAGGCCAATATTCCATTATAATGATAGCGCCACCTGATGGCAACAGGAAGATTGGAACATATATGGAATAAACATTGATATATTCTACTTATATTTATGAGTTTAAATGCATATTTCTCACCGTTCACCTATTTACTAAAGCCAATCGCTGCCGGTGAGCCCGGGAGCGAGGGCCCGTTCATCGCTGCTTGCAGCTTTAATTATTATTATTATTCTTCTTCTCTTAGATGAATCGCATTTTTGAGGGACTAAACATGCTCGAAAAGTCATGAAACTTTGCACACACCTCAGAACTGGCGAAAATTTACGTCTGATATGGGTTTCAGAAGTGATTATGGCAAAATGGCTCGACAGCGCCACCTATACACGTTCAACGGTGTGCGCTTCGAGCTACGTTTCACGTACATGTATGAAAATTGGTATACACATGTATCTCTCCAATACCTACAAAAAAGTCTCTTGGAGCAAAATCCGAAACCCAACAGGAAATCGGTTATTTTTAATTTTATGAGCAAATTTTGTGTCATTTTTGTCATTTCCATGCGTTGTATTTTAACGAACTCCTCCTAGAGATTAATTCAGATCAACACCAAAGTTGGTATGCCTAATCTAAAGGCCTTTGCGATGTTAAATTGCGAAGATTTTGAGTTTTCGTTAAAGGGCGTGTCCGTGGCGGCCTGGCGAATTTCGATGATTCGCCATGAAAAATTAAGTTGCTATAACTCAGATATACAATGTCCAATGTGTCCAAAACTTCACATGTTTAATAAGACTCCTGACCTGAACAGATTGACATGCCCATATTCAGTTATAGTCATAGCGCCACCTATAGGCAACAGGAAGTGACATATTTTGCACTGCGACAAACTACTCCTAGAAATTTTATGACATCAATGTCTTTTTTGTGGTCAGTCTAATCTAAAGGCCTGTGCGATGTTAAATTGTGAAGATCTTGAGTTTTCGTTAAAAGGCGTGTCCATGGCGCCATGACGAAGTTTGATGTCTCGCCAAGGGAATAAAATATGTTATAACTCAAGCATAAAATGTCTGATCTTCCCCAAACTTCACATGTGTGATAAGAGTCCTGGCCTGAACACATCTATAGGCCAATATTCCATCGGGTGTGGCAAAATGGCTCGATAGCGCCACCTATACACTTTCAACATAGCGCGCCTCGAGCTCCGTTTCAAGTGCATGTACAAAAATTGGTACACACATGTAACACACCAGTACCTACAAAAAAGTCTCTTGGTACGAAATCCTAATCCCAACAGGAAGTCGGTTATTTTGAAATTTCCCTGCAAAATTGGCGTTGTTTTTGCCATTTTCAGGGGTTGTACTTTAACGAACTCCTCCTAGAGATTTATTTGGATGAACACCAAACTTGGTCAGTGTAATCGAAAGCCATTTGCGATGTAAAATTGCGAAGGACTTGAGGTTTCGTTAAAGGGCGTGTCCATGGCGGCCTGACAAATTTCGATGTTTCGCCATGAAAAAGGAAGTTGCTGTAACTCAGACATACAATGTCTATTCTGCCCCAAACTTCACATGTTGGACAAGACTCTTGACCTGAACAGTTCTACATGCCAATATTCAGTTATAGTCATAGCGCCACCTATTGGCAACAGGAAGTGAAATATTTTACACTGCGACTAACTACTCCTAGAAATTTTATGACATCAATGTTATTTTTGTGGTCAGTCTAATCTAAAGACCTGTGTGATGTTTAGTTGTGAAGATCTTGAGTTTTCGTTAAAAGGCATGTTCATGGCGCCGTGACGAAGTTCGATGTGTCGCCATGGGAATAAAAGATGTTATAACTCAGGCATAAAATGTCCGATCTTGCCCAAACTTCACATGTGTGATAAGGGTCCTGGCCTGAACAGACCTGAAGGCCAATATTCCATTGGGTGTGGCAAAATGGCTCGATAGCGCCACCTATACACTTTCAACTGAGTGCATATACACTTTCAACGGAGTGCGCCTCAAGCTACGTGTCACGTACATGTACGAAAATCGGTACACATATGTAAGACACCAATAGCTACGAAAAAGTCTCTTGGTACAAAATCCGAATCCCAACAGGAAGTCGGTTATTTTGAATTTTCCCTGCAAAATTGGTGTTGTTTTTGCCATTTTCAGGGGTTGTACTTTAACGAACTCCTCCTACAGATTTATTCAGATCAATATCAAACTTGGTCAGTGTAATCTTAAGCCCTTTGCAATGGTAAATTGCGAAGATCTTGAGGTTTCGTTTAAGGGAGTGTCCATGGCGGCCTGACAAATTTCGATGTTTCGCCATGAAAAAGGAAGTTGCTGTAACTCAGACATACAATGTCTATTCTGCCCCAAACTTCACATGTTGGACAAGACTCTTGACCTGAACAGTTCTACATGCCAATATTCAGTTATAGTCATAGCGCCACCTATTGGCAACAGGAAGTCACATGTTTTACGCTGCGACAAACTACTCCTAGAAATCTTTTGACATTAATGTATTTTTTGTGGTCAGTCTAATCTAAAGGCCTGTGCAATGTTAAATTGTGGAGATCTTCAGTTTTTGTTAAAGGGCGTGTCCATGGCGCCATGACAAAATTTGATGTCTCGCCACAGCAAGAGAAGTTGTTGTAACTCAGGCATAAAATGTTCAATCTTCCCCAGACTCCGCATGTTCGATAAGAGTCCTGGCCTGAACACATCTGAAGGCCAATATTCCATTATAATGATAGCGCCACCTGCTGGCAACAGAAAGATTGGCACATATATGGAATAAACATTGATTTATTCCACTTATATTTATGAGTTTAAATGCATATTTCTCACCGTTCGCCTATTTACTAAAGCCACTCGCTGCCGGTGAGCCCGGGTGCGAGGGCCCGTTCATCGCTGCTTGCAGCTTTAATTAGGGCCCGAGCACCTATGGTGTGAGGACCCTCTTGGAATTGCTCCGTTTATTAGGGCCCGAGCACCGATGGTGTGAGGACCCTCTTGGAATTGCTCCATTTATTATTATTATTATTATTAGGGCCCGAGCACCGATGGTGTGAGGACCCTCTTGGAATTGCTCCGTTTATTATTATTATTATTATTATTATTATTATTATTATTATTATTATTCTCTAAGATGAATCGCATTTTTGAGAGCCTAAACATGCTCGAAAAGTCATGAAACTTTGCACACACCTCAGAACTGGCGAAAATTTACGTCTGATATGGGTTTCAGAAGTGGGTGTGGCAAAATGGCTCGACAGCGCCACCTATACACGTTCAACGGTGTGCGCCTCGAGCTACATTTCACGTACATGTATGAAAATTGGTATACACATGTATCTCTCCAATACCTACAAAAAAGTCTCTTGGAGCAAAATCCGAAACCCAACAGGAAGTCAGTTATTTTTAATTTTATGAGCAAATTTTGTGTCATTTTTGTCATTTCCATGCGTTGTATTTTAACGAACTCCTCCTAGAGATTAATTCAGATCAACACTAAAGTTGGTATGCCTAATCTAAAGGCCTTTGCGATGTTAAATTGCGAAGATTTTGAGTTTTCGTTAAAAGGCGTGTCCGTGGCGGCCTGGCGAATTTCGATGATTCGCCATGAAAAATGAAGTTGCTATAACTCAGACATACAATGTCCAATCTGCCCCAAACTTCACATGTTTGATGAGACTCCGAACCTGAACATATTTACATGCCCATATTCAGTTATAGTCATAGCGCCACCTATAGGCAACAGGAAGTGGCATATTTTACACTTCGACACACTACTCCTAGAAATTTTTTGACATCAATGTCTTTTTTGTGGTCAGTCTAATCTAAAGGCCTGTGCGATGTTAAGTTGTGAAGATCTTGAGTTTTCGTTAAGGGGCGTGTCCATGGCGCCGTGACAAAATTCAAAGTCTCGCCATGGGAATAAAAGATGTTATAACTCAGGCATAAAATGTCCGATCTTCCCCAAACTTCACATGTTTGATAAAAGTCCTGGCCTGAACAGATCTGAAGGCCAATATTCCATCGGGTGTGGCAAAATGGCTCGATAGCGCCACCTATACACTTTCAACAGTGTTCGCCTCGATCTACGTTTCACGTACATGTATGAAAATTGGTATACACATGTATCTCTCCAATACCTACAAAAAAGTCTCTTGGAGCAAAATCCGAAACCCAACAGGAAGTCGGTTATTTTTAATTTTATGAGCAAATTCTGTGTCATTTTTGTCATTTCCATGCGTTGTATTTTAACGAACTCCTCCTAGAGATTCATTCAGATCAACACCAAAGTTGGTATGCCTAATCTAAAGGCCTTTGCGATGTTAAATTTCGAAGATTTTGAGTTTTCATTAAAGGGCGTGTCCATGGCGGCCTGACAAATTTCGATGTTTCGCCATGAAAAAGGAAGTTGCTGTAACTCAGACATACAATGTCCAATCTGCCCCAAACTTCACATGTTAGATAAGACTTCTGCCCTTAACAGATCTACATGCCCATATTCAGTTATAGTCATAGCGCCACCTGCTGGCAACAGGAAGTGACATGTTTTACACTGCGACAAACTACTCCTTGAAATTTTATGACATCAATGTTATTTATGTGGTCAGTCTAATCTAAAGACCTGTGTGATGTTTAGTTGTGAAGATCTTGAGTTTTCATTAAAAGGCGTGTCCATGGCGCCGTGACGAAGTTCGATGTGTCGCCATGGGAATAAAAGATGTTATAACTCAGGCATAAAATGTCCGATCTTCCCCAAACTTCACATGTTTGATAAAAGTCCTGGCCTGAACAGATCTGAAGGCCAATATTCCATCGGGTGTGGCAAAATGGCTCGATAGCGCCACCTATACACTTTCAACGGAGTGCGCCTCGATCTATGTTTCACGTACATGTACAAAAATTGGTACACACATGTAACACACCAATACCTACAAAAAAGTCTCTTGGTACGAAATCCTAATCCCAACAGGAAGTCGATTATTTTGAATTTTCCCTGCAAAATTGGTGTTGTTTTTGCCATTTTCAGGGGTTGTACTTTAACGAACTCCTCCTAGAGATTAATTCAGATCAACACCAAAGTTGGTATGCCTAATCTAAAGGCCTTTGCGATGTTAAATTGCGAAGGACTTGAGATTTCGTTAAAGGGCGTGTCCATGGCGACCTGACAAATTCCGATGTTTCGCCATGAAAAAGGAAGTTGCTGTAACTCAGACATACAATGTCCAATCTGCCCCAAACTTCACATGTTGGATAAGACTCTTGACCTGAACAGATCTACATGCCAATATTCAGTTATAGTCATAGCGCCACCTATTGGCAACAGGAAGTGAAATATTTTACACTGCGACAAACTACTCCTAGAAATTTTATGACATCAATGTTATTTTTGTGGTCAGTCTTATCTAAAGACCTGTGTGATGTTTAGTTGTGAAGATCTTGAGTTTTCGTTAAAAGGCGTGTCCATGGCGCCGTGACGAAGTTCGATGTGTCGCCATGGGAATAAAAGATGTTATAACTCAGGCATAAAATGTCCGATCTTGCCCAAACTTCACATGTGTGATAAGGGTCCTGGCCTGAACAGATCTGAAGGCCAATATTCCATTGGGTGTGGCAAAATGGCTCGATAGCGCCACCTATACACTTTCAACTGAGTGCATATACACTTTCAACGGAGTGCGCCTCAAGCTATGTTTCACGTACATGTACAAAAATCGGTACACACATGTAACATACCAATATCTACGAAAAAGTCTCTTGGTACGAAATCCGAATCCAAACAGGAAGTCAGTTATTTAGAATGTTCTCTGCAAAATTGGTGTTGTTTTTGGCATTTTCAGGGGTTGTACTTTAACGAACTCCTCCTAGAGATTTATTCAGATCAACATCAAACTTGGTCAGTTAAATCTAAAGGCCTTTGCGAAGTTAAATTGGGAAGATCTTGAGATTTCGTTAAAGGGAGTGTCCATGGCGGCCTGACAAATTTTGATGTTTCGCCATGAAAAAGGAAGTTGCTGTAACTCAGACATACAATGTCCAATCTGCCCCAAACTTCGCATGTTAGATAAGACTTCTGCCCTTAACAGATCTACATGCCCATATTCAATTATAGTCATAGTGCCACCTGCTGGCAACAGGAAGTGACATATTTTACGCTGAGACAAACTACTCCTAGAGATATTTTGACATTAATGTATTTTTGTGGTCAGTCTAATCTAAAGGCCTGTGTAATGTTAAATTGTGGCAATCTTGAGTTTTTGTTAAAGAGCGTGTCCATGGCAAAAATGACAAAATTTGATGTCTCGCCACAGCAAGAGAAGTTGTTGTAACTCAGGCATAAAATGTTTGATCTTCCCCAAACTTCACATGTTCGATAAGAGTGCAGCCCTGAACACATCTGAAGGCCAATATTCCATTATAATGATAGCGCCACCTGCTGGCAACAGAAAGATTGGCACATATATGGAATAAACTTTGATATATTCCACTTATATTTATGAGTTTAAATGCATATTTCTCACCGTTCACCTATTTACTAAAGCCACTCGCTGCCGGTGAGCCCGGGTGCGAGGGCCCGTTCATCGCTGCTTGCAGCTTTAATTATTATTATTATTATTATTATTATTATTATTCTCTAAGATGAATCGCATTTTTGAGAGCCTAAACATGCTCGAAAAGTCATGAAACTTTGCACACACCTCAGAACTGGTGAAAATTTACGTCTGATATGGGTTTCAGAAGTGGGTGTGGCAAAATGGCTCGACAGCGCCACCTATACACGTTCAACAGTGTTCGCCTCGAGCTACGTTTCACGTACATGTATGAAAATTGGTATACACATGTATCTCTCCAATACCTACAAAAAAGTCTCTTGGAGCAAAATCCGAAACCCAACAGGAAGTCAGTTAATTTTAATTTTATGAGCAAATTTTGTGTCATTTTTGTCATTTCCATGCGTTGTATTTTAACGAACTCCTCCTAGAGATTACTTCAGATCAACACCAAAGTTGGTATGCCTAATCTAAAGGCCTTTGCGATGTTAAATTGCGAAGATTTTGAGATTTCGTTAAAGGGCGTGTCCGTGGCGGCCTGGCGAATTTCGATGATTCGCCATGAAAAATGAAGTTGCTATAACTCAAACATACAATGTCCAATGTGTCCAAAACTTCACAGGTTTAATAAGACTCCTGACCTGAACAGATTGACATGCCCATATTCAGTTATAGTCATAGCGCCACCTATAGGCAACAGGAAGTGACATATTTTACACTGCGACTAACTACTCCTAGAAATTTTATGACATCAATGTCTTTTTTGTGGTCAGTCTAATCTAAAGGCCTGTGCGAT
Source organism: Carassius carassius (assembly GCF_963082965.1). Lineage (NCBI taxonomy): Eukaryota > Metazoa > Chordata > Actinopteri > Cypriniformes > Cyprinidae > Carassius > Carassius carassius. The sequence goes on along the minus strand of NC_081755.1, from coordinate 909,511 downwards.
GTTAAATTGTGAAGATCTTGAGTTTTCGTTAAAAGGCGTGTCCATGGCGCCATGACGAAGTTCGATGTCTCGCCAAGGGAATAAAATATGTTATAACTCAGGCATAAAATGTCCGATCTTCCCCAAACTTCACATGTGTGATAAGAGTCCTGGCCTGAACACATCTGTAGGCCAATATTCCATCGGGTGTGGCAAAATGGCTCGATAGCGCCACCTATACACTTTCAACGGAGTGCGCCTCGATCTATGTTTCACGTACATGTACAAAAATTGGTACACACATGTAACACACCAATACCTACAAAAAAGTATCTTGGTACGAAATCCTAATCCCAACAGGAAGTCGATTATTTTGAATTGTCCCTGCAAAATTGGTGTTGTTTTTGCCATTTTCAGGGGTTGTACTTTAACGAACTCCTCCTAGAGATTTATTCAGATGAACACCAAACTTGGTCAGTGTAATCTAAAGCCCTTTGCGATGTTAAATTGCGAAGGACTTGAGGTTTTGTTAAAGGGCGTGTCCATGGCGGCCTGACAAATTTCGATGTTTCACCATGAAAAAGGAAGTTGCTGTAACTCAGACATACAATGTCCAATCTGCCCCAAACTTCACATGTTGGATAAGACTCTTGACCTGAACAGATCTACATGCCAATATTTAGTTATAGTCATAGCGCCACCTATTGGCAACAGGAAGTGAAATATTTTACACTGCGACAAACTACTCCTAGAAATTTTATGACATCGATGTTATTTTTGTGGTCAGTCTAATCTAAAGACCTGTGTGATGTTTAGTTGTGAAGATCTTGAGTTTTCGTTAAAAGGTGTGTCCATGGCGCCGTGACGAAGTTTGATGTGTCGCCATGGGAATAAAAGATGTTATAACTCAGGCATAAAATGTCAGATCTTGCCTAAACTTCACATGTGTGATAAGGGTCCTTGCCTGAACAGATCTGAAGGCCAATATTTTATTGGGTGTGGCAAAATGGCTCGATAGCGCCACCTATACACTTTCAAATGAGTGCATATACACTTTCAACGGAGTGCGCCTCAAGCTATGTTTCATGTACATGTACAAAAATCGGTACACACATGTAACACACCAATATCTACGAAAAAGTCTCTTGGTACGAAATCCGAATCGAGAGTTTCAGAGATTTGGGCTTGATTTTACTAAAAGATAACTTGTGTAGTGCAATGTTGAATGAGAGCAAGATTGGGTGACCAAGTTAATAGGAATTTTGATTCAAAAGCCATATTCATTTTACAATAGGAATGGAAATAGTTACTTAAATATTTAAATGAAATAATTATATTTAACTTACTCTGTTCGTCTAACACTGCATATTTTCTTTCCTTCCTCTCTTTTTCCAGCAGGATACACTATCACTGGACTGATTTTGGAGCAGGAATGTTGACCATCTGAATTGCCGCATATCTCTGTGCATTTGGATGTCACTGGTGTCAAAGCATTTCCACTCAACTCCCCGCCATCATCTTTGTCGGCTTCTTGGCTCCCTGTCGTAGTGGGAGAAGGACCAGGATGTAGCGCTGAGACGTGTTTCTGACTGTTACACTCCAGTCATTTAAGTGTCACTCTGCAGTCTTTTGCAGTATGCTGTACTGACCCACAACATCTGAAACAAATACGGTTCTCCTTCAGGAATGATTTTCTTTTGTCAATATGCCTAGCTATGAAGCTCCTGCTTTTTTTTAGCAGGTGGGGCTTTTTATGAATGAGACATAGCTTATTAAGACTTTCCATAATCTTCTCACCAGAGCTACACTGGATTGTCATAGAATCTTGTGGAGCATCTGTTTTGTGTACAGTCACAGAAGCTCTGTTGCCACTTCTTGTGTATTTCTCAATTTTCAAGCCTTGGGTGCTGGAGGATGTAAAGGCAAAACTGGGATCGTTTTTCACTCGTGCCGGTTGTCTTACAAAGCTGGAGAAGTAATGAAAAGGTGGAAATGTGACTCCATTGTCTCCATTGCCTTATATTTGGATCCTGTGGCTACCCATTTCTCTTGCAAGCTGTAAGGTAATTTCTCCACCATGGGATTTATTCCACGAGCTGTGTCCAAATATGACAAGCCAGGTTAATATCCTCCCTCTTTTGCGCACTCTATCTCCTGAAGAATGTCACCTAACTCCCTTAGCCCAACATTATCTTTGTTGGTTAGTTTAGGGAAATCTTTTCAGCAGAGCATGTTCTACTGCTTCTGATGACCCATAACATTCTTCTAGTCTTTGCCAGACTAAGTCGAGTGCTGCTGTTGGGTTGAACACATGCACAGAGCGAATCCTCTTTGCTTGCTCTGCAGACTCCTCACCAAGCCGTTTTGTTATCAAATCCAGTTCTTTCCTCGATGAAAGGTTTAGATCAACCTTCAATGCAAATTGTGCTTCTGAGTGTTGCCTGACATATTCAGAGGTGCGTTTGAGCTGAACTGATAGGTAACTCAAATAACTCTGGACTAAGTTCACTCTTGATAGACTTATCATTTTCTTCATATGCAGCTGCTTCTGCTGTTGCAGCAGCAACAGCCTTCTGACTTTTTAATATATGGAGACTCACTTCTTCAAAGCTCGACAATTAGCTAACAGTGTAAAGTTCTTCCAGAAAAAAAACAAGGCATAACTTTACTTGAGTTCCACAAAGAAACTTTACTTTTCTTATTGTACTGTAAAACTGTAACAAAGAGCAAATGACAAACAGAAATGAGCTCAAACCAATACAGATACCTAAAGTACACAACTTACAGGAACATAAATGCTGAGTCAAAACTAATAAAGTGAGTGAAGTGAAGTGACATTCGGCCAAGTATGGTGACCCATACTCAGAATTTGTGCTCTGCATTTAACCCATCCGAAGTGCACACACACAGAGCAGTGAACACACACACACACACTGTGAACACACACCCGGAGCAGTGGGTAATAGCCATGCTAACCATCAGTTTAGTCATTTGACATGAGAAAACTCCAATAAACCAAAGATATGCCAAGTACAATTACTTTTAAAATTTTTTTAGTAATATGTACAGTACTTACGGACAAATAGTATCCAAGGCAACAGTGTAAAGAAAAAAATTGCAGCAGGAGAAAACACCACTAATGCTCTGCTCTGCTGCACACTCTATTGACTGTTGATAGAAATTTGCTACCGAAAGTGAAACTTAAACTAAAGCTACTGCTGCTGGTTAGCCAAAAGGGGGCACTGTTGCACACACAATTATGTTAAAAAACAAACTCTTAATTTACTTCAGAGAGGTCAGAACAACGTTTGTGAATATTTTGAATAAAACAGGTATAACTAAATAAAAGCGATCCATGTGCATACAGATGTATTGTAGCTGCGTTGTGTCACATGACAAGCATGACGCGTCGCCATGTAAACAATAAGGCGGTAAACTCTAAAATAACGGTCGTCTAAAAAAACTCACGCCGGGGGCTTAGCTAGAATATTTTAAACTCATGTGCGAAAGGGTATATGTGTGTAGAGAGATATTGTTTGCTCTCTTTGAAGTTTTATTGTTTTAATGCATGGTTTTCTGTTTTGTGCGGGTTCCTGAGTATTTGCTGGCAATTCAGGAGTGAAGTGTCCAAAATGAGGAGGGTCTGGCTGCAGACATGCTCTTAAAATGATTTATTGATTCATTAATTTAAAGACTGCAAGGGACGTCACTTGTGGAAGTGCAGGTGTCTGAGAATTCAGGTGCATGTCTGGAGCCAGACCCTTCTCATTTTGGACCCTTAGCTCCTGAAATGCCATTGACTTATTTCTCAATTTGATAACATGACATGCTGAACAACATGAAACATTAAAAATGAATATAAAACGTACATAAATACTATATATACTCCTAAACCAGGTCTTTGTTTACAATGATGTTTTTGATATAATATTTTTTCAAATAGTAGGAGTGCTATTGAAGTACTACTTTCCAAAGATATTTTCCAAGACGAGGACATAAGGACTACAGTTAACTGCAACTCGAGAAATTCGTCAAGATGAAGGAAACAACATTCGAAGCTGCCATCTCATACCAGTCCAGTTTTGGGGCGTTAAAAAAATGAAAGTATCTCCTTAATGTGGACCAATCACCGTCACGGGTTACTCTATAAAGAATTTTGTATTTGTATTGCTTCTGATTATATAAGCTTTGTAATTTCATGAAATAGACATTTTGACAAAAAACATCTTTCTTTGGCACACTCCTCTTTGAATTATTTTACAGTTTGTTTTATAACAACTCGATTAGCAAATGTTTCTATTTATTTCCTATAATAATAAATGGCATGACAAAAGCAAAGCACCTCTGATGCTGAATTTTATTTACGCAGATCCAAAGTTTACCGAAAATCTTCAGGAATTTCATTCAGAAAATGCACATCTGATATGTGGAATGAGACAAAAACCCACAGAAACAATTAAATGCAACTGCTTGATATTTATTGAGTTCTACTTGCACATTCGTAAAGAAATTAGGGAGAATTAGTTAAAGGAGCAATTGACCAAAAAATGAAAAATTGATTACAAACTTGCAACCTTTCACTTCACAAGACATTAATTGATGGACTGGAGTCGTGTGGACTATTGTGATGTCTTCATGATCAGCTGTTTGAGCTTTCATTCTGATGGCACCCATTCACTGCAGAGGATCTCCTTTAATAAGCAAATGATGTAAAGTTATATTTCTTCAGATCTGTTCTGATGAAGAACTAATCTTTATCTTGGATCGACTGATCGTAAGCGATGTTTTAAAATTGTCATTTTTTGGTCAACTATTCCTTTAATGCAAGACAATAAGACATTCACAATTTTACATGAAACTTAAATGCTGGTGTTTATTTCTTCACACACACATAAGGCTTTTTAATATGACAGGGGTTGTCATTCCAGTTACTCGAGGCTATAGCAGGAAGGGAAAAAAATCTATTATTGTTACAGTATAAGTATTCTGATAAAATGTAATGCTTGTTAAGGTAATACAGCCAATTCTATTCCTTTACCATTTCATAAACATTAGGTGAAGTTAAAATACAGTTCTACATTCGGCTGGTTATTGGAATTGAGGCTACTAAGGATTTCCAAGATAAAACAAAGATATAAATAGTGATGATATTTCATAAACATTTAAAACACTCACGTTGATAGTTCATCATAAGACAGTGTTCGTTTCTATTGCTATTGTCAGGTTGTGAAGGAGCCCATATCTCTTGGTCCAGTTTTGATCCATCACTCCAGAGCCATGTTCCCTCCTGTGAACAGAACACCATAAAGGACACTCCGTTTCCATCACACACCTACATGGCATTATTTGATATTCATAAATATAAAAAAACATGTTCACACCAACCATTTGGATCACAAGTTCATGATGTTAACGCATCAAAAACATGTTTGTGTTTCTCTATAGAAACCAGTAGACCTACCATGCCAAACATATCAGCTGTATCCTAATCTTACTTTTTATTCTATGACATAACTCAAAAACAACTACAATATACAAAATAAAAAGAAAAAGAATGGCTATTGACAAGTACGCTAAACAAATGTAAAACAAACATACTGAAACAGCGTCATAGCCTCCTATCCAGGACTCTTGTCTCTTGAGTTTGATATTTAATCATGATCTGTACGAAGATGTACTCCTCATAACTGTGTACAGAGGCCAGGTTCCCATCGTAGCCCAAACACTGTTTCTAAAGAGAGTAGGACATAAAAACTATTGTTAACTAACTGAAAATTTCAAGACTTAGAAATGAAGGAATCCCTATGATAAGATGGCATCTCATACCTCTGCATCAATCCAGGAACGCGGAAAGTTAAAAAAGCGGAAGCATCTACCTTTATATGCAGACCATCCACTTTCACAGGTTTCTGTAAGAAAGATAGGGGAGTATTATTGCTGCCTTAAACCTTTAGTATTTTCATTAAACTGAGATCAGATTGATATTGTATGTATACGCACCTTGTCTGACCAGGGTACAGGTCCCTGTTTAAAATGTGTAAATAGCACAAAGAAATAAACAGAACAAAGATACAAATTAAACAATGTTTAAGTTTGTAATTGTCCAGTTACAGAGACCATATAATCAAATGTAAAATAGCATTGCATAGTCTTCACTGTATAAATGAAAAAGAGTTTAGTTCTTGTTAAAATGACAAAGTAATTTAGTGAAGCGCAGTGAGAGATTTTCTCTCATTAGATTTCTTGGATTAAAATAAGGACATTGACAGCAGCTGCTAAATTAGGTGCAGTCACTTTAAGAGACAATCCATCTGATTTCTTTCTCAACAGTTTACATTCACTTAAGAGGTAACAGACCGCCAAGACAGGTACAACATAATATTTTATGCATTTGTCAGTTCAAGAGCAAGAAGAGGCTAAACTCAATTTGGTGTTGAAGGGCTGAGACGTGGCTCTCTGTGTGCACAGAACACAGCGCACTGATGCTGAATTAAGCTTTTCACCTCTTTTTGTGTTTGTATGTTTATGTTTTTGTTCACTCAGGTTTTCTTTGTGGATAATTTTGTGTCGTTTGGTCCAGGGTGGTCCACAGCCCTCTCACAGCCTGTTGTTAAACAGATGTGTCGCCTTAGTGGCGCGAAAATTTTCACGTAATCGTGCTGCTCGTATGAGGAGGTTTGCAAGGTACCAGCTGAGCTTTTGGAGCGTCGCAAAACCGTGACGCCACGCGTCCTGTTCCGTGCTCCAGACAGTTAGCGCTCACACTGCATGCGAACCGCGCCCGAGTCCAACTGAACCGTGCTCTGGCCCACCTCTTCCAAGCGGGCCAGGGCCGGCCAATCGAGCCACGCCCGGGCATGGTACGGAGCACTCACACTAACAGTCGGTGGGATTTGAGGTAAACTGCATAAATTAAAAACTGGGCCACATACACTTCACAACAATTACCTGAAGCATCCAGAGCAAAAGAGCAGGACAAATGTAACACACTAAAATATCTCACCATCGCTTATGCCAGTAAGAAGTGCTGTCTCTGAAATAATAAAAGAAAAAGAATATATATATATATATATATATATATATATATATTAAACATTTTATTAATCAGATTACAATTAACAGTCTGTGGGATTTGAGGTAAACTGCAACCTGAAGCACCCAGAGCAAAAGAGCAGAACAAATGTAACACACTAAAAGACAGCATCAATATCTTACCATTGCTTGTGCCATTAAGAGGTGTTGCCTCTGAAATAATCAAAGAAAAATTATATGTGTGTGTGTGTGTGTATTAAAAATTGTAATAATCAGATTACAATTTTATGTCTAAATCCAAACTAACAGTCTGTGGGATTTGAGGTAAACCACATGAATAGAAAACTGGGCCACATACACTTCACAACAATTACCTGAAGCATCCAGAGCAAAGAGCAGAAAGAAAGACAGACAAAGAGGCCAGACTGCCATTGTTCCTGAAATCAACCAGTACTACTGCACACCTGACAAAACATGAAGACAGAACAGTTTTTATTCATTATTAACCTGTTCTCAATGTCCACATTCCAATATTGCCAGCTGTACAAGAGCCCTGTGCGTCACTATGGAAAGGATATATATATATATATATAAGCATTTCAAGTGATCCACTGACTCAAGCCACACTTTTATGAAACAGTAAAGTGTAAAGTTTTGAACGGCTGAAAAACCTCACCCTCTATGAAGTTAGTCACGTCCAAGTACTCTGTAGCTCTCTGCAGAACAACAAATGCTTGACTCTTCAAAACCAGATCATGACTCCCCTATTTTTATTTGGTTCATACACAGAGGAGACTGTTGTCTGATTGGTTCCTGTCTCCAAAACCCACAACAAATCCTTATCTTAAACCTAATCCCACACAGGAAAACCAGGAGAGTTATGATAAGAAATGAGATTTCAACACCACACATTACATAACCTAAAATCAATACAAACATTACTTGACTTGGTTATTTTATAACATTGTGTTAATAATGACTCTCTAGTGTTGTGGATGTTGTCAAATTTGACATTTCATTTGGTCACTGTCACTATGTTTATAGGCATTATTCACAGCTATAGCAAGAATGGAAAGGGGTTTTGTCTGTAATTCTACATTGAGATCAGAAGAGAGATGAAGAACATACATCACGTGAGGAGTACATATTCACGTTGTGCTGTGGGGCTCCTTGAGCTCATCAAAACTATTCATTAGTTCCTCAAATGTTCATTTCCGTTACCTAATAGATTGGTGAGTTTTATTCTGTCGAAGGAAAAAAACTGAAATTCAGGATTCTATTTATATTCTATATCTTGGAATTTTCTTATGCCTCTGTAATAACTGGACAACATACATACATACTGATAGAAAATAGTGATTGAGAAAAACATTTTCACTTTGCTGTCCACAATGAATGCCAAGACAGTGCAAAACTATATACACACATACGTAAAGAATAATTGACGACGGGCCATTGAATTATTATAAAAATAATTATATATGAAAAAATATAAATTTAGACTATGTATATGTAAATACGTGAGTATAGAGTAGGAATATAGAATGTGAAAAATAGATAACACACACCTGGTCACAAATTCGACACACCTGTCACATACTCACACACACAGCTGTTCCCCTTTGTCACGGACAATATATTCTCCACTCTCACACCACTCTGTCTGGCTGGATTAATGTTAATTGTGATTTGTAAGTGTTCATGTATACTGGTGTCTGCATTTTGGCTGCGTCTGCTCTTGTCCCTGTGATTTGTTTCTGTTTGGTTTTTGGCCTTGTTGGCCTTTTTTGTTCTCATTAAAAGATAATTTCTCTGCATTTGCACCCAGACCCTGTTTCCTTCACGGTTCCGTCTCTACCGCGCCGTGACCATATCCTCCTCATACTTAATCATTAGTAATACCTAAAATCAGAGGAAATTATAGGTGACTGACCCTGATGTAGAACCTAACACTGATTGTGAGCCTAAACTTCACAAAAGCTATAAACTGTTTCTTCATATCTGATTGGTTAATCACAGTGTGGTTCCAGGGTCAACAAAGTTCTGCCGGAAGCTTCAGCATAGGCAACTGCTTCAAACATTCAGACAGGTTTTTTTTATATCAATGTTCAAGGTTCATTTGCAAACTTGACTCATCTAGTTAGTTTTAACAATGCATCATGCTCAAACATGAGCAATGTTGAATCACTGTCTACATGACCCAGTTTATCACGCTTATATTGAAATCCTCCTACTTTTTTCTTTGAAAAATTCGGTTACACTTTATTTTATGGTTATATCTATTAGTTGCTAATTAGCATGTATATTACTAGAATATTAGCCATGTATTAGTGCTAATTAAGCACATATTAATGCCTTGTTCTACATCCCTAATCCTACTAATTATCAGAAAATTAAGAGTTTATTGAGAGAAAAGCCATAGCTATTAGTAATAAGCAACTAATAGATGTAACCGTAAAATAAAGTGTTAACAAAAATGTATATGATAGTTTTATGCAGTTTATGCAGTTGTTGATTTATTTATACTACATTTTTCAAGGCACACTGCTCCCCGGGTACCACAGGAAAAAATATAAATATAAATATAAAGTAGATTTAAGACAGATTAATTTCTTTATTTTATGTGCAAAATTCACAGTTTATCCACAAGCAAAACTGGCTTAAATCTCCTTTGTATTCCTATTTTTCTTGCTGAATTTAACTCTCATCCCTGAGGCTTATGAATAACAACAACAAATGCAGTTGTTTGATACATTATTATTACATGAATATCATGATTAATCAAATATATTTGAGCCTTTTTCCTAAGTATATAATCTCATACTATGATGTAACTCCCAACCCTACCTAGTACAGTTCTCTTACGAGAGTTCTCTCGTACTGTGTCTTAGCTAAGACGCTACAGGAAAAATCTCTTTTCACGAAACACTGAAGCAAAAAATTATCCTTAATTTTGAATTATTGTAAAGCGCATTTGCAGCAGCACACAGCCATAGGCGAGACGGCTCGCTCGCTCATTGGCTGCTCTGCGGCAACTGCACAAGCCTATCGAGCGCAGGCTGATGCAACATCAGACCAATGAGGGCGCTCGCGCCCTCCATGCCACTTCCCGCCGAAACGGGTGTGGCCTAGCCCTATAAAGGGAGCTCGAAAAGGCTGACTCACCTGATTTTTCATCTCTTCAGCAAAGCTCACGCACCGCTGGATCACGAGAGGAAGCAAGCGCCGTCCATAGCATCTCAGCGGGACGAGCCATTCCTGAAGCCGTTGGCCTACGCCGCCTTCCACTGCCGTTCCTGCTGCGCGTTCTGGCGCCTATATCCTTTTTTGTATCCTCGTGTGTGTTCGCCCTGCGACACACACTTGTAAAAGAGCTGCGTCTTTTTAAAGATGCCCTCGTGCGGCTTGTGCAGAGCCCCGCTCAGCGAAGGAGACCGTCACGTCATCTGCGTCTCCTGCCTGGGTGAGGATCATGCAGCGCTCGCGCTCGCTGACGGCGGCTGCCCTCACTGCGAGCTACTGCCGATGGTGACTCTGAGGACTCGCCTGGCATTCTTCTCCGAGCCTGCATTCCCCGCTGCGACGCAGCGCCGTAAAAAGCGCCACTCCCAGCGAATTCCGGAATCGTCTCCAGCTCTACCGAGCTCGCCGGTTCTCCCTGCTTCACCGGCCTCCCCTGCATCGCTTCCCGATGGTCAGCGCCCGCTGTCTGCTGCCGCGTCTTCCGAGGAAGTAGAACTCAGGGCCGCGTCGGGGGAAGAGGACACGTGCTCTCTGCTTGCTTCGGGCAGTGAGGGTTGGGCGAGCTCCGGGGATCTTGCGCCTTCTGCTCAGAAGCCCAGCAGACGGGCTGATATCGAGAAGGAGCTGATGCGAGTGCTCCTGCTGGCCGCGGCGAGCCTTGGCCTCGAGTGGTCTGCACCAGCGCCCCCTCTCTCGTTCCCGGCTGGATGGTAGCTTTCTTCCAGATGAGCGTACTTCTCCTAGCTCAAAGCCCGCCCCGTTTCTTCCTGAGCTTCATGAAGAAGTGGCGAAAGCTTGGAACGCTCCATACTCGCCAGCATTTTCCACACTGGATGATGCTAAAAACAGAGGCTACCAGTCACTTCCGCCGGTGGAACAGGCTATAGCGACGCACCTTTGCCCGCCCTCTGCTGGACGGCGGACGAAAGCGGCGTTGCCATCGAAAGCCTGCTGCATGACGTCATCTCTGCTCGCGCGGATCTTTTCTGCTGCTGGGCAGTCTGCGTTACACACCATGGCCATGCTGCAGATTTTCCAGGGTGATCTCCTCTGGTGACCTGAAGCTATCTGTCTCGCGAATTTGAGGAGTGCTTCTGATCTCTCTCTCCGCGCTACTAAGTCCGCTGCACAGGCCATGGGACGGGTTATGGCTTCCGCTACTGTGGCTGAGAGACATCTATGGCTGACGCTATCAGACATGGCAGAGTCTGAGCGCGCTGCGTTCCTCGACGCCCCGCTGACTCCCGCTGGCATCTTCGGATCGTCTGTCAACCAGTTTGTTGAGAGATTCGTCGAGGACCAGAAAGCGTCGCAAGCTTTCAAGCACTTCTTGCCGGCCCCGCAAAGCTCTCAGCCACGCCCCCCGCCTCCTGCTGCTTCATCGCAACAGCGTAAGCAACGTAGCTCGAGACCCCGTTCTCGCTCTACCAGCCGTCGCCCCGCGCCGTGGGAAGCACGGCAGAGGATTACGGTGAGGCCGGAAGTCCCGAAGTCATCCTAGCACTTCTAGGAAAGCGCCGGTGTACGAGTTCCGCTGTGGCCGAGCTCTCACCCAAGCGCGCTGCTGTTTCAGTTCCAGGAATTGTGACTGTCTCAGCGTTTTCTGCAACGCGCAAGCCTGCACAGTTGCCCGCTTGCCTGCACACAAAAGCCGTTATCATGGCTACCCAGATATTTCCCGAAAAGAGTGTAAATTCTGGTGTCCCGGCCACGGCCGATGGTGCTATAAATGTAGTGACGATGCCCACTGCTCAGTGCCCATCTCCGCATATAAGCACAGCCCTTCACACAGGGCTTGCGCCCATAAAATCAACTCAGATCGATCGCGCGCACTACACAGTAAACGTGCCCACTCCTACGTGCCCACAAACACTATGTCACACACGGCGTGTGGTTTCTGTAAAAACGAAACCCGTGCACGTGCGCTCTGCCCAGGCAGACAGCGAGTCGAAAGCAGTAAATGTGCACTCTTACAGCCCACAGTTACTCACAGACCCTCACTCGGTTAGGCACCGTGGTGGAGTCGAGGAAGAGCGATCTGCCCGTTGTGATCAGCGCGCTCCCAGCCTCAAACGTCACAGGCATAACGCCCATGTTACAGCACACCGAAGCACCGCCGTTGCCCAGCCAACAGAGCGCGCTTCGCATCCAACCCTTAGCCATTCATGCAGATGCATGGTCAGCGCTTCCAGGGTTTTCGGATTGGGTGCTAGACATTATAAAGAGAGGCTACTCGCTACAGTTTTTTCGACGCCCTCCGCGCTGTTTAGCGCGCGTCGAAACTACGGTCAAAACAGAAGTAGCACACCTACTTCGGGCCGAAATATCAAAACTGTTGAGCAAAGGGGCTGTGGAGCCTGTATCTCAAGCTCAAAGCGAAGGGGGGCTGTACAGCAGATACTTCTGGCTCAATCACGATCAGAGCTCGTGGAACACGGGGCCATTTTACTCGATCACCTCGAGAAACTCTGTCTCAGTGTCAACTGGACGAAGAGTTCGCTGAACCCCAGTCAGACGATACTGTTTTTGGGTATAGCTCTGGACTCACGCTCCATGATGGCGCGGCTGTCGCCACAGCGCGCGTTTGGCATTCAGCGCGCAGCGAGCTCTCTCCGCTGCGGCACGACCTTCTCGCTCAGAGAATTTCAGAAGATGCTAGGTCTCATGGCCTCAGCATCTCCAGTTCTTCAGTTGGGCCTGCTCCGCATGCGCCCCTTGCAGTTCTGGCCGAAAGCGCGGGTACCGTGCGGAGCGTGGATATCCGGTCAGTTGCGTCTCAAGGTCAATCAGAGCTGTGTTACAGCCCTGAAACCCTGGACAGCAAACGACTGGTACCAATCAGGTGTAAGCCTGGGGACTTCCTCGAAAGTGAAAATGGTGTCAACAGACGCCTCCACTCCCCGAATCAAGGGCCGCCACGTCTTAGTCCGTTCGGACAACATGTCTGTGGTGTCCTATATAAATTGCCAGGGCGGTCTCAGGTCCCGAAACCTGTACAGGTTGGCAGAACGCCTCCTGGTTTGGGCTCAGCGCAACTTGCGCTCGCTGAGAGCAGTTCATGTGCCTGGGCTACAGAATCTGGGTCCGGACAGACTGTCCAGAAACAACATTCCCACAAGCGAATGGTCTCTACACCCACAGACAGTCCAGCTGTTGTGGGAGAGATTTGGCAGGGCGGAAGTGGACCTCTTCGCGTCCCACGAAAACGCTCACTGCCCCGCGTTCTTTTCCAAGAACGAAAGTGCGCTGTCACAGAGGTGGCCGTGCTGCCCGCTCTATGCTTCCCCACCGTCTCCCTCCTTCCGCAGGTGATAGAACGGGTGAGGGAAACGAGATGCTCAGTGCTGCTTGTAGCACCACTTTGGAAGAACCAACCATGGTTTCCAGATTTGATGCAGTTAGAAGACACTGCCCCGTGGCCAGTGCCGTTGAGGAGGGACCTCCTCTCGCAGGCCAGGGGCTCGATTTGGCACCCTCAACCGGAGTTGTGGTCCCTCCATGTGTGGGCGCTCAACGGTTACCCGCTGATCTCTCAGTGGGAGTGCTAAATACTATCACTCAGGCTAGAGCTCCATCGACTCGACGGCTGTATGCCTCGAAGTGGTCAGTATTCTCCAGCTGGTGCACAGCTCGGGGACGTTCACCCCTTAGTTGTGAGGTGACGGAGGTTCTCTCCTTCCTACAGGAGCAGTTGGATAAGGGCAGAGCCCCCTCCACGCTCAAAGTTTATGTGGCGGCTATCGCAGCGTTTTCTGAGACAACGCTCGGTCAGTCAATAGGAAGGAATGATTTGGTCATCCGCTTCCTTAGAGGAGCTAGGAGGCTGAATCCTCCCAGACCTCCGTCAGTCCCTGTATGGGACCTCTCAACGGTTTTGGAGGCCATGAAAGGTTCCCCTTTCGAGCCTATCCGAACGATTAGCCTCAAACATCTGTCATTCAAGACGGTGTTCTTGTTGGCTCTCGCTTCAGTGAAGCGTGTGGGTGACCTGCACGCGCTCTCGGTGAGCCCGACGTGCTTGGAGTTTGGGCCTAATGACTCAAGGGTCATACTCAAACCTAGGCACGGTTATGTGCCGAAATCCCTTAACATGCCGTTTCTGGCTCAGGTTATTTCCCTGTCTGCCCTGTCGGTGTCAGGAGAGGATGGAGACTCAAGTCTTCTTTGCCCCGTTAGGGCTTTAAGAGCTTACGTGTCTCGCTCCGCTGTCTTCAGACAGACTGAGCAGCTGTTTTTCTCGTTCAGTGGACGTTCCAAGGGAATGGCTGTTTCGAGACAGAGCCTATCCAGATGGATAGTTGACGCCATAGCGTTAGCTTACGCTTCCAGGGGTCTTCAGTGCCCACTGGGCGTCAGAGCACACTCCACAAGAGGCGTCGCCTCGTCGTGGGCGTGGTCTAGTGGGATCTCCTTATAGGATATATGTATGGCGGCAGGATGGGCCTCGCCGTCTACATTTATCAGGTTCTATAACCTGGAGGTTCCCGCCCTGCAAGCAAAGCTGCTGTCGGTATAGTTGAATCAGGGTCCTGATTGGAACTCTGAGATCGCAAGCGCTATGCGCTGCCGACTGTTATATGGGCAGTATTGCGTAAGACCCACATTACCACATTGGTCAGGCCTTGCCTTGATTATGTGATGCCCCCCCCCCCTTCCTGTTCTAGGACTCTCTGTGAGTCCCTCTGGTGATTGTGCACTGTAAGTCCTGGGCGTCGCTTCCAGGTTTATTGGTGTGTGATCCCTGCGTGCACGGCGCTTTACATGGGGTTCCCGTAGCGTCTTAGCTAAGACGCAGTATGAGAGAACTCTCGTAAGAGAACGTAAGAGTACTACGTTCTCTGCCGTGCGTACGATTCACTCTGGTTCGCTTCGGCGATGAAATAAATCAGGTGAGTCAGCCTTTTCGAGCTCTCTTTATAGGGCTAGGCCACACCCGTTTCAGCGGGAAGTGGCATGGAAGGCGCGAGCGCCCTCATTGGTCTGATGTTGCATCAGCCTGCGCTCGATAGGCTTGTGCAGTTGCCGCAGAGCAGCCAATGAGCGAGCGAGCCGTCTCGCCTATGGCTGTGTGCTGCTGCAAATGCGCTTTACAATAATTCAAAATTACGTTTTCCTCCATGTTTGCAATATCTCTACAAAGGAGATGTAGTGCAGCTGCTCGAAGATTTCGCCGTTGGAGAAGACTGTTGATGTAACACTCAAAAAATCTTAACTAAATCCTAAACTTAAACATTAAGATGAACAATATTTATAAATTCTGACTAATATATATATATACATATACAAGCCTCTGAGCCACACAATCTTCAACAAGAGCAGGAGAATATTTGTGGGAAAATTAGGCTTTCTGTGTCTGCTCTCCATGATCAGCATTACCTGTAAAACATTTTATATCTTATGCTGTTAGCTTTCCATTTCATGCTAAAATTCATTTCATATGTTTATATAGTGAAAGTAAGTGACCTGAGCTGCATCCGAAATCGCATACTTCCATACTATATAGTAGGCGGTAAACAGTATGCGAAGCAAGTAGTATGTCCGAATTCATAGTATTTGAAAAACAGTAGGCGAGATGTACCCGGATGACCTACTACTTCCGCCCGAATTCCATAACATGCATATGATGGACACTACACTATCCCATGATGCCACGGGAAAGAGGGGGCATATTGGAAAAAATGATCGCGCTAACGTCAGTGCTGCACATCAGCTTGTTAACGTTTTTTTTTTTTTTTTAAATGGACACTTCATTGTTTAACAGTTTAATGATTTATTTCCCCTCTGTCTAGTGTTCATATTTAAGTTAGTATATATTTTGTCGGCTACATAGCAAGGTACTGTTAATAAGTATGCCTCAGTTTGTCAATGTAGCATTAATATCATTATTATTTTATAATCATGATTAATGTTTACTGTTTTGACCTTACAGGGTCTGATGAACACACTAATGAAGCCCTCTTCACTGGAAAGCACAATGCTGCCATAAAAGGTTTTGAGTAAGTCAAAAATTCTCTTTCACTTGGCCTTTTAAAAAATCCACTTGTCCCTGATAAGCAGACAAGCGTTGATGTCGAGCCCCGTGATGTGTGTTTAAACTGCTTCAGTAGGCTAGGTCCAATCTTTACGACTCCTACGTTGTATTGCGTCAATGGAGAGGTGCGTCAGTTCTTCCTCGTTTTTTGTCCATTAAATTCATCATTAGTGATGTTATGCATTGCAGTGAGGGTAATATCATTTGTGCCCCCTTGAAAAAATGAAATGCCCATCCATGAATTTGTGTCTGGCGCCGGGTCTATGTTGAATAACTCTCTACATGACCCAGTTTATCACGTTCATAGTGAAATCCTCCTACTTTTTTTCTTTGAAACATTTCAATGAATGTTTATTTATATTGCAGTTTATACAATTATTGATATATTAATACTACATTTTTCAAGGCACACCCCCAACTGCTCCCCGGGTACCACAGAAAAAAACAATTCAAATGTAAAAAAAACAAAACAAAAAGGAACACGAAGGAGATTTAAGTCAGATTGATTTCTTTATTTTATGTGCAAAATTCACAGTTTATCCACATGCAAAACTGGCTTAAATCTCTTAAATGTATTCCTATTTTTCTTGTAGAATTTAACTCTCATCCCTGCGTTTTTTGATGCATTATTATTACATGAATATCATGGTTATTCAGATATATTTAAGCAAACCCATTATAGTTGTTTTCTTTATTTGTCACTATGATTGTTCATTGTTAAACATACTAGCATCTTTCCCTAAGCTTGTATGTAATTATAAGTTCTGCAGTGTTGTGTTTTTTAGTCGAGGTAAATCCTTATATCGTCTACTGTTTTTAACTTAAATCCCCATAGCAGTTGTAACACAATTGCTCTTACCTTTTGAGATTCAGTTACATGACCATAGGACCTGGATTCCTCCCCGAAACCACATCTGCTCAGCTGGGCCAAGCCTCTAAACGCTTAGTAGGTTTACAGAAGAATATGTTATTCATATATGTATATGAATTACTCAGAGACTCTCCATTTAATAAAGTTGTAACGCATCACCGTTTGTAATGGCTTCGCTTTATTAGTAGACAATAACTCATAAGCAATCAAACATATGAAAATAACAGCAAGGAATTCTTCACCACGGGGTACGGCCCCAAACTCAATACTCCTTATTTGGTAATCACATATATCCCTACACATAATACATGATCTTTATCACCGTCTAGACAGAGTACCAAAAGTTCAAGTTGGAAAAAATTGCAGGGGTTGGTCAACCACACATCACTGATACAAAAATCATTTATAGCTTTTTGCAAGTATAGCTATTTGGCCTGACCTGTGTTAACCACACAGGTCACAGCTGCATGTTAGTATAGCAAAACAGCATAGCTAGTTAGATGTTCCATTTTGCAACCTGGTTGCCAAATGCATCACCTTCCTTTTTCCATCTTCTGCACAGGATAGCAAATAACAACTTCGGACCACAAACATATCACAAAAATATACCCCTATAGCAAAGGGGTATAATATGTGTGAGCAAAAACATACACCTGAAACTCTTTATCTTCTTTTAGCTGGTGTTTAAAGTTGCAATGATTCTAAGTCATCTGTTAACATTTGCAGCTCTAGACTGATCCCATTATAGTCAGACATTTCTTTTATCAACTTCATTATTCTTTTATTCAAAGTTTCCTGTTGCCGCATCAATTTTATTATAGTTCTCAATTTGAAGTCCATATTGTCACGGCACGGTAGAGACGGCGCCGAGGAAGAAACAGGGTCTGGGTCCAAGTGCAGGGAAGATTCACTTTTTAATAAATGAGAACAAGAACAAAAAGGCCAACACGGCAAAAACAAAACAGAAACGAATCACCCGGACACAAGCAGAAGCAGCAGACACGAAACACACAATTAACATTATGCAATTTAACTCACAAATAACAATAGCAAATAACATTATAATAATCCAGGCAGGCAGAGAGGTGGGAGTGTGGAGAATATATACTCGTGAACAAATGGGGAACAGCTGAGTGTGTGTGTGTGTGTGTGTGTGTGAGACAGGTGTATCGAACTAGTGACCAGGTGTGAGTAAGTGTGTGATTGGGTGACACAGCTGTACGGAGTGAAGGTTATGAGTGCGGGAGAATGGAAGTGGCGCCCTCTGGTGGTGAGAGGGAGGAACACCGGGTCCGGACTCATGACAGATATGGTGTTGATGTTCCAGGTTTCTTCTTTGTTCGGCGACGCTTCTCCACTTTCGCTTGCTTTTTGGTTATTCTGCTTTCTTCCACTTGTAGCCCTTGAATGACGAGATCACCAAAGTCTACATTTATTTTACCTGCTTTACAATTCCCTATAGAAATCGGCCCAGTCGGAATTGATCTGAAAACTTCATATCTGCCTCCTTAACGGGAAACATTACAGCAGTAATAATAATAAATATTAGCTAGGAGCAACAAGTACACAAACACCTCACAGCATCAGAAACTCCACAACTCTACCTAGTAGAGTTTTCCTCCATGTTTGCATTATCTCTACAAAGGAGATGTAGTACAGCTTTTTTTTTTTTATTAAACCTTTATTTAACCAGGGAAATAATCACATTGAGATAAATATCTCATTTACAAGTGAGCCCTGGCCAAGGTAGCAGCACACAATATACATAACTACATAAAACAAATTACACAACACACACATATACAGCAATAAAGCAAGATTAAACGTTAAGAGCAAGTGCAAACAGATTTGAATGTTTGGTTGAGATATAACTTGAACTCATTAATTGAAATAAGTACATCAAGTTTCAATGATCTTTGGATCTCATTCCAAGCAGCTGATGCGCTATAAATAAAAGCAGTTTTTCCAAACTCTGTCTTCATTAAAGGAACATTTAAAAGAATATATCTACTTGAACGTAGATCATACCCTTGACTATTAAAAGTTATTAGACTATTCATATTGAGGAAGCTGGCCAACTAATGCCTTGTACACAAGTATGAGCCAGTGCTTGTACCTTCTTATATGAAGTGAAGGCCAACCTACCATTTCATACAGTGCACAATGATGAGTGTGATATTTTGTGCAAGTTATAAATCTTAGAGCAGAGTGATAAACAGAATCTAATGATTGTAAGAGAGCTTTAGTGGTATTTCTGTAAAAAAACATCTCCATAATCTAAGATAGGTAAGAAGGTAGATTCCACCAACTTTCTCCTGGCTGACTGTGAAAAACATGCACTATTCCGAAGATATGTCAATAGAATATGCAAAACAATAAATAATGGTATCGTCGGCATATAAATGAATACTTGCGTCTGATAGATTATCACCAAGATTGTTAATATATAATGTAAACAACAGGGGACCCAAAATGGACCCCTGTGGCACACCAGATTCAATGGTGAGCTTATCAGAAAGAGAACCCTTAATTTGCACTCTTTGACACCTATTCTTTAAATAGTTCCTAATCCAACCTAATGCGGTTTCAGAAAGACCGATACAATGTAAACGCAACAAAAGAATACCATGATTGACCGTATCGAAAGCTTTAGTCAAATCAATAAACATTGCAGCACATGATCTTCCAGTATCTAGGGCGCAGGTAATGTCATTTAAAACTTTCATAGTAGCAGTTACTGTACTATGATTTTTTTCTGAAACTGGACTGAAACCTAGATAAAATGCTATTGTTAATTAAAAATTCCTTTAGCTGTTCGATAACAATAGATTCTAAAATTTTAGCCACAGCTGATAGCTTCGAAATCGGTCTATAATTATTTAAAATGGTTGGATCACCGCCTTTCAACAGGGGTACAACCAAAGCAGATTTCCAAACATCAGGAACAATATTCTGTTCCAATGATAAAATATAAATGATTAAAAATATAAGCTAATGGGCCAGCAATGATCTCGGCAGCTAATTTAAAAAAAATATGGCTCAATTTTCATCATGCCCTGCAGACTTCTTGATGTCTACATTTTTTAAACCTTTTAAAACCTCACTTCTTGAAATTGTAGAAAAATTTAAGGTCGGACTATCTTCTCTCAGAAAAGATGGATTTGGTATAACGCTCACAGGAATTTCTTTGAAAATAGAACTTGAAGAAATAAAGTGCTTATTAAAAATATTTACCATATCCGTCTTATTATTAATGAGACTATCTTTTACTAAAATTTGGTCAGGAAAATCATTCGATAACGTGGAGGGAGAAAGTGATTTGATGGTTTTCCAAAATTTTATAGGATTATTCAGATTTTGTGAGGTTTCTTTTAGACAGTAGTCAGATTTAGATCTGCGTACAAGAGCTGTGCATTTGTTTCTCAATACTCTAAATGCTACCCAGTCTCTTTCTGTATCTGAGTTCCTCGCAATGGCCCAAGCCAAATTTCTTTCATGAAGGAGTTCAGATAATTCATTTGAAAACCATGGATTTTCACGGCCTTTTACTCAAAAAATCCTAGCAGGTGCATGTCTATTCACAATCTTCAAGAATAAAGTCTGAAAATACTACCATGCAATGGACACATCAGGTAATAAAAACAGTCTGTCCCAGTCAGATGTAAACAACTCATGCGGAAACCCCTGAATATCAAACAATTTAAAGTTCCTCCAGCTGCTCGGAGATTTCGCCTTTGGAGAAGACTGTTGATTTAACACTCGAAAAGTTACTGGAAAGATTACCCCAGAATGCATTTTTAGCCCACCCCAACCCTTATGAACAATAATTATAAATGCTGACTAATATATTTGTGGCATGATTTCCCAAGTTAAGTGGTTGGGCTGGGAATTTTAATGTCATCAATTGTGCGGGCTATAAAAAGCCATTGTCGAATGCACCTAGGCAGAGCGTCATTTCCCAGATGTGGTCTGGTTTCCGCTGTTGCGATCGAACGTTACTCTGAGTTGATTCAGTAGAGGAGAGCGGCTGTGTTTATGGTTGCTTACACGGTTGCCGGTTTGTCACAGCTGCTCTAATCGGCTGATGGCTATGAGTTGTATCTGTCCTCCTCCAGGTATGTATTTAACTTTTTTATATTCGCTCATCAGCCGTTGAAGTTGTGCGAGTCAGAATTTTTATTATTTCAGTTGATGTGTTGTGTATGGGTGACGGCTCTTGCAAATAGGCGGAGTAATTATACCTACAGCTACATCCCGGTTCCCGCAGCTGTCATTTGCTAAATTTATAGTTTTTCTGTTTTGCTTTATAGATTATTGGATGTTCATTGTATATTTCTTACGCTGATTGCAGGGTGAATAACATCCTTAGTTGCAGCACCGCTGTCTCGTTGTGTGGTCGATTTACATTAAGTCCATGTTTGTTTTGGGTCGGGGTAGTGTTTGACCCGTGCCAACGAACTGTGCATTTGTGTATGTTTTGTTTCAACAAAAGGCTTTGAGCATTTTTAATTTGTGTGGTACTTAGTTTTGTTAAATTTGTTTTTCCTTTGTCTCAGTTCAAATTGAGTTTACTGTTTTTCTTAATTGATTTATTTTGGTTGATGGTTTTGCTGTGAAACATTTGTACATTTTTTGTATTTAATTTTGAGTTAAAGTATTGTGTTTAAGCTGTTCTTTAAAGTTGTGTAATTGGTAGAATATATTGTATTAACATGTGTATTGAGTTATTTTTGTCTAGGAGCTGCAGGCCTTCTTGACCAGGGCGACCATTCCTCTGTAGATGGTGGTGGTGTTTCTTCATCGTGTGCTGTGGTCTGTGGCTTGCACTGGAGTGTGCTATGCAGATGGTGAGATCCCTTATTATTGGAGTATCTTCCCTGTAGTTTGGCTGCAGCTCCATGACAGCTGAAGTGACTTATGTAAGTTAGTATTAAAGTTGATGTGTGAGGTTGTCTAATTTATGCTTTTATGTCATTAAAATAAAACTTTTGTATTTGACCGATACCTGTGTCTCCACATTTTGCTTGCCTCTGGGTAGGAAACCTGTGTAAAGCCTTTTAGTTGGATTCTTTGGGTGAAATTCCCAAGGTGGCGTAGTCAGGCATTATTCCTTAATTTGATCATCTCAAATCTATCTGCTAAATGTACCTGGGCCACACTGTGCCTCGGTTGCAAACTGGAGTAGTCGGCAGGGTCTTCTGCTCTTTGTTTGGCAGCTTCTTGGAGTTTTTGTGTGTGTTTTTGTTCTAGTTTTGTGTAGGGACGAGACCGGGGTGTATGTTCAACTGTGCGCCCACTAAAAATTGTTACAGGTGATTTAATTTGTTCTTTGAGTTAAACATGGAAAGTGAGTTGCATTAGTTGCGGGACTTGGTGACTCAATTAAGAGCTGATAATGAAAGGCTGCGACAGGAACAATCATCGGTAAGTTCTCCAGGCCCTAGTACCATTGATGATAGTGACATTGCAGCAGCAGTGACTAGACCTGCATTAGCCAGTACTGGTGCTGCCTCAGTGGATAGGTTTGTTTTTGTGCCTAGGGACCGGAAATGCCCAAAATTTAGTGGAATTGAGGAATGGGTTGATGAAGTGCAGGCTTGCCCGTTGCTTGTCATTGGCTGATCAAGCTTCCTTCCTCTTCGATCATTTAGAAGGTCTTGAGGAAATTAGGCATCGCCCTGATACGGATAGAGGGGCTTCAGCTAGAATAATTTGGGCCCTTCATGAACTATATGAAGCCTTTTTCTCCTGGAGGCAGCAGGAAGGGAAGACCCTGTTTAGACTTTTCACTTTCTTTGATGGGCCTCCAGGAGAAAGTTTACCTGTTAGCCAGCCATTATGGGACTCACAGCTGAAGTGCTCTACCTAACTTATAATAGTGTTGTCACGATACCAAAATTATTGTTTCGATACCGATACCTAGTCAAGAATTGCGATTTCGATACTTTTTCGATACTTTTCCTGAAAGGGGAAAATACACTCTCAAATATCATTGCTGTGCTTTATTTTAAAATCGGGACAACATTCTAATCATATAGCACACTAATAAATGAACATATGAACAGCATATATGTTAAACATTTGAGCAAAATATGAAATATCAAAATATCACGGAAGATACGTTGCTACTTAGACCTTCGTATAACCTTATCAAAGAACCTAATAAAATATTCAAATATATATTCCAAATATTTAATATAGGCTATATGAAATTGCATTAGTGATGGTTCGTGCTTGAATGAATCTTTTAGGTTAATGAATCGTTCCCGTTCAGGTAATCCACTGACTCATATTTCTCGTTCACTGAAGTTCCTCTCTCCACAGCAGCGCGCGAGCAGCTCGTGAACAGCTCTGTGAACTGTTTCATCCTGTCAAAGAGTTACTCAAGATGTGACGGAGCATGTGATTTGTTGAATGTAGTGAACAAATCCGCCCTTCACTGAACGAGATCGATAGATCTTCTCATTTGAGAGGAGAAAAAACACAGACGTCCATAGGGAGGCACTGGAAGCGTGCGTTGCACACACCAACATGAGATTTGTCTCTTACAAATCTGGAACGCAGTCATTCTTTGAAGTATCGATACTAATAAATTTAGGAATCGTGACGTTTTTACATTTCTGTGACCTCTTCAACAAAGGCTGGAGAGTATTTTGGAGGCCTGTAAATAATAATAAACAGAATGCGTGGAGCACCTTTCAGCACAATCCCTAGATATTCAAAAGACAAGTACTGACCAAATGACACTTGCTTGCATTGATAGACATCTTTAAATAGAGCAGCTACACCTCCACCTCTCCTAACAGTCCTGCAGACACTCATGTAAGTGAAGTTAGGCTGCTTCATTAGGGACTGTTGCATTGCAGCTGTCTTCAAGCCATGTTTCGTTTAGAAACATAAAATCCAGATTGTTTGTGGTTATAAAGTCATTGATTATAAATCATTTATTATTTAGTGAGCGAATGTTTAAAGATGCTAATTTGATGGCTGTGCTTTGTGTCTTTACATCAATCTTAGTTTGATGCATAATAGGCCTCAGATTAGATGAGTTTGCCCTTCGGCTTGAGATGGCCTTAGACTTTATTAGACTCTATTACGTGATAAAACTGAAATAGAGAAAGCTACAGGCACACTGGGTTCCCGCTTGTTCAGTAGGCATTTGTGAATGTTGCTGTTATTATAGCGGGGACCCGACACATATCACTGAGAGCTGCTATCAGTTGTTTTTGGTTCACCTTCAGCAGATAGAGGTGAAGTCATCTCCAGCAGGTGATAAATAAAGTATATGGACAATGCAGTGCTGTTATAGTATAGAAACTATTCTGCCTTATTATGTGATAACATTTTTTTATTATTTGTTATTGTCCAGAAGTTATAGATTTCTAAGCCAATTCAAAGCTTAATAAAGTTAAAAAAAATTAAAGTTGCCTATACACTACCAATCAAAAGTTTTTGAACAGTAAGCTTGTTAATGTTTTTTAAAGAAGTCTCTTCTGTTCACCAAGCCTGCATTTATTTGATCCAAAGTACAGCAAAACAATCAAATTTTGAAATATTTTTACTAGCCTATTTAAAATAACTGATTTCTATTTGAATATATTTCAAAATGTAATTTATTGAGATTTCAAAGCTGAATTTTTTGCATTATTACTCCGTTCACTCGATCCTTCAGAAATAATTCTAATATTCTGATTTGCTGCTAAAAAAAATACACACTTATTATGATAATGTTGAAAACAGCGGAGTAGATTTTTCTCAGGTTTCTTTGATGAATAGAAAGTTCAGAAGAACAGCATTTATATGAAATATAAATCTTTTGTAAAATGACATCTTTATCACGTCGTAGGCAAAATTTAAATCAACTCTCATCAGCATAAAAGACAGACTCATACTCAGGTATAATTAAAAAGAAAGCTTTTATTCTTTGCAAAGAAGGTCAGACAGTCATACAGCAACACTGAGTTCCTGCAGAGTGAAACCGACCCAGGAAGAGGGCAGTCCTCCACCTTATATCCCTTTGCTGCGTCAAGGTTACAAAGTCTTAGCAGCTGTAAATTTCCACACATAACAAGGAACACTCTCTATGGGCTGTTTCTCACACATTTAGGACTTATGCCGCGTTTCCACCGAAATTACCCGGAACATTTGTACCAGGAACTTTTTTTCCCAGGAACCTTTCCCCCCCAGACCTGTTGCTTTCTGCGTTTCCACCGCGGTGTAAAGTACCGGGAAGATTAGGCAAATAGACTGGTGACATAGGTCTGCGCGCGTTTCTCAATACAAAGTGCGCTGATTTTGGACGTGCATTCTCGGTAGTGCGGACTTTGTGCATTCGACTCGGGAGTGTGATGTCCGCGACGACGCAAATCCAGTAAATCTGCAAACAGCAGCATATACTTGATAACTTCAGTCAGCTGACCATGGCTATTATTTTCCTCTCTGTATATTTACAATAAAACGAAATAGGATATCAAATACCACTGCCTCCTTTCGTTTTCATTTAAGCATAATAACAGCTGCAGAAATGTACTTAGTTCAGGGATATGTGTATATATAGCCTACAGCCATTACAATGAAACGAAATATTATATAGATTTGCCTTTTTTATTTTCATTTTAACATATAGATAAATTGAATACAGACCAAAGATAACCTGTTAGATTTACCCAAAACGAATTATATTTTATGTTTAACCACTAAAGAGACATCAGAGCCAGCGGCACACATCAGAAGGTCTAGCCGAGGAAAGGCTGCTTCTCGGCGGATACAGGAGGACTTAGCTCCCGCTGATCGCGTGGAGTTCACCATCTCTGAGATCGGCGAAACACATTTTTAAATAGGCGCTGTCTTTATAAATAAACCACATTTGAGTTTTAAACAACTACATTCTCGCCTGAAATACTTTTAAAATTACATTTCATGACACAATAACAGTAATATTTAGAAAATGTTGATCCGAATAAATGGTGGTTGAACTCAACCAATGCTGCGTGAACTCAACCAATCAGGATGTTTAGCGGCCAAGTCCCACCCCCGAAAGTTCAGGAACTTTGAAAAAGTACCACCTCGCCAGCAGGGACTTTCTGAGGGGCATTTTTTTACCCGGAACTTTATTTAGTTCCTGGTTCCTGCGGTGGAAACACACCGAGTACCAGGCCAAAGTCCCTAGTTCCTGGGTAAAGTTCCTGCGGTGGAAACGGGGCATTAGGTGACCCCCTCAGGTCATCCTCAGGCATTGTCCCCCCACTATATGGCCCAATGACCCCAATGACTATATGGGCCAATGAAGGTCACACTCAAACATCTGTTTCCCCCCCAGGTGTCGCCCTTCTGAACCCACACAGCAATTCTAAGAAAACACATGCATATATGGGCATACAGAAGCAATGTTAAATGATTTTTCCACCACAATTTCCCCCTTTTTATCATTCATTGATCACTAAAACATAAAAATTCATTACTACTGGTTATATTTTCACTACACACTTAACATTATGTTTCTGCTCTGGAAGCCGGGCTAAACGAGTAAGTCACTGCTACTGCATTCCTGATATGAGTCAGACCCTCAGTCACCTCACAGACACAAACACAATCCAAAACCAAATTCACACTCAGGAATACAAACATAATTCAAAATAAAGCAAACTTAAGGCATATCATCACATTTATACTCTTCATCTCTGATTTTCTCATAAATGATCACTCTCTTAAATTTGTGAAAGAAGGAAGAAAATATGCTAAGGCTTTTTGTATGGGGATAGACCCTATTTTAAGCAAGCAAACAGTATAAATTCAGATAGGCCTGAACATTACTTACTTCAAAGAAAAAAATATCATGAATCTCATACATTTAACACATTTCACTGTAGCTTCCGCTACTGTTTGTCTCTTCATCAATAGTTTTCTCCCCACTCAAATCCATGATGTCTTGATTGTACACAGTCATTTATTTGAACCATTTGATATGAAACACTAGACTTCACCAGTCTCTGTACTGAGCTGGATCTCAACTAAAAAATAAATGGTAGCCATAATAGCAGCAAAAATCATTTAGCAGCATTATGTGTACGGCTAGGCTCTTTTACGGCCATTCTCATGTGTGTTATGATATTGGTAACATTGTCACTGTAGTCTGGAATATGAAAACAACATGATATACCCAACTATGATCCTCATAGTTATCTTTCACTTGTGCGCAGACTACTTAGATGCTGTTTTTCAGTCTTAACCTTGCTCTTCCTGCTGATAAGGACGCTTGATGTTTAGGCTTACTCCCTCAGCTCCTCTTCCTCAGATGTAGGTGGGACCTTTCTGCAGTGGCTGGCCTGGATCCACGTTGCTCTCTCTGTAAAAATTAATACAAGACATAGTCAGCCAGACGATGAACATTATTAACAGCAATTATTATATGATGCAGTCACATTTGTAGCAATATTTGTTAGTTCTATTTGTTGATTCAGGGTTAACATCATCTGGGGTCCTCTGAGGGGTCAGCATCATCTCTTCTCAGGTGTTCTGGATCCAGACTGGAGCTTGTGTAAATCCCGTGGAAAAACATAGAAACAAATAAGAGATATCATTAGCATAGCTGCTGTTCCAACAAAGTAAAATTAATTAGTTTAACCCATGCTAAAGAATAAGAATGCACATTTGATCAGATACAACTACACTCACAATTTAAAAGATACATTATTCGAATGCTTGGCGAAAGAGATGAGTTTTTAATCTAGATTTAAACAGAGAGAGTGTGTCTGAACCCCGAACATTATCAGTAAGGCTATTCCAGAGTTTGGGAGCCAAATGTGAAAAAGCTCTACCTCCTTTAGTGGACTTTGCTATCCTTGGATCTACCAAAAGTCCAGCGTTTTGTGACCTTAGGGTGCGTGATGGGTTGTAGCGTGGTAGAAGGCTAGTTAGGTTCGCAGGAGCTAAACCATTTAGGGCCTTATAGGTAATTAATGATCATTTGTAACTGATACTGAACTTAATAGGTAGCCAGTGCAGAGACTGTAAAAATGGGGTAATAGGGTCATATTTTCTTGACCTGGTAAGGACTCTAGCTGCAGCATTTTGGACTACCTGTAGCTTATTGAAGATGCAGGACAGCCACCTAGAAGTGCATTACAATAGTCCAGTCTAGAGGTCATGAACGCATGAACTAGCTTTTCTGCATCAGAAACAGAGAACATGTTTCGTAGCTTGGCAATGTTTCTAAGATGGAAGAATGCAGTTTTTGTAACATGGGAAATGTGATTTTCAAAAGACAAGTTGCTGTGTAATATAACACCCAGATTTTTGACTGTAAAGGAAGTAACAGTACATCCGTCTTGTTGCAAATTGTAATCTACAAGATTCTGTGTACTGTTTTTTGGTCTACCTCCATAGAGCGTCATTAGCAAAGTCTTCTAACAGCGCTAGAGCATCCATTATGATGATATGTTATATACGCACATGCCTTTTTTATAGCCCATTCATTAAAAAAAATTTGCACCTGGTTTAGAATGCTGATAATGATAATTCAGGTTGATGCAATTTGATTTATTGGGTGATGTAATAGGATAATTTAGAAGTTTTTAATTTTAAATAGTTATTGCTATTTGGGCCAGTTGGTGTTGCCAAAACACACACTTCTAAAAGAGTGCGTATGCACGGTATGGTCAAGAGCATCCTTACGGTGCGCACTTATTTACGCCAAGTTTATTTTTTATAAATCCCGATATGTGCGTGGAAAAATAGGTACGCATATTTCTATGCCCATTTTGTGCATACGCAACGTTTATACATCAGGCCCCAGGTACTGGAAGAAGCATTTCTGGAAACAGAACGTAGTGCAGCCAATAGAGTATCGGTGCCTGTTCCCATCGAGGACAGTAGAAATCGTACAGCAGATTATGTAAAATCACAAATCTCAGATTAGTAGTGGTACACTGCCCTCTAGTGGATAGAAATGCAACCAAAACTTCAATTTTCTCAATTTGTTAGTCTAATTAAAAGTGAAACTGATTTCAAGAAAATACCAATTAATTCACAAAACATGGACTTTAGTGTAGACATGTTTCAAGATGCCACCAAAACGCAGGCTTCTCCTTGTCGCTACAAAATAAAGAGTGGACCTTCTGGTAAAGGAGGTTCCTTGTCCATTACCTATGACCTCGCAAAGAATCTAGCTGGTACACAGCTTGTGTCAGCAGGGCTTACTTATTTTGATGATAAGCCCATTAATTACTGGTCATGCAAATCATCTATCCAGGGTGCAATTTCTGGTCTGGGTCTTTCACCTGCAGAAGAACTAGATCTCTTGATTAAATACCTGGGTAAAGAATTTTCCGAGCATGCAAGGAGACTGAAAGCTGTTCATATCAGAAGCCCAGCAGCTGCACTGATAATTACATGGCAGAGACTTGAGGAAATATACGGTTCTCCAGACCAATTGAACATGCTCTTTTTGCTAAACTGGAAAACTTTCCAAGAATAACAAAGACCCACAAAAGCTTCGAAATTTAGGAGACATCCTCTCTGAACTGAAAGCTGCAAAGCTTGAGGGATACTTACCAGGTCTGGCATATTTGGAAACTTCTAAGGGAGTGAACCCTATTGTTGAGAAACTTCCCTATGTCCAGCTGTACACAAATAGAAAGCAAAGAAGATGTACACCATCCTAGATGAGCAAAGCAATCGATCTTTGGTTAGAAAAGATTTATTTGACATCTTCAACATCAAAACAAGTCCATTGCCCTATACATTAAAAACCTGTGCAGGCCTTCTAGAGACAGCAGGTAGAAGAATTTCTGATTTCACTGTGGAATCCACTAATGGAAAGATACGTCTACCTCTCCCTTCTCTTTTAGAATGCAATCAGATTCCAAACAATCGTACAGAGATTCCAACTCCTGATGCAGCATTCCATCAACAGCCACTTGAGACACATAGCACAGGAAATACCACCTCTTGACTCTGATGCAGAGATTCTTCTATTACTGGGCAGAGACATCCTTCAAGTGCCAAAGTGTGCAAACAAATGAATGGCCCAAAAAATGCCCCCTTCTTGCACTGAGACACACTCTTAACAAGCGACAACAAATGAAAGCTCATTTCCTGGAATTTATGGGCAACTTGCTAAAAAATGAGCATGCAGAGATGGCACCGCCTCTTCAGCATGGTCAGGAAGTGTGGTACTTGCCGCTGTTTGGAGTGTATTATGTTCTTTTTTAGCGTATGCTGCTCTGGCTTGTGCGGCTTCCGCTTTTGCTCGTGCCTTGAAAACAGCTATGCTGGCACTTGAGTGGCAACTGGATGCCCTTGAAGAACGTCTGGATGTTTTTGAGGAACGTGTTCTGACAGAGTGCACATCTTCAGCTGTGCCTTTAAGATCCACTAAATCTGTCTGACAAATATTCAAGAAAAATGGATGTTGTTTGGATCTAAATATAAAGAAGAGCATCATGTTGCTTTCCCACCTTTCTCAGTGTTTGCGAATTTTGTCCGCTCAGAAGCAAAGGCACGTACAGATCCCAGTTTTAGTACATTTCCTCATATGAAATATGAGAAAGGAGAAAGATTTAAGAAACAAAGACAAATTCCAATATCAGTTCACAAGACTCAAGTTAGTACCTCAACTAAAGTACAATCTGAACAGAAAAACATATCAGTTAGTCCAAATCAGATTTGTCCAATTCATGGAAAACCTCATCCTTTAAGAAGATGCAGAGGGTTCAGAGAGAAATCTCTACAAGAGAGGATGCATTTACTGAAAGAGCATTCTGTGTGTTACCGTTGCTGTTCTTCTACAAGCCATATCGCCAAAAACAATGCAAAGAATGCGGTAGTGAGTACAAAGCTGTAGGACCTTGAAAAAAAAAACCCCGTCCGGCACACTGAAATCTCTCAAAAGGTTCTGATCATGTAAGAATCAGAGAGGGCCGAGGGAGAGATTTGTGCAGGAGGCTCCGAAATTTTCCCTCGCCTTAGGGCCCACGCTTTCGGCAGCTCACCCGGGGCGGCCCCTGGACCCACCGATCCGAATTTCGGGCCCCTGGGTCTTTTCTAAAAAAGTCCCACCTGCCATATACTTGAATGTTTTCGGCCTAGCGGGTTCGTGGACATGGCTCGCAAGGGTCCGATCGGGCTGAATTTTGGATATTTGTCTCAGGGGGACCCCCTCGAACGGGCATCGAAGTCTGGTGGCCCTACGACCTTCTTTAGGGGTCAAAGGGTCACAGAAGGGAGCGCACATCCACCAAACCGGTACGCGTTTTGATTGGATGTGGGACGTCCACAGTTCGGAGACGACAAGTCTTAGGGCCCCCAGATTTGAGATTCTGGCATCTCAGGGGCCCCTCACCCAGGGCCCCGAAGAACGTAGTCGTAGGACCCAAGGAACAAAAGTGCATCGCACTAGGGCCCCGCACTTTTGACAGCACACTCTAGGGGTCCTCAGGAGCCATGGTTCCGAATTTCGGGCCCCTAGGACGTTTCTAAAAAAATCCCCCCTGCCATTTACTTGAATGTGTTCGGCCTAACGGTTTCGTGGACACGGCTCGCCCGGGTCCGATCGGGTTGAATTTGGTATGTTTGCCTTATGGGGACCCCCTTGACCAGGCGGAAAAGTCTGGTGGCCCTACGACCTTCCTTAGGGGTCAAAGGGTCAATAAAGGGAGCACGTGTCCAACAAACCGGTATGCATTTACATCTGGGGTGGGACATCCACCCTTCGGAGACGATGGTTCGAGATTCTCGCATCTCAGGGGCCCCTCTCACATGTCCCCGAAGCATGAAGCTGTAGGACCAAGAAAAAAAAATACCCGTCCGGCACACTGAAATCTCTCAAAAGGCTCTGATCATGTAAGAGTCAGAGAGGGCTGAGGGAGAGATTTTGTGCAGGAGGTTCCAAATTTTTCCCTCGCCTTAGGGCCTCGCACCATCGGCAGCTCACTTGGGGCGGTCCCTGGACCCACCAATCCGAATTTCAGGCCTCTGGGACGTTTCTAAGTCCCACTTGCCATATACTTGAATGGGGTTCAAATAAAATGCGGGTGGACATGCACCACGTGATGAAATTAACCAAAATCCAACTTTTATTTCTATGCAAATTTTACAGTATTATGGCATAAAACTTTAAAAAATTTATTCCTCGGAGCTTCCAACTTTTTCCAACAAATCCAACTTTTTTTCTATGGAAATTCTACATTATTATGGGATAAATCTTACATTAATGGACTCTGCTGAGTTGACTGAGTACAGTGCAGGCGTTTTGATCAACAATATTGCATATATTAAATTAAATCAAATTTAATAGAATTGCTATTTGTTAAACCTCACGTGGACACATATCCCACTTGCCATTTATTCATATTTGATGGACACAAAATTTGGGGCACCGTATCTCAGCCTACCGGGGGTTTAGGGAATTGGGGCCAGTGGCGTCGGATAGAGGTCCCCACGGTCTAATTTTGCCCAGAGATTGGTGTTTTTTCCCCTCTTTTTGAGTGAGTTATGGCCGGTCAAATTTTGGGAGTTTTTGCATTTGCAGGTCCGTATCTCTGGCCCCCGGGGGTCTATCGACTAGGGGGAATTGGCTTCAGAGAGGGCCCTTCGAGGGCTATCAAGTCACGAAGTTTCAAGACTCTAGGTCTCTTCCTTCCATTTGACTAGCAAAAATATGGGGGGCCATAACTCCGCCCCCCCGGGGTGTTATGGATGGGGGCAAGCGGTGTCCGTTAGGCCTTCTGTAGGTCTTACTCTGACCCGAGTTTGGTGACGTTTGGCCCCGTTTTGGGGGAGTTACAGCTTGGCAAACTTTGTGACATTTTGGTGAACATGCACCACATATGACATTAACCAAAATCCAACTTTTTTCCTATGCAAATTTCACAGTATTATGTGATAAAACTTACATGAATGGACTCTGCTGACTGTGCGGAGTACAGTGGATGTGTTTCCTTTAACAATATTGCACAAATTAAAAAAACTAATTAAATAGAATTGCTATTTAATAATCTGCAAGTGGACACATATGCCATTTGTGAACGCACATTTTCTGAAATGCAAGCCTGCATCTTAAAGCCTCTGTCAAACTTTCGGCGTCCGCGAGTCCGCTATGGACCACTAGGTAGGCGTGACGTAAAAATCGTCATTGGAGAGTGTGTGCCGAGGCTCTGAGCAGACGACCGCGTGGACATGTGCGCGTGGTCAGTAGGCTTCAAAAGCAAAATTGCACATGTGCAGGCAGAGTGAAGAAGCTCATTGCTACTCGAACCTGTGCAATCCGTCAGTAAAAGAATATAAAGACAGTCAGATGTGCAATAATTCTGGGCAATTGCAGAACTGGCCAAGTATAAATTGAAGAAGTCTGCGTCCGCGCTGGCCGTGTCTGCATCCGGATTGCTCATGCGGAAAGTATAACACAGGCGTTACAATCGCAACTTCTTTGTGCTGTTACTCCTTTCAAGCTGAATCTCACAAAATTGGTCAGCTCCCGACAGCATCAGGTCTTTTATTTATGGGGAGTAGAATTGTTTATTTCAATGAATGTAATAGATTATATATAATAATAGTTAGGCTATAATATTATAAATCAGGTTGGTTTGTATTGCTGACGTAATATGTAAATTATATGCGACTTGCACTTAGACCACAGTGCAGCCCGCTGGAAAAAAAGGTTGAGAACCACTGATATAAAGGCAGTGTTGGGAAGGTTACTTTGGAAATGTAATAGGTTACAGATTACAAGTTACCCTATTTTAAATGTAATAGTAGTGTAACTTTTTCAATTACTTTATTAAAGTAATGTAACTAATTACTTTTGAGGACTTTTTGATTACTTTTCTAAATTTGTGAAAATTAAAGAATAATGAATAAAAGCATATACATCAACTCAAATACAGTTATCTAATAAGCATGTGAAGTATTCTGTGTAATAAACTCCTGAAACATTGGTGTTTTTTTTTAACTGCTGTCTCTTTGTATATGACGATAGTTTTCTCAAAATAAGTAAAATGCACATGAAGTGACACAGAACAGTTCTAGAAATTATGTTTATGTGCTCGTGTACTCCTATATTGAGGCAGCAGAGGTTGAAAACACTGCGAGCTTCAGTAGGCCTATGTGTAGTAAATGAAACCATGTCTTTGCCATTAATTTACAGGAGGGGCGGACTGGGAAAAAAATTCAGACTGGAAAATTCAAACTCATACAAACAAATTCACGGACAAAACTATTTTTTGTATGGACCTGACATAAAAAAGGTTTAAATCTTTAATTTGGGGACATGCTAAATAATTAAAAGTTATCTCCTGAACTGCACCTTCACTTCCATTTTTCTCTTCAGTCTCTTTATTTTGCCCTGTTATCCATCTCTCTCATGACATTAAACCTCAAGATTGAAAAACACTATACTTTACAATACAATACTCTACAATACTACAATATCTTTATAGAAAAATCCTAATACTGTACACGAGTCATGTTTTGCTCTCCTGGCGGGCCTTCCTGCATGTACTGTCAAGCCTCTGCAATTGATTCAGAATGCAGCAGCGAGGGTTGTCTTCAATGAGCCAAAGAAAGCTCACGTTACTCCGCTCCTCATCAGGTTACACTGGCTACCAGTAGCTGCTCGCATCAAATTCAAGGTACTGATGCTAGCCTACAAGACGACCACTGGCACGGCACCAACTTACCTAAACTCATTGGTTAAATCTTATGTGCCCTCCAGAAGTTTGCGCTCTGCAAGTGATCGACGCCTTGTGGTACCATCCCAAAGAAGTTCAAAATCACTCTCAAGGACCTTTTCCTGGACTGTCCCCAGCTGGTGGAATGACCTCCCAATCTCAATTCGTACAGCTGAGTCTTTACTCATTTTCAAGAAACAGCTAAAGACTCATCTTTTTCGCCTGCACTTAACCAACTAACACTAGCACTTTTCCTTTTCTTGTCTTTTTAATTAAAAAAAAAAAAAAAAAAAAAAAAAAAACCCTACCTATGCGTTCTATACTAGACTAACTGAGACTTGTCATGGCACTTGTATACTGTTGTTGTTCTCTTGTTGACCTGACTGCTTCTGTTGTTCTCATTTGTAAGTCGCTTTGGATAAAAGCGTCTGCTAAATGATTAAATGTAAATGTAAATGTAATGTTTTCCTTACAAAAATTGACCATGCTTTTTTTTTTTTTTTTTTTTTTTTTGCAAATGGATTTGTATTTATTTTTAAATAACTCAATTTGTAAAATCATTTTAAATTTTTGGTTACCACAGTTAAAAAATAGTAACTATTTTCTCTGGATTTATAGAAATATATTAAAACGTTAATTTTCGTAAGGGTTGTGTTGTTGTCTGTCCGTAGCTCCCCCTAAACCTATAAAAAAAATCTGATTGTTTTTCAGCTAAATTACTACTGTAACATTACAACTGATAATAATGATGTCCTTTATATAGTATTTTGAGTGATGACTGATGAGCAACGTGCTGCTGCTTGATTAATTAAATAAAAAAACAAAGAAAAAAAAGCATCTTTACAGATGAAACTGACCTGAAACTCTGAACAGTATAGTTCTGCTTCTCTGCTCCAGCTGTGCGCTTCCAAAGTCCACTCTCTCTCTCTCTCTCTCTCTCTCTCTCTCGAATTGATTACTCTAAGTCTGATCCAAACCGTTTGGCGGAGGCGCGGAGAGCGCGCGAGTCATGACTAACACTTCCTGATTTATTAGAGATTTAATTATCAAACGGCGGATTCGCAAATGATCGCTTTAGTACATTCGGAAGGCAATTATACAATAATGATATTAAAATAGCGGGCAAAATCAGCTGCCAGGCCACCGGGAATTGTCCCGGTTCTCCCGGTGTCCAGTCCGCGCCTGATTTCCACAGACACGCAGAACGTGCAGGAGTCATATATTGCATTTTTGGGGCTTAATATTTACAGACACTAGTCGATGTCATGTTTTGATTCAAGTGAACTGACCTACTTTTGATTTAGTCATCCAAAATGGGGCATATTCCGTCCGCGTTAGGCATTCCGTTTTTATGACTGGATTCTACGAACCAGACTGTATTTCCGCATCCCGGAAATTATTAGGGCGGTATGTCTCAGAATAGTCAGTGCAATTTGGGAAAGATATCAGATAAATCTGTATGTGGATGTGTGTAAATATTCAAATGTAATCCCCTTTGTAATCGTTAAAAATTTCATAAGTAACTGTAATTTAATTACTCA
The DNA here is from genome assembly GCF_963082965.1 of Carassius carassius. Classification (NCBI taxonomy): domain Eukaryota; kingdom Metazoa; phylum Chordata; class Actinopteri; order Cypriniformes; family Cyprinidae; genus Carassius; species Carassius carassius. The sequence continues at coordinate 873,148 of NC_081755.1, read as the reverse complement.
TTTTTTCTTAGTAACTGTAACTAATTACAGTTACATTAATTTTGTAATTAAATTACGTAACGCCGTTACATGTAACTAGTTACTCCCCAACACTGTATAAAGGTTGCTGTCCCATTTTATACAGGAGTTGTTCATTTTAAAAAATTGAATTATCATAATAATTTAGAACTTTTTTTTACTTATAAACTCCTTTGACCATTATAGAATTGTGACTTTAAAGATTAGTCATTTAGGTGGTAAAAATACTGTGAAATTAATAATGGCATGGATATTAGAGCATAACAACTAAAGGCTTATGAAACATTAGCCAATAAAGCAATTCTTTTTAAACAACGGAACTTAAAGTTGTGAACTAAAATATTATTTCAACCATACAGCATGTGAATAAATAAAATACATAACGTTTCTGGTGTTTGGATTTGTACTTCAATATAATGAGCTCCAAGTTTAAGAATAGCCCTAGACTCGTCTCTCTCTCTCTCTCTCTCTCTCTCTCTTTCTCTCTCTCTCTCTCTCTCTCTCTCTCTCTCTCTCTCTTTCTCTCTCTCTCTAACAGCATTAGCTCAGTGAAATACATCTTCCTTCCGTTAGAATGAATATTTTCCTGCCTTGCTAAATGTTGGTCTCATGATCAATAAGTTGTATTAGCCTCAATCTGATTCAGTAAAGTCAAACCGCAGACAGTGAAGCCTCGGAGACCCGCGCGCTGTGAGGCGGGAACAGAGGATTCCGCTCGGTCTTAAAGCCTTCCGCAAACATCCACGATCACAAATAACAATGATTTTTGTAAAATAATGATTAATTATTAATTGATGATTTGTTATTATCATAATGGTCTTGTGAAAATAATAATATGGGCTGCGAGAAAATTATGAATACAAAGAGTAGTGCTGCTGAGTGCAGGCATGTTTCAGCCCAGTAACACACCGTTCCTCAGAGCCAAAACACAGACCGAATTCTGTTCAGGTGGAGGGGGTTGGGTTTTGGGTTATGCATGGCTTGTGGGGGTCGAGATAAAGGTGTGAATTGCTCTTTCATATGGACAGTGTCTTATGAGGCTTTCACTTGCTAAACCGGTTTATATAGGACTGTTGTTTTGGTTATATTCACAGTGCTGGCTCTCTCCGACGAGAGAAATGCAACATTCACACATTACACTATTCGTTTTAATTTAAAAACATTTAAAGCTTTCTGTAGATATATTTTTAATGTATGTGAGACACCACGATATTATGTTAATTAAAAAATTATACATTCATTATCATGTAAAAATTAAAGTGATGAGACGGCGCCTCCCTGTCATTAATGCACATTAATAATTTTTGCACAAACACTTGAATATGAGCTTCTTATAACGAGTAAAATTCATGCCAAAAGCCAGTGGTTTTCACCTGCTCCAAGAGCGCTCCATCACGAGTAGCCTACAATTCATGCAAACAGCCATATAACTGCATATTCAGCAAGTATTCATGTTAAACATATTTAGCTTGATCAGAAGGTTACAATGACTGCAAGAGTCGAGCGGGATGTTAAGAGTTAGTCTGTTTCTTTTACTGATTATTTTCGGGTTAAAGCATGATATAAACAGATTCACACTCAATCGCTTTTGCAATACTGTCTTCAAACAATTGTAATCTTACAGTGCTACTACATTATCAGCATGCTATCTGATTTTGAAATATTGAAGAAGTTAATTGATCTGTTTAGATAAAATAACTGACAAAGATGTTATTTTCATCACAAACAAAATTTTCACAGCAGAAAGCAGCAATTAAAAATGTAATGCTTACAATGTTATTAGTTTGGCATGTGATAGGCTATAGGGAAAAAAGTTTACACATAGCTTAAGCCACTTTGAAACTCTCCTGTTATTTTTTTTAATTATTATTATTATTATTATTTTATATGCTATGTTATGAACATAACATTTTAAACATACTGAAATCCTTTATTCACGGAGTGAAGGTGAAGCGTGTTTCTGGTATCAGTGCGCGGAGGGGAAGTTGTTGCTGCTCACAGACTCTGCTGCGAGTGAGAGAGATGTTTCACCCGATGAAATGAAGACTACCGCGGCTGCACAAGCACAGCACATCCGCCAAAAATCAACCTGAAGCAATGCTCGTTCATCGACTCGCCAAGCTTTACTTTTGTAGGTCGCATGGCAGTAAATAATTTGATAATATGACCATGCAGTCAATACAGATATTTAATAAAAACATTAAAACAAGCAGGGCTGTAAAATAAAACAATAAAAAACGCATGCCAGATCTACACCGGACACAAGTGGAATGATCCAACAAAAGACAGCAGAACCCAGTGATGGATACACTGGACACGATCCCCATCAGTGAACTGATGCTCGTTCTGTTTATGATGAAATGTTCTGACACTGTGTTCAGATGATTTGACACTATAGCGTGATGTCATCAAGTTTAGACAGACTTTTCGCTGTGGGGCACAGATGACAACTTTCGCGTCCACTGTAGACACACAGAAAGTTTCTGCTCTATTTACAAACAAGTTCTAAAAAAAAAAATCTCTAAACCAGTGGCATAAAGAGATGGAAATATAAACTAGAAAATATATTAACAGGTCCTCCGTCCATGACACTGACTCACTGCGGAGCTGCAGTTTTAATCTGAACAGCTCTTAAAGCTGAGTGGATGGTTAGATGCATGATGGGCTAGTATTAAAAAAAATACAAATAAAAAATAAAGGTCTTTCCAGCATTTAGGTATAACAGTACTGTTTTTTTAAATCATCTTGTTGCAGTTATTAAATTTTGTTAAATTTGACTGCTAAATTAATGATAAAGACCTATATTAAAACTTGTTTTGAAAAATGTCTTCGTCATTTAAAAATTAGTTTAAATCATAAATCAGATTTTTTTTTTTCTAAATTAAAAAAAAAAAAACTGGGATTTTTTTTAGGCCATATGATATTACCCTACTTTAAAAGCAAGTAAAGAAGGTTCCCTTTAAAATCACTTAATTTGTCAATTACTAAAGCTTTTTTTTTTACATCGTGTGAATGTTGTTGATTATAATGATAGAACTTGAGTTTAATCTTGAGGACGTTTTATTAATTCTTTAGAGTTTCAAAGATTTAATCGTGCTGGTTTAATTTTATTCATTTATTGTTTTAGGCAAATTAGGCCTAAATAATGGGAACGAAATTATACAGTGCTTCACATTTAAACATGCAACAATTTCTTAATCAGTTTACAGACAAATGTCTTTTTCCCAATAAGTTATGTCAAAATAAAGCACAGGTAACGAATAACAAAAATGCATGATGTTTTATTAAAGGAAAAATATATTTATATTTAAAATATAAATAAAAATATAGGCATCATATATTAAAATGTTGATATTTTGCATATTAATCCATGTAGCCTACCCCCCTAAAATAGGCTACTACTTTTAATGCTCCGAAGCAAAGTAAACCAGAATTTCTTTTGAATAATATAACGCATTATTAATATAATATAAATAATACTGCACACCTTTTAAATGTGTCAAATCTAAAATATGGTTTAATACCATGAAGCTTAGAAAATATAAGCACAGGCTCAGGCACAGGCTTGACATTTATCCTGCTTGAATTCGTTCTAAGAAATGCACATAACTTCATAAATACCAAACTTTCATCTGTGAATATTAAATATATTAAATATTTAAACTATAGTTTTTTTCTTAAATTTTCATTGACTGAAGCAGTCAAATGTAACACATCAGCGAGGCAAAACTGACGTCTATTAGCGAAAATGTGCTTTGATGCGCTTGTTTGATAACTTGTGGTTAAAGCGCCACTCAGCGGTCAAAAGCTGCAAATGCACTTTATACCGCGAGGCGTTTTCGATGTCTACTTAGTGTATATATATTCGGATGCAGCTTAGGTCACTTACTGTCACTTTATAAACATATGAAATGAATTTTAGCATGAAATGGAAAGCTAACAACATGAGATATAAAATGTTTTACAGGTAATGGTGCTCATGGAGAGCAGACACAGAAACAGCCTAATTTTCCCACAAATGTTCTCCTGCTCTTGTTGAAGATTGTGTGGCTCAGAGGCTTATATATATATACAGTACAGACCAAAAGTTTGGAAACATTACTATTTTTAATGTTTTTGAAGGAAGTTTCTTCTGCTCATCAAGCCTGCATTTATTTGATCAAAAATACAGAAAAACAGTAATATTGTGAAATATTATTACAACTTAAATAAATAAATATACTTAAAAAAATAATAATTTATTCCTGTGATGCAAAGCTGAATTTTCAGCATTATTACTCCAGCCTTCAGTGTCACATGTAACATCCAGTCTATCACATGATCATTTAGAAATCATTCTAATATTCTGATTTATTATGAGTGTTGGAAACAGTTCTGCTGCTTAATATATTTGATGAATAAAAGGTTAAAAAGAACTGCATTTATTCAAAATAAAAAAAGAAATTCTAATAATATATATTCTAATAATATATTTTCTTTACTATCACTTTTTATCAATTTAACACATCCTTGCTGAATAAAAGTATTGATTTTATTTAAAAAAAAGAAAGAAAAAAAAATACTGACCCAAAATTACTGACCAGTAGTGTATATTGTTATTACAAAATATTTATATTTTAAAAACATAGCTTCTTTTTTTTTACTTTGTATTCATCAAAGTATCCTAAAAAACTATCACATGTTCTGAAAAAATATTAAGCAGCAGAACTGTTTCCAACTTTGATAATGAATCATCATATTAGAACGATTTCTAAAGGATCATGTGATAATGATCCTAAATATAAAGCTTTGCATCAAAGAAATAAATGATAAAGTATAATAAATTTAAAAACAATTATTTTAAATTGTAATAATATATCACAATATTAAATTTTTTTCTGTATTTTTGATCAAATAAATGCAGGCTTGATGAGCAGAAGAAACTTCCTTCAAAAACATTAAAAATAGTAATGTTTCCAAACTTTTGGTCTGTACTGTATATATTTTATATATATATATATATATATATATTAGTCAGCATTTATAAATACTGTTCATCTTAATGTTTAAGTTTAAGATTTAGTTAAGTTAAGATTTTTTGAGTGTTACATCAACAGTCTTCTCCAACGGCGAAATCTTCGAGCAGCTGCACTACATCTCCTTTGTAGAGATATTGCAAACATGCAGGAAAACTGTACTAGGTAGGGTTGTGGAGTTACATCATAGTATGAGATTATATACTTAATAAAAGATAAAAGGCTCAAATATATTTGATTAATCATGATATTCATGTGATAATAATGTATCAAACAACTGCATTTGTTGTTGTTATTCATAAGCCTCAGGGATGAGAGTTAAATTCAGCAAGAAAAATAGGAATACAAAGGAGATTTAAGCCAGTTTTGCTTGTGGATAAACTGTGAATTTTGCACATAAAATAAAGAAATTAATCTGTCTTAAATCTACTTTATATTTATATTTATATTTTTTCCTGTGGTACCCGGGGAGCAGTGTGCCTTGAAAAATGTAGTATAAATAAATCAATAACTACATAAACTGCATAAAACAATCATATACATTTTTGTTAACACTTTATTTTACGGTTACATCTATTAGTTGCTTATTACTAATAGCTATGGCTTTTCTCTCAATAAACTCTTAATTTTCTGATAATTAGTAGGATTAGGGTAGGATTAGGGATGTAGAACAAGGCATTAATATGTGCTTAATTAGCACTAATACATGGCTAATATTCTAGTAATATACATGCTAATTAGCAACTAATAGATATATCGTAAAATAAAGTGTAACCAAATTTTTCAAAGAAAAAAGTAGGAGGATTTCAATATAAGCGTGATAAACTGGGTCATGTAGACAGTGATTCAACATTGCTCATGTTTGAGCATGATGCATTGTTAAAACTAACTAGATGAGTCAAGTTTACAAATGAACTTTGAACATTGATATAAAAAAAACCTGTCTGAATGTTTGAAGCAGTTGCCTATGCTGAAGCTTCCGGCAGAACTTTGTTGACCCTGGAACCACACTGTGATTAACCAATCAGATATGAAGAAACAGTTTATAGCTTTTGTGAAGTTTAGGCTCACGATCAGTGTTAGGTTCTACATCAGGGTCAGTCACCTATAATTTCCTCTGATTTTAGGTATTACTAATGATTAAGTATGAGGAGGATATGGTCACGGCGCGGTAGAGACGGAACCGTGAAGGAAACAGGGTCTGGGTCCAAATGCAGGGAAATTATATTTTAATGAGAACAAAAAAGGCCAACAAGGCCAAAAACAAAACAGAAACAAATCACAGGGACAAGAGCAGACGCAGCCAAAATGCAGACACCAGTATACATGAACACTTACAAATCACAATTAACATTAATCCAGCCAGACAGAGTGGTGTGAGAGTGGAGAATATATTGTCCGTGACAAAGGGGAACAGCTGTGTGTGTGAGTATGTGACAGGTGTGTCGAATTTGTGATCAGGTGTGTGTGGGTGACACAGCTGTGCAGAGTGAAGGTAATGAGTCCAGGAGAATGGAAGTGGCGCCCTCCAGTGGTGAGAGGGAGGAACACCGGGTCCGGACTCATGACAAATATGGTCAAGACTACATTTCTGGATTAAAATGTTGTTCCAGGGTCAACAAAATATGTTCACCTAGGAAGACATCTAACTCAGCAAAATCAGGACGTGCGAGACATCTGCATCAATCTGCTTTTCAACACCGTTTACTTTTTCAGTGTTTCTTCAGAGAGTTTGACGAGAGTTTGACTGGGTCATGTACAAACATTGATTCCACATTGCTCATGTTTGTGCATAATACATTGCTAAACCAAACTAGATGAGTCAAGTTTGCAAACAAACTTTGAAATTGGGTTTTAAAAAACCCTTGTCTGAAAGTTTGAAGCAGTTGCCAATGCTGAAGTTTGAAAGTTTAGATAGATGTTGTTAGCATGATATTAGCATATTTTAGCACGATTAGCATGTTAACATGAATAACATGTTTCTAACGTTAACATATTGCTAGCATGTTTCTAGCATGATCAACATATTGTTAATCATGTTCCTAGCATAATTAATGTGTTGTTAGCATGTCATTAGCATGTTTATAGCATGATTTAACACATTTCTAACATGTTGTTACCATAGATATGTATAGGTAGATGCCACATTCGACTGCTCCAGACACTTAGTCATGTCCGCCATCTTGGGCATCTAACTCTACGTATCTATGGTTTTAAGGATGATTAACATGTTAGCTAGCATGACTTAGCATGTTGTCCTAGGATGATCATTAAGCTTTTCTAAACACACTATACATCTTACTGTACAAAAGTGTCAACTCCCTTAATGAAAGTCTGTGGGACTTTACATAGTTATGATCATCTGTTTAACGAAAATTGTAAGTTCGACCAGTTAGAAAAAATAATTCCATCCCAAGTTTGGTGGTTGTAGCTTGAAAGCTCTTGGATTAGATACGTTTTAAAATGTAATCTCAGATGAAAAAGCAGCAACTTAAATTGCAGATCGATAGTTTGTGACCCTGGAGTCTTAATTCTTAAGGGTATATTTTTTTAGCTATAGCTGAAGAAAAAAAAACCACATTGTATGGGTCAAAATTTTAGATTTTTCTTTTATGACAACAATCATTAGGATATTAAGTAAATATTATTGATTACATTAAAGATTACTCATGTAGCCTCAATCTCAAATCTGTTACTATTACTGCTGCTATTGTTATCACGTAGTTGAACTCAATTTGCACATTACTACACTATTTGTTTTTATTGTTAATACTGTAGATTTGCATGTACAAATATACATAGTCTATATTTCTATTTTTCACATTCTATATTCCTACTCTATACTCGTGTATATAGATGCACATAGTCTAAATTTATATTTTTTCATATATAATTATTTTTATAATAATTCAACGGCCCATCGTCAATTATTCTATATGTATGTGTGTATATAGTTTTGCACTGTCTTGGCATTCATTGTGGACAGCAAAGTGAAAATGTTTTTCTCAATCACTATTTTCTATCAGTATGTATGTATGTTGTCCAGTTATTACAGAGGCATAAGAAAATTCCAAGATATAGAATATAAATAGAATCCTGAATTTCAGTTTTTTGCCTTCGACAGAATAAAACTCACCAATCTATTAGGTAACGGAAATTAACATTTGAGGAACTAATGGATAGTTTTGATGAGCTCAAGGAGCCCCACAGCACAACGTGAATATGTACTCCCCACGTGATGTATGTTCTTCATCTCTCTTCTGATCTCAATGTAGAATTACAGACAAAACCCCTTTCCATTCTTGCTATAGCTGTGAATAATGCCTATAAACATAGTGACAGTGACCAAATGAAATGTCAAATTTGTCAACATCCACAACACTAGAGAGTCATTATTAACACAATGTTATAAAATAACCAAGTCAAGTAATGTTTGTATTGATTTTTAGGTTATGTAATGTGTGGTGTTGAAATCTCATTTCTTATCATAACTCTCCTGGTTTTCCTGTGTGGGATTAGGTTTAAGATAAGGATTTGTTGTGGGTTTTGGAGACAGGAACCAATCAGACAGCAGTCTCCTCTGTGTATGAACCAAATAAAAATAGGGGAGTCATGATCTGGTTTTGAAGAGTCAAGCATTTGTTGTTCTGCAGAGAGCTACAGAGTACTTGGACGTGACTAACTTCATAGAGGGTGAGGTTTTTCAGCCGTTCAAAACTTTACACTTTACTGTTTCATAAAAGTGTGGCTTGAGTCAGTGGATCATTTGAAATGCTTATATATATATCCTTTCCATAGTGACGCACAGGGCTCTTGTACAGCTGGCAATATTGGAATGTGGACATTGAGAACAGGTTAATAATGAATAAAAACTGTTCTGTCTTCATGTTTTGTCAGGTGTGCAGTAGTACTGGTTGATTTCAGGAACAATGGCAGTCTGGCCTCTTTGTCTGTCTTTCTTTCTGCTCTTTGCTCTGGATGCTTCAGGTAATTGTTGTGAAGTGTATGTGGCCTAGTTTTCTATTCATGTGGTTTACCTCAAATCCCACAGACTGTTAGTTTGGATTTAGACATAAAATTGTAATCTGATTATTAAAATGTTTAATATATTATATATAAATATTTTCTTTTATTGTTTCAGAGACAGCACTTCTTACTGGCATAAGCGATGGTGAGATATTTTAGTGTGTTACATTTGTTCTGTCTAGTTGTAGTGACAAAAGCAGGGTCGTCACTGGTGAAAGGTGGTGATGATTATAGGGACCCACGGCTGTGGACAGAGCTCAAACACTGAACTGAGTTCTCCATCTGCACCTGAGTGAACAAAAACATAAACATACAAACACAAAAAGAGATGAAAAGCTTAATTCAGCATCAGTGTGCTGTGTTCTGTGCACACAGAGAGCCACGTCTAAGCCCTTCAACGCCAAATTGAGTTTTGCTTCTTCTTGCTCTTGAACGGACTAATGCATAAAATATTGGCCCGGTTTCACAGACAGGGCTTAGACTAAGCCAGGACTAGACCATAGATCAATTAGGACATTTAAGTAATTTTTATAAACATGCTTGGAAAAAAACATTACCGATGTGCATCTTAAAACTAAAAAGGCACTGATATATTTTTAAGATCAGTCAGTGCAAGTTTACTTGCAGAAAGATGAGGACAAAGCAAGCTTTTTTGAGAGTGTTGGATGTTATGCTGTGTACAAGGTTCAGATTACAGCCCATCTGTTGTTGATCAATATGAATGAATCCATGTAAAGCTGTGCACTGTAAGCCAAATTGAGTTTTGCTTCTTCTTGCTCTTGAACGGACAAATGCATAAAATATTATGTTGTACCTGTCTTGGCGGTCGGTTACCTCTTAAGTGAATGTAAACAGTTGAGAAAGAAATCAGATGGATTGTCTCTTAAAGTGACTGCACCTAATTTAGCAGCTGCTGTCGATGTCCTTATTTTAATCCAAGAAATCTAATGAGAGAAAATCTCTCACTGCGCTTCACTAAATTACTTTGTCATTTTAAAAAGAATTCAACTCTTTTTCATTTATACATTTAAGACTATGCAATGCTATTTTACATTTGATTATATGGTCTCTGTAACTGGACAATTACAAACTTAAACATTGTTTAATTTGTATCTTTGTTCTGTTTATTTCTTTGTGCTATTTACACATCTTAAACAGGGACCTGTACCCTGGTCAGACAAGGTGCGTATACATACAATATCAATCTGATCTCAGTTTAATGAAAATACTAAAGGTTTAAGGCAGCAATAATACTCCCCTATCTTTCTTACAGAAACCTGTGAAAGTGGATGGTCTGCATATAAAGGTAGATGCTTCCGCTTTTTTAACTTTCCGCGTTCCTGGATTGATGCAGAGGTATGAGATGCCATCTTATCATAGGGATTCCTTCATTTCTAAGTCTTGAAATTTTCAGTTAGTTAACAATAGTTTTTATGTCCTACTCTCTTTAGAAACAGTGTTTGGGCTACGATGGGAACCTGGCCTCTGTACACAGTTATGAGGAGTACATCTTCGTACAGATCATGATTAAATATCAAACTCAAGAGACAACTGAGTCCTGGATAGGAGGCTATGACGCTGTTTCAGTATGTTTGTTTTACATTTGTTTAGCGTACTTGTCAATAGCCATTCTTTTTCTTTTTATTTTGTATATTGTAGTTGTTTTTGAGTTATGTCATAGAATAAAAAGTAAGATTAGGATACAGCTGATATGTTTGGCATGGTAGGTCTACTGGTTTCTATAGAGAAACACAAACATGTTTTTGATGCGTTAACATCATGAACTTGTGATCCAAATGGTTGGTTTGAACATGTTTTTTTATATTTACGAATATCAAATAATGCCATGTAGGTGTGTGATGGAAACGGAGTGTCCTTTATGGTGTTCTGTTCACAGGAGGGAACATGGCTCTGGAGTGATGGATCAAAACTGGACCAAGAGATATGGGCTCCTTCACAACCTGACAATAGCAATAGAAACGAGCACTGTCTTATGATGAACTATCAACGTGAGTGTTTTAAATGTTTATGAAATATCATCACTATTTATATCTTTGTTTTATCTTGGAAATCCTTAGTAGCCTCAATTCCAATAACCAGCCGAATGTAGAACTGTATTTTAACTTCACCTAATGTTTATGAAATGGTAAAGGAATAGAATTGGCTGTATTACCTTAACAAGCATTACATTTTATCAGAATACTTATACTGTAACAATAATAGATTTTTTCCCTTCCTGCTATAGCCTCGAGTAACTGGAATGACAACCCCTGTCATATTAAAAAGCCTTATGTGTGTGTGAAGAAATACACACCAACATTTAAGTTTCATGTAAAATTGTGAATGTCTTATTGTCTTGCATTAAAGGAAAAGTTGACCAAAAAATGACAATTTTAAAACATCGCTTACCCTCAGTCGATCCAAGATAAAGATTAGTTCTTCATCAGAACAGATCTGAAGAAATATAACTTTACATCATTTGCTTATTGATGGAGATCCTCTGCAGTGAATGGGTGCCATCAGAATGAAAGCTCAAACAGCTGATCATGAAGACATCACAATAGTCCACATGACTCCAGTCCATCAATTAATGTCTTGTGAAGTGAAAGGTTGCAAGTTTGTAATCAATTTTTCATTTTTTGGTCAATTGCTCCTTTAACTAATTCTCCCTAATTTCTTTACTAGTGTGCAAGTAGAACTCAATAAATATCAAGCAGTTGCATTGAATTGTTTCTGTGGGTTTTTGTCTCATTCCACATATCAGATGTGCATTTTCTGAATGAAATTCCTGAAGATTTTCGGTAAACTTTGGATCTGCGTAAATAAAATTCAGCATCAGAGGTGCTTTGCTTTTGTCATGCCATTGTGTTATTATAGGAAATAAATAGAAACATTTGCTAATCGAGTTGTTATAAAACAAACTGTAAAATAATTCAATGTGTGTGCCAAAGAAAGATGTTTTTTTGTCAAAATGTCTATTTCATGAAATTACAAAGCTTATATAATCAGAAGCAATACAAATACAAAATTATAGAGTAACCCGTGACGGTGATTGGTCCACATTAAGGAGATACTTTCATTTTTTTAACGCCCCAAAACTGGACTGGTATGAGATGGCAGCTTCGAATGTTGTTTCCTTCATCTTGACGAATTTCTCGAGTTGCAGTTAACTGCAGTCCTTATGTACTCGTCTTGGAAAATATCTTTGGAAAGTAGTACTTCAATAGCACTCCTACTATTTGAAAAAATATTATATCAAAAACATCATTGTAAACAAAGACCTGGTTTAGGAGTATATACAGTATTTATGTACATTTTATATTCATTGTTAATGTTTCATGTTGTTCAGCATGTCATGTTATCAAATTGAGAAATAAGTCAATGGCATTTCAGGAGCTAAGGGTCCAAAATGAGAAGGGTCTGGCTCCAGACATGCACCTGAATTCTCAGACACCTGCACTTCCACAAGTGACGTCCCTTGCAGTCTTTAAATTAATGAATCAATAAATCATTTTAAGAGCATGTCTGCAGCCAGACCCTCCTCATTTGGACACTTCACTCCTGAATTGCCAGCAAATACTCAGTATTCAACATGTGTTCAACCCAACAGCAGCACTCGACTTAGTCTGGCAAAGACTAGAAGAATGTTATGGGTCATCAGAAGCAGTAGAACATGCTCTGCTGAAAAGATTTCCCTGAACTCACCAACAAAGATAATGTTGGGCTAAGGGAGTTAGTTGACATTCTTCAGGAGATAGAGTGCGCAAAAGAGGGAGGATATTAACCTGGCTTGTCATATTTGGACACAGCTCGTGGAATAAATCCCATGGTGGAGAAATTACCTTACAGCTTGCAAGAGAAATGGGTAGCCACAGGATCCAAATATAAGGATGACAATGGAGTCGCATTTCCACCTTTTCATTACTTCTCCAGCTTTGTAAGACAACCGGCACGAGTGAAAAACGATCCCAATTTTGCCTTTACATCCTCCAGCACCTAAGTCTTGAAAATTGAGAAATACACAAGAAGTGGCAACAGAGCTTCTGTGACTGTACACAAAACAGATGTTCCACAAGATTCTATGACAATCCAGTGTAGCTCTGGTGAGAAGATTATGGAAAGTCTTGATAAGCTATGTCTCATTCATAAAAAGCCCCACCTGCTAAAAAAAAAGCAGGAGCTTCATAGCTAGGCATATTGACAAAAGAAAATCATTCTGAAGGAGAACCGTATTTGTTTCAGATGTTGTGGGTCAGTACAGCATATGGCAAAAGACTGCAGAGTGACACTTAAATGACTGGAGTGTAACAGTGAGAAACACGTCTCAGCCCTATATCCTGGTCCTTCTCCCACTACGACAGGGAGCCAAGAAGCCAACAAAGATGATGGCGGGGAGTTGAGTTGAAATGCTTTGACACCAGTGACATCCAAATGCACAGAGATATGCGGCAATTCAGATGGTCAACATTCCTTTCTCATTATTTGACTTAGTGGAAGCATATACAGTCTAAACAAGAGTGGTGCAAGAATTGACCCTTGTGGGACTCCGCATGTCATGGACGTCCACTTAGACTTATGCTCTCCTAGACTCACATAATAGCCTCTCCCTTCTAAGTATGACCTGAACCATTTGAGTACCATCCCAGAAAGCCCGACCCAGTTTTCCAGTCTCTTTAGTAGTATGTTATGATCGACAGTGTCAAACGCAGCACTGAGATCTAGCAATACCAGCACCGATATTTTGCCTGAGTAACAATATAAGCGAATATCATTTATTATCTTAATGAGTGCTGTCTCTGTGCTGTGATGCGGTCGAAAACCAGATTGAAAATTGTCCAGGTATCCATTTGAGTTTAAGTATTTGTTCAGCTGATTAAAAACGACCTTTTCTATAATTTTACCTATAAACGGGAAGATTAGATATTGGTCTAAAATTGCTCAAAATGGTGTTATCAAGATTGCTCTTTTTTTTTAGGAGGGGCTTAACAACTGCAGTTTATAACGAGTTTGGAAATGTCCCAGAAAGAAGTGAGGCATTCACCACTTCTAAAAGATCTGCTTCTAAGCAGTTAAGCACATTTTTGAAAAAAGATGTGGGAAGTGTGTCAAGATAGCAGGTTGACAATTTTAGGTGCTGCACTATGTCTTCCAGAATTTTGCTATCAATTGCTTCAAAAATCGACATAGTATCTTTTTGATATTGTGGCCTAATCTGTCTGACCTCTGCATTACTTGAGGATGTGCTAATCGCCTTCCTGATATTGATGATCTTCTCAGAAAAGAAGGATGCAAACTCATTGCATTTGCTTTCTGATAGCATTTCACTGGGAATCTGACTTGGGGGGTTTGTCAGTCTCTCAACAGAGTAAGAGTACGAGTGTTATTTAAGTTACTGTTTATAAGGTTTGAGAAGAAATTCTGTCTAGCTGTGGCTAGTTTCACATTAAAAGCATGAAGGCTTTATAGATGCTATAGTGAATTTCAAGTTTTGTCTTCCGCCTCATCCGCTCTGCTTTTCTGCATTGTCTTTTCATAGTCTGAACTGCTGTTGATCTTCTCCAAACTGATTTCTGTCTGTTTGTTTTCTTACTGACTATTATTGGAGCAATATCATCAATAACATTCTTAACTTTTGAGTTGAAGGAATCAAGGAGAAAATCAACAGAGTCTGCAGAAATTCTTGGTGTTAAAGATATAGCCTCCATAAATAGTACACTTGTGTTCTCGTTAATGCATTTCCTTCTGACAGACCGATCTAGATTCAGTTGTAGCAGACATCAAAATATCAAAGAAAATACAGACGTGATCCGATAGTGCTATGTCCTTAATAACAATGGATGAAATGTTTAGACCCCTACTGATGATTAAGTCTAGAGTGTGTCCACCTTTGTGTGTGGGTCCATGCACATGCTGAGTCAAGTCAAAAGTGTTTAGAACCGATATCATTTCTTTTGTACTTTTGTTTTCTGCATTATCTATATGAATGTTAAAATCCCCTGCAATAGCAAAACAGTCAAACTCTGTGGAAATCATTGATAACATTTCTGTGACCTCTTCAACAAAGGCTGGAGAGTGTTTTGGAGGCCTGTAAATAATAATAAACAGAATGCATGGAGCACCTTTCAGCACAATCCCTAGATATTCAAAAGGCAAGTACTGACCAAATGACACTTGCTTGCATTGATAGACATCTTTATCTTTAAATAGAGCAGCTACACCCCCACCTCTCCTAACAGTCCTGCAAACACTCATGTAAGTGAAGTTAGGAGGGGCTGCTTCATTGAGGACGGTAGCATTGCAGCCGTCTTCAAGCCATGTTTAGTTTAGAAACATAAAATCCAGATTGTTTGTGGTTATAAAGTCATTGATTAGAAATGATTTATTTTTTAGTGAGTGAATGTTTAAAGATGCTAACTTGATGGCTGTGCTTTGTGTCTTTACATCAATTTTAGTTTGATACATAATAGGCCGCAGATTAGATGAGTTTGCCCTTCGGCTTGAGATGGCCTTAGACTTTTTATCACTTGATAAAACTGAAATAGAGAAAGCACACTGGGTTCCCGCTTGTTTAGTAGGCATTTGTGAATGTTGCTGTTATTATAGCGGGGACCCGACACATATCACTGAGAGCTGCTATCAGTTGTTTTTGGTTCACCTTCAGCAGATAGAGGGTTTGGGCCCTGGCGTTGTGGCAGTGGTCGAAGAGCTCTCGCAGGAGCAGGGACCACAGGCTTTGGTGGTTTTGGGGCCTGCCGTTTTTTTCTTGATATCTGCGGGCTTGCAGCAAATGAGTGAGAGAGTTTAGTCCCAACATACACCAATTCCTCCATTTTCTGTGAAAAGCACAGAAGTGGAGATGCTGGAGAAAGGGATAATGCATCTGGTGAGATGGGCTGTGTCTCTGGTGTTTCCGGTGGCTGTGATATGTTGTCCTGGCTTCCCTGGCTGTTTTCCAGAAAGTCGACCTTGGGTGCTGAATCTTGTAGCTGTTTTGATACATCACAGTCAGTCTGTGAGGAGCTCTGTGGGCATGGCTCAGCAGGGATAGTGTCCATGAGCAGTGCTTGCTTTGGCTGCGTGGTGTTATCAGTGTCCTTGTGGGATATGTCAACCACATGATGACTCGGACCCGGTGTGTGTGTGCTGAATGGATTGACACACTCTGCTGAAGGATGACGGAGGGAGAAGTAGATATTGTCCTTAAACACTCTAGCACCAAGTTTGTTTGGGTGGAGGCCATCCGGTTTAAACAATTTTCTATGGCCCCAGAAAAGATAGAAGTTGTCAATGAAATTCACTCCTTTTATATTACAAGATCTTTGTAGCCATGTGTTCAGCCCAAGCAACCGCGAAAACATATTTGTTCCACGTGCTTGGAGTGGTCCACTGATGAACGACTGAACTTTGAGTCTTTAAAGTGTTTCAAAGATTTCACTGAAGTCCTTCTTAAGGAGTTCTGACTGCTCTTTCCGAATACCATTCTTCCACACATGGATGATGATTCGATTTGCAGTCTTGTGCTTCATCAGAATGTTCTGAAGTTCCTTGTTCACATCAGAGACCGTTGCTTGAGGAAGGCAGCATGTTGTTGTAGTCCTGCTACGGATGTTTCTGATAACAGAGTCACCCACTATCAGAGTCCTCGGCTCGGCTGCGCTCTGAGCTTGAAGCCACTGTCTGCTCGTCCTTGAGCGCCTGTTTGTAGCGATGTTAGCTGCTGGCTGATCAGATCCATGTTTAAATACATTTGGGGATTCCTCACCCACATTCATTAATGCTTCAAATCTGTTCTCAAGATGTATAGGGGGTGGTTGAATGCCAGTATTCACAAGCCTTGTCATAGTCGAATCTGGGGTAGAGGAAGCTACGGCAGCAATATGAGAAACTCCTGACAATCTGATATTTCGTGTTCCTTTGGGTCTCGCTCCCTGTTTGTGCCATCGATTAGTGTGGCGATCAGTCTCGGCTTGTTCCTCTACACTTGGTATAAACTGTTGAGGTTCAGAAGATTCATGGGACTCACCGGCTGTATGCTGAGAGGGTCCATGACGACGGTCTGCTAAGTGTTCCGTCTGTTTTGGAATTCCAGCAAGTAACTTTGTTTCAAGAATCACAATCCTTTGTAGAAGTTTACAGCAGTTCATGCAACAAGTAGTTCCAACAGGAGGCATTTTCTCTCTCTTCTGTTTGAATGTAGGCAGTTGTTTTCCCCTCTCTGGAATGTAAGCTGCTGGCAGTGGGAGGCAAAGTTTTCTTTTTGTAGTATTATTCCAGTCCCAAAGAGTTTTTAGTTTTAGCGTTTGTGCCAAAAAATCTGTTTTTTGAGCACTGTGCTGATCTGCTGATGTAGAAATCTTAGAAAAATCAGAGAAAAGTACAGAAATAAGAAGCCAAGTGCAGAGCAGTAAGCTAGCAAAGCCGGAAGCTTTAATCATACAGCCACAGCCAGTCACACAGAGACTTACATTAAAACATACATTAAAACAGACTACTGTACACTCCTCCAGAGTGACCCGTCAGTTCTACTGGCTCCTTCACTGATGCACTTCCTCAACACAGTAAAAAAAACAGTACTCTGCTGGAATTTTTGTCTTCCCGTACAGCCCTCTGGATCTCCCTTACGACTTCTACAGAGCGGTTTCCAAAGGACTTTTCCGCGCGTTTCTACATCTGTTTCTCGTTAACTGCTGTCCTTCTTAGGCCCAGTCTTCAATAAACACAGACCCTTACATGCAATGTACTTATGCCTACACCATTTAGTCTTAATTTAGTTCACCTATCAAGGCCTTCCCAACATACAAAATATGTGTATGCAGTTTTTCTTCTGGAATCAAAACCCTTTTTCTTTTTGTTCTTTAAATTTGGAGGAGCATTTTCGAGTGTCTATACCTCTGCCGACTCTGGCAAACAACATCAATTATATACAGTATTGTTCAAAAGGATTTAGCAATCCTGTGATCCACTAAACTAATATTTAGTTGTATGACCACAGTTTTTTAAAACTGCTTCACATCTGTGTGGCATGGAGTCAACCAACTTGTGGCACCTCTCAGCTGTTATTCCACTCCATGATTCTTTAACATCATTCCACAATTCATTTACATTTCTTGGTTTTGCTTCAGAAACAGCATTTTTTATATCAACCCACAAGTTCTCGATTGGATTAAGGTCCGGGGATTAAGCTCCCTTCAACTGTAAAATTCATGAACAAGTCCATCAATTTGAAAAGCTGCTTGACACCAGCAAAATTAACTTTTTTTTTTTTATTTCACAGGTTTCAAATAAATCATCTTCAAGTTTTGACTAGTACTTGAAATGTTGTTTAGGTTTGCTCATTCTCAAGATAGGCAAAGCGATTGTCAATTCCATCTCTTCTGCTATGGCTCTTTCTGTAAAAACAGTAAAATCACTAAATTCCACCTCACATTTTAATATATTGATTCCTACCTTTGGGTTATTCCTACTGTTGATAAAGCTATGCAATTTTAAGCCCATTTTAACTTGAACCAGTGTTTGCAAGTCTGTGGTTCTAAGAAAAATCACATAGCGTCTTTAAAATAAACTTAAAACTAGATTATCTTTGCTCAAACCTTTCACAATTTACATTCTATAGTGAGTCTGCAGAAACTTCTCTGTGACTGAGTTTGTTTTGCTCCTTTTCTGCTGATTATTAAACTTGTTCTCTGTGTCAGTGCATGTTTGCCATGCTAACAAGGTCTGTTCTCAAACATTTAAAGAGGAAGTGATCCAAATCAAGAAAAAGGCCACCACATCACTGTTGTGTACAGTAATAGGTACTAGTATGTAATGAATAAGTACTATTTAATAAGTACTATTATCCAATGAATGCAGTTTTTACAATCACATGAGCACTGATGTTTTCCCGATCTTTAACGCATTTTTTAAATTGCTTAGACACAATAAACATAATACCTATTTTTTATTTTTTGCTTGGTCTTTTTTGGAGTTTAAAAGTAGCTGTTTTATAAAAGACGTCTCAGGCAAATTTAATATAATGTGAGGGTTATCAAGGCATTGTCAAAGCAGTTGGTATCATAGTTTACATGACACTTTCTCCCATGGTAGAACCGTGGAGGTTGTTATCTTTAGAATTAGTTTAGAATATATATATATATATATATATATATATATATATATATATATATATATATGTGTGTGTGTGTGTGGCAGGGGGGGCGTGGTTTAGCGAAGTCTGCAGCGGGAGAGAGAAACAGGAGACGAGCGGTAAGTGAGTGGTTTGGGCAAAAATTATCATCACCTGTTTCTTGTTCCAGTTATTGGCATGGAGAGAGTATAAAACGCCAGGAGAGACGGAAGCGCGCGCGAGAGAGACGGACTGCTGACCCAAGCCGGAAACGGAAACCGGAAGGAGTAAACCGAAAGTGTTACACGACCGTGTCAGAATAAAAGTCACCGTTTGGGTGTTTGTAAACTTTTAGTTATTTTCGTTATTAATAAACCTGTCAGCAGTCCAGCCGACCCCTTTGTCCTCTTCCTTTCCTCCCAGGAACCTTGCAGCAGTCCAAATGTCTTTCGTGTAGAATATCTCACATAAATACAGTTATGGATTAAGTGAACATGAACAGGTGAGTGAAAACTGAACGTGTCAGTATTAGATGTATTCCTTTAATCTTAAAGGGACAGCATTCCTAATTAAGTAGCCTATCCGTGTCATTATAATGCTAACCAACAAAAGATGTTAAATAAGTATTTTAAGTAAACCTACTGTATATGAAAAAAGGAATTTAATTTGTATCTCTTTCTTATTTGTCTTATTGTCTTATTCTGCATCTTTTTCAAAGAAAATATAAATTATATATATTAAATATATTATACATGAACAACTATTATTTTCACTACTGTTTAAAGGGATAGTTCACCCAAAAATAAAAAGTTTTTCCAAAAAGTTCTTCCAAATTCAATCCTTGATTCAGATTTCTCATAAGCTCAATCGATTTAGTCTAAAGAGAAAATAATTAATGACTGCTTTTGTGTGAACACAACATAGAAAATAGCTACTATAATAATTGTTGGTAACTGCAGCTTGAATAAAAATAATGACTAAAAGTTGACAAAAATACAATGAAATAACTAAAATGTGACTAAGACTATTAAGCATTTTTGTCTGTGTGTGTCTAATAAATAAAACCAACAGTTACCAACAATTATTATAGTAGCTATTTTCTATGTTGTGTTCACACAAAAGCAGTCATTAATTATTTTCGTTATTAATTAACCTGTCAGCAGTCCAGCCGAACCCTTTGTCCTCTTCCTTTCCTCCCACGGACCTTGCTACACTGATGCCGAAACCCGGGAGGAAGAAGGACCGTCGCCGCCGCCATGCAAAGTCCGGCCGCCACGGCGCTTGCGGATATCATCGCCTCCCTCGCGGTCCTTCACCGCGAACAACACCAGGCCCTGCTGGACCTGAGGACTGATCAGGAGAGGCGTTTCCAGGCCATTGTCCAGGCCCAGCAGGAGGACCGTGAGAGGTTCCGGAGCTGGATCAATCGGGAGGTTCGCGCCGAGGCCACCGGGCTGCCTGCCGCGCCCATGCATATACCGCTGCATAAGATGGGGCCCCAGGACGATCCGGTGGCCTTCCTGGAGCTTTTTGAGAAGTCGGCGGAGGCATGCAGGTGGCCCCAGGAGCAGTGGCCGGTGCATCGGGGGCGGGGTGGGTTTGACCAAGGGCACTTCGCGAGTCCAAGGGCCCCGCCCAGAGGGGACAGTGGAGGGGACAGTGCTTCCGTTTCTCCGCTCTCTCCGCGCCAATTCTCCAATCCACTCCCTGCCACTGGGGCGGCGGGTAGGTCTGGGCTGGCCTGTTGGCGTTGCGGGGGGTGTCCAGTGATGGAGGTGGGGACGATGATCCGGGTCCCGGACGTCCCACAGGTCACCCCCGGTCAGGTTGGCGAGTGCCAAATACCTGTGAGTATCAAGGGGGTACATATCCGGCCTTGGTGGATTCAGGATGCAACCAAACCTCAATCCATCAAAGCCTGATTCAACCGGGGGCATTGGATACAAGTCGCATGGTAAAGGTGCGGTGCGTACACGGGGATGTGGTGGAGACTCCGGTCGATTTCTTTCTTTCAACATGTTCTCTTTCTAAGTTTTTTAGATTTTCTTGCAAATCCACCAATCTTTTACATCTTTCCTTTTTTTATAAGATGTGAGAGCTATGAGCTTTCCCCTGATCACTGATTTTAAAGCATCCCATAGGACACTTGGCGATACTTCTCCATTATTGTTGCTATCCATAAAATCTGCAAGTTCTTTCCGGATGTATTCCTTACATGTATTATCATTCAAAATGCTTGTATTAAGTCGCCACAACCTGTCCTTCTTTTTATAATCTGTTAGGAGAAACAGGCTGGATTCAGTTGCGGGTTTACACTGTGCTTTATTAAAGCAGATGAGACAGAGCAGATGAGTATTGTTCCACAGTTTAGCTCGCAGGGTCGTTGAATGCCGGCACCGAGTGAGGGAATGAGAAGTTGAAGCAGATGAGTCAAAGCAGATGAGTAACATTTCACAGTTTAGTTCCGAGACCAGAGGAATAACAGCTGACAACGGACAGAGAAACACAGGGAATTATAAAGAGAAGAAATTAGAAGCACATTGAGATCAGGTGGCAAACAATTAAGGTTAACCCTCTGGAGTCTAAGGTTATTTTTGGGGCCTGGAGAAGTTTTGTCATGCCCTGACATTTGTGCTTTTTTTCATTTTCTTATAAATATCTAAATGGGTAAAGTCTAATCTCACTGTAATCAGCACAAACTGGGCTATAATAATATGTGAAATGCATGTATGTACATGATTGTGTTTTTGAGAAAAAAAATATTATGTTAATATAGTTTATTAATTAAATATGCGTGGTTAGTGAAAAACTAAAAATGTTAAAACACTTGAATAAGGCCATAAAACACATAAAGAACAATGGTTCCCGGGATTTTTGAGAACTGGAGCTTGTAGCCTAGAATTTTTCTTTCTAAATTATGTGTAAATCATCTTGTTTACTCACTCATAGAAAACAATATATTGATTTAAATTTTCTAAGACACATTTTGTTGGTAAAAGTCATATGCGAGTAGGCGTCAGCTACCATGAATATCATTGTGATTTACACCTGAGAAGACAAAGGCCCGCATAATGAGCTGCATAATGAGCCATTCAGTCATCTGTGCCACTGAGAGGAAGGAGTTACAAGAAAGAATGTGAGAACAAAATAAAAGTATATAATTTTATGTTTGTAGTTTATTAAGAATATATTTAATTATCCCACAACATAATTTAATATCCACTTGGGGGAGCAGTTAAACAGTTTATTAGAAACAATCAAAGCTGACTTTCAAACAAATTGCTTGGCATCATTACTCCAGTCACACAATCCTTCAGAAATCCTTTTAACAATCTTATTTTCTACAAAAAAAACATTTATTGTTATTATTATTATCATTATTATTAATGTTGAAAAGAGCTGAGAATATTTTTCTGGGTTTTTAGGGGGAATAAATTGAAAGAAAAGCATTGTTTTTACATTTGTTACAGTTATATTATTTAACATCAAGCTTTTCAATGGTATAGTATTGCATATTGTTATTGAAACTTCATAATGTTTCACTTGATTATATATTTAGTCAGGAATTATAGTTTGGAAAAAGTATTTGGAAAAAGTCTAACTAGTAAAATGTCTTTTCGTTGAGTATTCACGGAGTTACAGTTCATTTTAATGACGTGTTTGTAAAAGAAGATCAGCGCAGACAAAGGCTGCAGACAGCACACCTTGTCTGTTATCTTTATTTTATAAGTGCACAAAGTTATGTTGTTATTATGTCTATATCCAAAAAAAGGTAGACCCTTTACAGATTCGATTGATGTATTGCTCTTATCTGCACGATTAAAACTGAAAGTGTAATTTCGGGGTTATCAGGAGAAAATGACTCAAAACGCGTATCTGCGTTAATCGACTCCAGAGGGTTAACAATAGAGAAACAAGGAGGGTGGGGGGGGGGGTGTACTCAAAACAAACAGACAGACGTGGTGAGCTGTTAAACCATCCAAACGCATACACACACACACACACACACACACAACATAATCACAACCCCAAAAGGCAGGTGATTAGCCCTCGAGACCCGACAGTACCCCCCCTCCCAGGAGCATCACCCGGCGCTCCAGGAAGGGGCCTACCCTATGTCGACAGAAGTCCTCAATCAACGAGCAGTCCAGAATGTCCCGGGATGGCACCCAGCACCTCTGGATCATAACCCTCCCAGTCTACAAGATACTGAAACCCCCTGCCGGGCCGCCGCTCATCGAGTAATCTTTTAACCGTATAGGTAGGAGATCCATCCACAAGATGAGGGGGTGGGGCGACTACAAGCAGGATTAAGGGGAGAAGAGAACACCGGCTTGACCCTGGAAACATGATACACCGCGTGAACCCGACCAGGAGTAGGAGGAAGCTTGAGCCTGATCGCCACCGGACTAACCACCTTGGTGATGCGGAATGGCCCAATTAATCTGGGTGCCAGCTTATGAGAAGGTGCCCGGAGAGACAGATTCTTGGTAGAAAGCCAAACCCGCTGACCACACACATAGGCAGGAGGAGAGGACTGGTGACGATCGGCTGCAGTCTCGGTTCGGCCAGAGGTTTGGACCAAAATCTTCCTGACTTTCTCCCAGGTGCGACGGCAGCGCTGGACAAAAGGACGGATGGAACCGCTGCGTCGGGTTCCTGTGACGGGAACAGAGGTGGGTTATAACCAACAGCACACTCAAAAGGAGACATACCTGACACGGCCACAGGAAGGGTGTTATGACTGTATTCTGCCCAGGAGAGCTGCTGGCACCAGGAACTCGGATTGTTGGATGCTAGACAGCGGAGCATTCTTCCTAGGTCCTGGTTGGCCCGCTCACACTGCCCATTGGTCTGGGAATTAAAACCAGAAGACAGACTTGCAGAGGCCCCAATGTGTCTACAAAATTCCCTCCAGAGGCGTGGGGCCCTAGTGCGATGCACTTTTTTCCCCTAGGTCC
The DNA here is from genome assembly GCF_963082965.1 of Carassius carassius. NCBI lineage: Eukaryota > Metazoa > Chordata > Actinopteri > Cypriniformes > Cyprinidae > Carassius > Carassius carassius. Next base: position 849,023 of record NC_081755.1, on the reverse strand, counting down.
GACGGCTATGTGCTTCGGGGCCCTGGGTGAGGGGCCCCTCAGATACCAGAATCTCGAATCTGGGTGCCCTACGACATATCGTCTCCGAACGGTGGACGTCCCACCTCCAATCAAAATGCGTACCGGTTTGGTGGACGTGCGCTCCCTTCTGTGACCCCTTTAACCCCTAAAGAAGGTCGTTGACCCACCAAACTTTTCTGCCCGGTCAAGGGGGTCCCCATGGGGCAAACATACCAAATTCGGCCCGATCGGACCCCGGCGAGCCGTGTCCACGAAACCGTTAATCCGAAAACATTCAAGTAAATGGAATGTGGGATTTTTTTAGAAACGTCCCAGGGGCCCGAAATTTGGAATGGTGGCTTCTGAGGGCCCCTAGAGCGTGCAGTCAAAAGCACGGGGCCCTAGTGTGATGGACTTTTTTCCTTGGGTCCTCCTGCTACGTACTTTGGGGCCCTGGGTGAGGGGCCTCTGAGATGCCAGAATCTCAAATCTGGGGGCCCTACGACCTACCGTCTCTGAACAGTGGACGTCCCACCTTCAATCAAAACGCGTACCGGTTTGGTGGACATGAGCTCCCTTCTGTGACCCTTTGACCCCTAAAGAACATTGTAGGGCCACCAGACTTTTATGCCCGGTCGATGGGATTCCCCCGAGACACATCCAAAATTCGGCCCGATCGGACCCTTGCGAGCCGTGTCCACGAACCCGCTAGGCCGAACCCATTCAAGTAAATGGCATGTGGGACTTTTTTAGAAAAGTCTCAGGGACCCAAAATTCTGTTTGGTGGGTCAAGGGGATGCCTCGAGTGATCTGCGTGCAGCCCTAGGACCTTTGCAAGTCATGTCCACGAAACCGCTATTTTAATACTGTAGAATATGCATATATATGCATATGCCGGCAGCCATATCACCCTGGAGCCCAAGACCGGTTTCCCACTGAAGCTAAGCAAGGCTGAGCCTGGTCAGTACCTGGATGGGAGATCTCCTGAGAAAACTAGGTTGCTGCTGGAAGAGGTGCTAGTGAGGCCAGCAGGGGGTGCTCACCCTGTGGTCTGTGTGGGTCCTAGCGCCCCAGTGTAGTGATGGGGACACTATACTGTCAACAAGCACCGTCCTTCGGATGAGACGTTAAACCGAGGTCCTGACTCTTTGTGGTCATTAAAAATCCCAGGATGTCTTTCGAAAAGAGTAGAGGTGTGACCTCGGCATCCTGGCTAAATTCGCCCATTGGCCTCTGACCAATTGTTGGCCTCCTAACAATCCCCATATCTGCTGATTGGCTTCATCACTCTGTCTCCTCTCCACCAGTAAGCTGGTGTGTGGTGGGCTTTCTGGCGCACTATGGCTGCCGTCGCATCATCCAGGTGGATGCTGCACACTGGTGGTGGATGAGGAGATACCCCCAGACTATGTAAAGCGCTTTGAGTGCCTAGAAAAGCGCTATATAAATGTAATGAATTATTATTATTATTATTATAAAAAAGTTGGATTTTGGTTAATTTCCCCACATGTGGTACATGTCCACCAGCAATCTATTTGACGGGATATGTGTCAACCTGCAGTTTATTAAATAGCAATCCAATATGAATATATGGCAAGTTGGATATGTGTCCACTCGCTGTTTATTAAATAGCAAGTCTCTTATTGTTAATGAAAACACATCTACTGTACTCAGCACGCTCAGCAGAGTCCATTCGTGTAAGTTTTATCACATAATACTGTAGAATATGCATAAAAATGTATGTCCACGGGAGCACTACGGAGGTCCCGCTGAATAAATTGTAAATGGACATTATTTTTGAAAAATCCTCCCAGTTGCCATGTATTCAGCGCGCCCTTCCTAGTGGTTCCGTGGACAGATAAATTGTAATGAAATCGTGGTTGAAGTCTCATCAGCTGTACTCATCAGTAGATGTACATAGGAAAAAGATTTTGGTTAATGTCACCACATGTGGTGCATGATCACCAAAATGTCACAAAATTTGCCAAGCTGTAACTCCCCCAAAACGGGGCCAAACTTCACCAAACTTGGGTCAGAGTAAGACCTACAGAAGGCCTACCGAACACCGCTTGCCCCCCATCCATAACACCCCGGGGGGGGGGGGGGGGCGGAGTTATGCCCCCCCATATTTTTGATAGTCAAATGGTTGAGGGGCCCCTGAGATGCCAGAATCTCAAATCTGGGGGCCTTCATCCTATTGTCTTCGAAATGTGGATGTCCCACCTCCAATCAAAACGCATACCGGTTTGGTGGACGTGGGGTCGCTTCTGTGACCCTTTGACCCCTAAAGAAGGTCATAGGGCCATCAGACTTCTATTCTCGGTTGAGGGGATCCCCCCGAGACACATATCCAAAATTCGGCCCGATCCGACCCTTGCGAGTCGTGTCCACGAACCCGTTAGGCTGAACCCATTCAAGTAAATAGCAGGAGCAGGTAAATAGCAGGAGGGACTTCTTTAGAAAAGACCCAGGGGCCGAAATTCGGATCGGTGGGTTTAGGGGCCACCCCGAGTGAGCCGCCGACGGCGCAGGGCCCTGGGGACCTCGCGAGTTGTGTCCATGAATCCGCTAGGGTGAAGGCTTGCGAATAAATGGCAGGTGGGTTTTTTTTTAGAAACGTCGCAGGGATCCCAAATTTCACAGCGGGGTCTGTGGGGCCCCCCCAGGCACCCCACCGAGACCGCAGGCCGATCGCAACGTCTTGCGCCCTTTGGGATCTGTTTGGGGACATTCCGTAAAAATAGTGAAAAAGAGGACAAATAGCGGTTCCACGGGACCGGGGGTCCGGGTCGGGGTTCCTCGGGACTCGAGGGTCCGATCCGCGATTATAAAGGTTAAATGGACAAATAATGGGTTCGTGGTCACGGGGGTCCGCCAGCCCCATATGGCGGATGGACAAAACGTGGCTCGCTGGGATGAGAAGCCCACCCAAGAACAGCCCCGGCCATTCGTTTAATGGGAGAAAGGCCAAATAATAGGGTTCTGGGAGCGAATACCTCCAATAGCCAGCAGAACGATGGCAAAAGGACCTTTATAGGGTTCGTGGAAAGGGGGGTGGGGGTGGGGGGGCTCTCCCGGTGGTTAGCATCACCCCCTAGAGGTGTCCGAAGTTGATTTACTGCGGATTCCCTACGTAAAAGGGCGGTAAGTTAAACCGTCCAGTTGGCCAGTTTTCTAAAGGAGAAAGTGGATCCAAATTGACAGTACCATCCCTTCGTACCATTATGTGACCAATGGCAATGTATTTATATGGCTTTTTTCCATGAACCCATTATATGTACTACCTCCCGGAAGTCCCCTAGCTCCCTTTTCAAGTCATCCCTGATTTTGTCTCGAAAGTTACTCAGTTTGGACTTCATCTCCGTGGCCATTGTCTTTATATCTGTGCGGATGGTGGTAATGTTATCTTCCATATCCATTGCTGTTAATTTCGCATTCTGTCCAGTGCGCCATTACTCTCTCCTTATTCCTTGGCCATGACACCCTCAGTTGTTATTTTATCATTCTTCCCCACTTTCCCGGGCTGCTTTCCCTTGCCTTTCTTGTATTTTTCCCCTTCCATCATTGTTTGAATGAAAATATAAAGCTTAATTATATTTAAATTAAGGAATAATCTCCGACCAAACGGGAGTGCACGGTTTATGTGGCCATGCGTTTCTGTTTACCACCGGAAGTCACAACTATCATCTTTTGGGCATTTGGAGAAAGAACTGGCAATGTGAATCAAACGTGCTATTAGAGCTCATTGCTCTACTGAGAGTGTTAAAGTTCAAGAATCTGCTGAATCTCTCAGAGTTCCATGTGAACTTGGGAACTTCAGTAAGGTTTGTACACACGTGTGGGCGTATCTCAGAATCTAAGGCTGGATCCACAAGCTCAAATGATTCCTGTGATTCAGATCGAAACTGGGAATTATGCAAGGAATGTGGGCCTGTGAGCCACAAAGTGGAACCTAAAAAAGCTGGAGGTACAGATCTTGGTTGTTCACATAGACATAGAACCTCCATGTTTGATTACAAATGTAGCCTAGTACTACTTTACTGTCAGTGTAATACCAGATATGATCGAAGGTCATGTCCATCTCTTTCACAATCAACTCCGCATTCTCCACTGCTAATACGGCAGCACACAACTCCAGTCTTGGGACAGTAATGTCTGGCTGTGGTGCTTATTTGGATTCTCCACACAAGATGTTAACATCTGTGTAACCATGATGATCTGTCACCTTCAGGTATCCTACAGCAGCAATAGCCTTGACTGATGCGTCCGCAAAAACACAAAGCTCTTTACTCTGGACATCAGACAAAGGAATGGATGTGCAAACACGTGGTATATGAAGCTCTTTTAAATCATGTAGAGAATTTTTCCATTTTCTCCACTCAGCCTCCATGTCCTCTAGCAAAGGTGAATCCCAGCTCTCGCCTTGTTTGGTAAGTTCCCTCAACAGTAACCTCCCTTGTATGGTAACAGGCGCAAGGAACCCAAGAGGGTCATACAAGCCATTCACGGTAGATAGAACTCCTCTTCGAGTGAAAGGCTTGTCATCATCTGAAACATGAAACATACAAGTGTCTGTTGCAACATTCCAGGACGCACCAAGGCTACGTAGGATAGGAAGACCATTTGAGAAAAGTTGCAGATCTTTTATTCCATCAGCACGATCTTCTGAAGAAAAAGCTTCAATCACTCTTGGACAGTTGGAGATAATCTTGTGCAGTCTAAGATTAGACACTGCAAGCATCTCTTGTGTACGTTTGAGAAGATCGATCACCTCTGCCTCTGTAGCACATGATTTCAGCATGTCATCAACATAAAACTCCTTCTCCACCAGCTTTCTGGTGTCACTGCCGAAACTCTCTTCATATTCTTTGGCGGCTCTCCATAGGCCATAGATATCCACTGCTGGTGATGGGCTATTCCCGAAAACATGCACACGCATTCGGTGATCTCACTGTTAAGGTCATTGTTTCTGTACCACAGGAACCTAAGATAATCTTTATGATCCTCCCTTACCAGAAAACAATGAAACATGTGCTGTATGTCAGCAGTAATAGCAACAGGCTCTTTACGGAATCTTATCAGGACTCCTAGCAAGCTGTTATTCAAATCAGGGCCTGTGAGAAGCACGCTGTTAAGTGAAACTCCCTCACAGGGCGCACTTGAATCGAAGACAACTCGTATTTTATTAGGCTTCTTAGGATGATACACTCCAAACAGCGGCAAGTACCACACTTCCTGACCATGCTGAAGAGGCGGTGCCATCTCTGCATGCTCATTTTTTAGCAAGTTGCCCATAAATTCCAGGAAACGAGCTTTCATTTGTGGTCGCTTGTTAAGAGTGTGTCTCAGTGCAAGGGGGCATTATTTGGGCCATTAATATGTTTGCGCACTTTGTGCACTTGAAGGATGTCTCTGCCCAGTTATAGAAGAATCTCTGGATCAGACTCAAGAGGTGGTATTTCCTGTGCTATGTGTCTCAGGTGGCTGTGATTGAATGCTGCATCAGGAGTCGGAATCTCTGTACGATTGTTTGGAATCTGATTGCATTCTAAAAGAGAAGGAGAGGTATACTTATCTTTCCATCAATGGATTCCACAATGAAATCAGAAATTCTTCTACCTGCTGTCTCTAGATGCCTGCACAGGTTTTTAATGGATAGGGCAATGGACTTGTTTTGATGTTGAAGATGTCAAAGAAATCTTTTCTAACCAAAGACCGTTTGCTTTGCTCATCTAGGATGGCGTACATCCTCTTTGCTTTCTCTTTGTGTCCAGCTGGATAAACAGAAACTAGACAAATTTTTGAACAAGACCGCGCACTCAGTCCTTCTCCGCAGATTTCTGTGCATTCAGATGTAACTTCATGACTATCTGATTGGTCTCTCTCCCCGCCATGCTCTGAGGTAGGGGTAAATGCCTGTGATTTCCATGGTGCAGGACCTGAATGAAGAGCTGAAAGGTGATGGTCACTACCGCATTCTTTGCATTGATTTTCCACAGTGCAGTTTTTGGCGATATGGCCTGTAGAAGAACAGCAACGGTAACACACAGAATGCTCTTTCAGTTAATGCATCCTCTCTTGTAGAGATTTCTCTCTGAACCCTCTGCATCTTCTTAAAGGATGAGGTTTTCCATGAATTGGACAAATCTGATTTGGACTAACTGATATCTTTTTCTGTTCAGATTGTACTTTATTTGAGGTACTAACTTGAGTCTTGTGAACTGATATTGGAATTTGTCTTTGTTTCTCAAATCTTTCTCCTTTCTCATATTTCGTATGAGGAAATGTACTAAAACTGGAATCTGTACGTGCCTTTGCTTCTGAGCGGACAAAATTCGCAAACACTGAGAAAGGTAGGAAAGCAACATGATGCTCTTCTTTATATTTAGATCCAAACAACATCCATTTTTCCTGAATATTATAGGGAAGTTTCTCAACAATAGGGTTCACTCCCTTAGAAGTGTCCAAATATGCCAGACCTGGTAAGTATCCCTCAAGCTTTGCAGCTTTTTGTTCAGAGAGGATGTCTCCTAAATTTCGAAGGTTTTGTGGGTCTTTGTTATTCTTGGAAAGTTTTCCAGTTTAGCAAAAAGAACATGTTCAATTGGTCTGGAGAACCATATATTTCCTCAAGTCTCTGCCATGTCATTATCAGTGCAGCTGCTGGGCTTCTGATATGAACAGCTTTCAGGCTCCTTGCATGCTCAGAAGATTCTTTACCCAGGTATTTAATCAAGAGATCTAGTTCTTCTGCAGGTGAAAGACCCAGACCAGAAATTGCACCCTGGAAAGATGATTTCCATGCCCAGTAATTAACCCTTTAGGCGCTAGGGTTTTTTGGGTTATTTTGACATCAAGATTTCAAAAGCTTGTGGCTCGAAAGGGCTTAAAGATAGAGGTCTACTGTAAATGAGAAAAATGTTGTGCATGGCCGAAGGTTTATGTGGGGTTTAAATATATTCATCTAAATATATTCATCTAATTAGTATATTATGACGTCATCATGGACGGCCATCTTGAATCTCATAATATTCAGGAAATAGTAGATATTGAACTGATGTTTGAACATAAATGCATGTGTTGTTGTTGTTGTTTTTCTTTTTATCCTCTTTCCAAGTGATCAGAAAAGAGGAAACCAACAATAAAACAGGAGAAAGTACTAAACATATTTTGTTGACCCTGGAACAACGTTTTAATCCAGAAATGTAGTCTTGACCATATCTGTCATGAGTCCGGACCCGGTGTTCCTCCCTCTCACCACCAGAGGGCGCCACTTCCATTCTCCCGCACTCATTACCTTCGCTCCGTACAGCTGTGTCACCCAATCACACACTTACTCACACCTGGTCACTAGTTTGATACACCTGTCTCACACACACACACACACACACAGTTGTTCCCCATTTGTTCACGAGTATATATTTTCCACACTCCCACTTCTCTGCCTGCCTGGATTATTGCAATGTTATTTGCTTTTGTTATTTGTGAGTTAAATTGCATAAGGTTAATTGTGTGTTTCGTGTCTGCTGCTTCTGCTTGTCTCCGGGTGATTCGTTTCTGTTTTGTTTTTGCCGTGTATGCCTTTTTGTTCTTGTTCTCATTTATTAAAAAGTGAATCTTCCCTGCACTTGGACCCAGACCCTGTTTCTTCCTCGGCGCCGTCTCTACCGCGCAGTGACAATATGGACTTCAAATTGAGAACTATAATAAAATTGATGCGGCAACAGGAAACATTGAATAAAAGAATAATGAAGTTTATAAAAGAAATGTGTGACTATAATGGGATCAGTTTAGAGCTGCAAATGTTAACAGATGACTTAGAATCATTGCAACTTAAAACCCCAGCTAAAAGAAGATAAAGAGTTTCAGGTGTATGTTTTTGCTCACACATATTATACCCCTTAGCTATAGGTGATATTTTTGTGGTCCGAAGTTGTTATATGCTATCCTGTGCAGAAGATGGAAAAAGGAAGGTGATGCATTTGGCAACCAGGTTGCAAAATGGAACATCTAACTAGCTATGCTGTTTTGCTATACTAACATGCAGCTGTGACCTGTGTGGTTAACACAGGTCAGGCCAAATAGCTATACTTGCAAAAAGCTATAAATGATTTTTGTATCAGTGATGTGTGGTTGACCAACCCCTGCAATTTTTTCCAACTTGAACTTTTGGTACTCTGTCTAGACGGTGATAAAGATCATGTATTATGTGTAGGGATATATGTGATTACCAAATAAGGAGTATTGAGTTCGGGGCCGTACCCCGTGGTGAAGAATTCCTCGCTGTTATTTTCATATGTTTGATTGCTTATGAGTTATTGTCTACTAATAAAGCGAAGCCATTACAAACGGTGATGCGTTACAACTTTATTAAATGGAGAGTCTCTGAGTAATTCATATACATATATGAATAACATATTCTTCTGTAAACCTACTAAGCGCTAAGAGGCTTGGCCCAGCTGAGCAGATGTGGTTTCGGGGAGGAATCCAGGTCCTATGGTCATGTAACTGAATCTCAAAAGGTAAGAGCAATTGTGTTACAACTGCTATGGGGATTTAAGTTAAATACAGTAGACGATATAAGGATTTACCTCGACTAAAAAACACAACACTGCAGAACTTATAATTACATACAAACTTAGGGAAAGATGCTAGTATGTTTAACAATGAACAATCATAGTGACAAATAAAGAAAACAACTATAATGGGTTTGCTTAAATATATCTGAATAACCATGATATTCATGTAATAATAATGCCTCAAAAAACGCAGGGATGAGAGTTAAATTCTACAAGAAAAATAGGAATACATTTAAGAGATTTAAGCCAGTTTTGCATGTGGATAAACTGTGAATTTTGCACATAAAATAAAGAAATCAATCTGGCTTAAATCTCCTTCGTGTTCCTTTTTGTTTTTTTTTACATTTGAATTGTTTTAACATTTGAATTGTTTTTTTCTGTGGTACCCGGGGAGCAGTTGGGGGTGTGCCTTGAAAATTGTAGTATTAATATATCAATAATTGTATAAACTGCAATATAAATAATCATTGAAATGTTTCAAAGAAAAAAAGTAGGAGGATTTCGCTATGAACGTGATAAACTGGGTCATGTAGAGAGTTATTCAACATAGACCCGGCGCCAGACACAAATTCACGGATGGGCATTTCATTTTTTCAAGGGGGCACAAATGATATTACCCTGATGATATCCGGTGAAACACACCAATTTGAAAAACTAATGGATTGCATAGTTGATATAAAAAACTGGATGACGAGTAATTTCTTACTGCTAAATTCTGAAAAAACAGAGGTGTTAATTATAGGACCTAAAAACTCTGCTTGTAATAACCTAGAACACTGTCTAAGACTTGATGGTTGCTCTGTCAATTCTTCGTCATCAGTTAGGAACCTAGGTGTGCTACTTGATCGCAATCTTTCCTTAGAAAGCCACGTTTCTAGCATTTGTAAAACTGCATTTTTCCATCTCAAAAATATATCTAAATTACGGCCTATGCTCTCAATGTCAAATGCAGAAATGTTAATCCATGCATTTATGACCTCAAGGTTAGATTATTGTAATGCTTTATTGGGTGGTTGTTCTGCACGCTTAGTAAACAAACTACAGCTAGTCCAAAATGCAGCAGCAAGAGTTCTTACTAGAACCAGGAAGTATGACCATATTAGCCCGGTCCTGTCAACACTGCACTGGCTCCCTATCAGGCATCGCATAGATTTTAAAATATTGCTTATTACTTATAAAGCCCTGAATGGTTTAGCACCTCAGTATTTGAATGAGCTCCTTTTACATTATAATCCTCTACGTCCGCTACGTTCTCAAAACTCAGGCAATTTGATAATACCTAGAATATCAAAATCAACTGCAGGCGGCAGATCCTTTTCCTATTTGGCGCCCAAACTCTGGAATAACCTACCTAACATTGTTCAGGAGGCAGACACACTCTTGCAGTTTAAATCTAGATTAAAGACCCATCTCTTTAACCTGGCATACACATAACATACTAATATGCTTTTATTATCCAAATCCGTTAAAGGATTTTTAGGCTGCATTAATTAGGTAAACCGGAACCGGAAACACTTCCCATAACAACCTATGTACTTGCTACATCATTAGAAGAATGGCATCTACGGTAATATTTGTCTGTTTCTCTCTTGTTCCGAGGTCACCGTGGCCACCAGATCCAGTCTGTGTCCAGATCAGAGGGTCACTGCAGTCACCCGGATCCAGTACGTATCCAGACCAGATGCTGGATCAGCACCTAGAAAGGACCTCTACATCCCTGAAAGACAGCGGAGACCAGGACAACTAGAGCCCCAGATACAGATCCCCTGTAAAGACCTTGTCTCAGAGGAGCACCAGGACAAGACCACAGGAAACAGATGATTCTTCTGCACAATCTGACTTTGCTGCAGCCTGGAATTGTACTACTGGTTTCGTCTGGTCAGAGGAGAACTGGCCCCCCAACTGAGCCTGGTTTCTCCCAAGGTTTTTTTCTCCATTCTGTCACCGATGGAGTTTCGGTTCCTTGCCGCTGTCGCCTCTGGCTTGCTTAGTTGGGGACACTTCATCTACAGCGATATCGTTGGCTTGATTGCAAATAAATGCACAGACACTATTTAACTGAACAGAGATGACATAACTGAATCCAATGATGAACTGCCTTTAACTATCATTTTTGCATTATTGACACTGTTTTCCTAATGAATGTTGTTCAGTTGCTTTGACGCAATGTATTTTGTTTAAAGCGCTATATAAATAAAGGTGACATTGACATTGACCCTCACTGCAATGCATAACATCACTTATTATGAATTTAATGGACAAAAAACGAGGAAGAACTGACGTACCTCTCCATTGACGCAATACAACGTAGGAGTCGTAAAGATTGGACCTAGCCTACTGAAGCAGTTTAAACACATATCACGGGGCTCGACATCAACGCTTGTCTGCTTATCAGGGACAAGTGGATTTTTTAAAAGGCCAAGTGAAAGAGAATTTGTTGACTTACTCAAAACCTTTTATGGCAGCATTGTGCTTTCCAGTGAAGAGGGCTTCATTAGTGTGTTCATCAGACCCTGTAAGGTCAAAACAGTAAACATTAATCATGATTATAAAATAATAATGATATTAATGCTACATTGACAAACTGAGGCATACTTATTAACAGTACCTTGCTACGTAGCAGTAAAAATATATACTAACTTAAATATGAACACTAGACAGAGGGGAAATAAATAATTAAACTGCTAAACAATGCAGTGTCCATTAAATAAACGTTAACACGCTAATTTACAGCACTGACGTTAGCACGATCTGTTTGTTAGACAGATGTGCTCCGTAATGATTAAAAACATTTTACAGCGGATTCACGAAATCATCTCATCAATTTACAATGTTTAAACTTATAATAAGTCAGCTGCTTACTAACCACAATGAACAACGTTTTTCCCTGAGGTACTTACACTTGAAAAGAGCCGCGTCTCCAGTTTCCGCCATTTTTTCCAATATGCCCCCTCTTTCCCGTGGCATCATGGGATAGTGTAGTGTCCATCAAATGCATGCTACGGAATTCGGGCGGAAGTAGTAGGTCATCCGGGTACATCTCGCCTACTGTTTTTCAAATACTATGAATTCGGACATACTACTTGCTTCGCATACTGTTTTCCGCCTACTGTATAGTATGAAAGTATGCGTTTTCGGATGCAGCTCAGGTCACTTACTTTCACTTTATAAACATATGAAATGTAGTTTAGCATGAAATGGAAAGCTAACAACATGAGATATAAAATGTTTTACAGGTAATGCTGATCATGGAGAGCAGACACAGAAATGTTCTCCTGCTCTTGTTGAAGATTGTGTGGCTCAGAGGCTTATACATATATATATATATATATATATATATTAGTTAGCATTTATAAATATTGTTCATCTTAATGTTTAAGTTTAAGATTTAGTTAAGATTTTTTGAGTGTTACATCAACAGTCTTCTCCAACGGCGAAATCTTCGAGCAGCAGACTACTCCTTTGTAGAGATATTGCAAACATGGAGGAAAACTGTACTAGGTAGGGTTGTGGAGTTACATCATAGTATGAGATTATATACTTAGAAAAAGGCTCAAATATATTTGATTAATCATGATATTCATGTGATAATAATGTATCAAACAACTGCATTTGTTGTTGTTATTTATAAGCCTCAGGGATTAGAGTAAAATTCAGCAAGAAAAATATGAATACAAAGGAGATTTAAGCCAGTTTTGCTTGTGGATAAACTGTAAATTTTGCACATAAAATATAGAAATTAATCTGTCTTAAATCTACTTTATATTCTATTTCTTGTTGAATTTAACTCCATTTAAACTCTTTTTATCATTTTTCCTGTGGTACCCGGGGAGCAGTTGGGGGTGTGCCTTGAAAAATGTAGTATAAATAAATCAATAATTGCATAAACTGCATAAAACAATCATTTACATTTTTGTTAAGACTTTATTTTACGGTTACATCTATTAGATGCTTATTACTAATAGCTATGGCTTTTCTCTCAATAAACTTAATTTTCTGCTAATTAGTAGGATTAGGGTAGCATTAGGGGATGTAGAATAAGGCATTAATATGTGCTTAATTAGCAGTAATACATGGCTAATATTCTAGTAATATACATGCTGATAAGCAACTAATAGATATATCGTAAAATAAAGTGTAACCAAATTTTTCAAAGAAAAAAGTAGGAGGATTTCAATATAAGCGTGATAAACTGGGTCATGTAGACAGTGATTCAACATTGCTCATGTTTGAGCATGATGCATTGTTAAAATTAATGACTCAAGTTTGCAAATGAACTTTGAACATTTATATAAAAAAAACCTGTCTGAATGTTTGAAGCAGTTGCCTATGCTGAAGCTTCCGGCAGAACTTTGTTGACCCTGGAACCACACTGTGATTAACCAATCAGATATGAAGAAACAGTTTATAGCTTTTGTGAAGTTTAGGCTCACAATCAGTGTTAGGTTCTACATCAGGGTCAGTCACCTATAATTTCCTCTGATTTTAGGTATTACTAATGATTAAGTATGAGGAGGAAATGGTCACGGCACGGTAGAGAAGGCGCCGTGAAAGAAACAGGGTCTGGGTCCAAATGCAGGGAATTTATCTTTTAATTGAGAACAAAAAGGCCAACAAGGCCAAAAACAAAAAAGAAACAAATCACAGGGACAAGAGCAGACACAGCCAAAATGCAGACACCAGTATACATGAACACTTACAAATTACAATTAACATTAATCCAGCCAGACAGAGTGGTGTGAGAGTGGAGAATATATTGTCCGTGACAAAGGGGAACAGCTGTGTGTGTGAGTATGTGACAGGTGTGTCGAATTTGTGACCAGGTGTGTGTGTGTGTGGGTGACACAGCTGTGCAGAGTGAAGGTAATGAGTCCGGGAGAATGGAAGTGGCGCCCTCCGGTGGTGAGAGGGAGGAACACCGGGTCCGGACTCATGACAGATATGGTCAAGACTACATCTCTGGATTAAAATGTTGTTCCAGGGTCAACAAAATATGTTGACCTAGGAAGACATCTAACTCAGCAAAATCAGGATGTGCGAGACATCTGCATCAATCTGCTTTTCAACACCGTTTACTTTTTCAGTGTTTCTTCAGAGAGTTTGACGAGAGTTTGACTGGGTCATGTACAAACATTGATTCCACATTGCTCATGTTTGTGCATAATACATTGCTAAACCAAACTAGATGAGTCAAGTTTGCAAACAAACTTTGAAATTGGGTTTTAAAAACCCCTTGTCTGAAAGTTTGAAGCAGTTGCCAATGCTGAAGTTTGAAAGTTTAGATAGATGTTGTTAGCATGATATTAGCATATTTTAGCACGATTAGCATGTTAACATGAATAACATGTTTCTAACATTAACATATTGCTAGCATGTTTCTAACATGATCAACATATTGTTAATCATGTTCCTAGCATAATTAAAGTGTTGTTAGCATGTCATTTGCATGTTTATATCATGATTTAACACATTTCTAACATGTTGTTACCATATATATGTATAGGTAGATGCCACATTTGACACATTTGACTGCTCCAGACACTTAGTCATGTCCGCCATCTTGGGCATCTAACTCTACATATCTATGGTTTTTAGCATGATTAACATGTTTGCTAGCATGACTTAGCATGTTTTCCTAGGATGATCATTAAGCTTTTCTAAACACACTATACATCTTACTGTACAAAAGTGTCAACTCCCTTAATGGAAGTCTGTGGGACTTTTCATAGCTATGATCATCTTTTTAACAAAAATTGTAAGTTCGACCAGTTAGAAAAAATAATTCCATCCCAAGTTTGGTGGTTGTAGCTTGAAAGCTCTTGGATTAGATACATTTTAAAATGTAATCTCAGATGAAAAAGCAGCAATTTAAATTGCAGATCGATAGTTTGTGACCCTGGAGCACAAAACCAGTCTTAATTCTTAAGGGTATATTTTTTTAGCAGTAGCTGAAGAAAAAAACCCCACATTGTATGGGTCAAAATTTTAGATTTTTCTTTTATGACAACAATCATTAGGATATTAAGTAAAGATTATTGATTACATTAAAGATTACTCATGTAGCCTCATCTCAAATCTGTTACTATTACTGCTGCTATTGTTATCACGTAGTTGAACTCAATTTGCACATTACTGCACTATTTGTTCTTTATTGTTGTAATAGACGTGACCAGTAGTGTAAGGAGAACACGGAGGCAGCAGGTTACATCAAACGCTTAAGGGTTTATTGTCCACAGAATGGGGGTTAAAAAAGCTAACAAATGTTAACCCGACTAAGGTAAACCAGAAAAATCATAAAGAGAAAAAAAAAGAAACCAAAAAGAAACAAACCAAAAAAAAATACTATAAACATAAATCACTGCAAATGCCTCTCAAATATTAGCAGAGGTCTAGGGACTACAGGACTTGTTCTATCACAGAACACCACACACCCATATAGACACAATTAACAAACTTATATATTGGTGGCCAGCACCAATTAACACAAAAAGGGGGATACACAGACACAATGGCCATTATACATAACAAACAAATACGAAAACATCAAATATACACACAAACACTTCAAATAATGTAATCAAATCACTTCACTTAATAAATGTCCTTCCTAAACATAAATAAAGGAACAAGTCAATACAATAGTCCTTGGAGTCCCCCCATGGTAGAAACCGGAATGGTTGCGCCCAATCATTGGTTGGAACCATATATACGTCCGAAATTTCCGCCCGGACTAGTGATGGCAAAATCGAGGCCTCGTGAACCAATGAAACAGTTGAACCAAATGTGCCATATTGTTTCGAGGCTTCGAATCAATCCGACACCCGTCTCAACGGTGACACCTAGTGGTCACTTGCAGGTGTTGATCTGAAACAACCTTGACGAGCCATTAAAAAAATGTGTTGTTTTTTTATTATTATAATGTTCTAATATGTGAAGCTTGTAACCTATAGGCTCCTCACTGTGCATAATGTTATTTTGGTCATTAAAAAAGTGAGACATTGTGGCTTGATTTCTTTTATTAATATTCATTTTTCGAGATTTTTATTCAAAAATATTAATTTATCTGCTGTGGAAGGACTTAGCCTACTTCTTTTTTTACAGATAATTTCTCCAGCCTTTGAAAAAATCCTCTCACAAGGGACACTTGTTGCTGGCATACAAAGATATTTTTTTGCAAGGACATACAAATGAGGAAAGATTACTGCTCTCTCTTTCCAGTAAGTTAGTGGATCATGAGTTCTGGGCAAATACGCATCGTTGATGTATTTTTTCACTTCCACTGTGGCATCAGCGGTAGCATTGTGTATCATCTTGGTTTGATGGATGCGAGTATCAAAAAGTTCCCATAAACTGTCCTGTGTTTCTACTGGTGTTGATGTTGATGGTGATGGTGATGGTGATGATGATGGGTGTGATGTTGACATTTCTGGGTCTGAATAAAAATGAAAACAGCAATTAGTAACAAATCCTAAACTGACGGCATATATGAAGGATATATTATATTACATGATTCAGATTACATAACATAACACAGACTGAAACTGCTCACCAGGATTTGTGTTTGAACGCATCAGTGAAGCACACTCCAGTGTGATATGCTTTTCAGCTTCCTGGGCTTTGGCAGCATTTCCAAATGCCACATTTTTGAACCTTGGGTCCAGCAGTGTAGCCAGTGCCAAGGCTCTAAAACTCTCATAACCTCCACATCTGGAGTGCAGACCTTCTTGCAGATGTGAGCCTATGAGCCAAAACAGGAGAAACACATATTTATAATAATGACAATAATATGACAGTTATGGCCAATCACATGGGTAGTATGGTCATTGTGGCCTACCTAATTGAACAGTTGATTCCTGTGTTGCATTTCCTTTTTTCTGTGCAAGCTTGTGCTGCAACATCCTGTACAGTGGTATAAGCTTTGAAGCAGACACTCTCTTTTCCTCTGACATCTCTGTTGTTGCGAGTTTGAATGGTTGCAGTATTGACAATGATTGTTGAATAATGTCATAATCAATACTTGTCAGGGGAGCAGTATCATTGTTTAAGTTGGAAAGTGCAGCAGCCACTGGTTCACGTTGGTCATACAAGCGCTGTAGCATGTCAAATGTGCTGTTCCATCTCGTGTCAACCTCCTGTATCAGTTTCAGAGTTGGTCTTCCCATCAAGCTCTGCATCTCCACAAGCTTGTCCTTTGCTTTGCAGCTGGATCTGAACAACCCCACTATCTTTCTGGCCTTCTGGCGTATTTCATTGATGACTGGGGTTTGATCTAGTGCCTTTTTCACAGTCAAATTTAAAGTATGAGCAAAACATGGGACATGGCGAAGGTGGAGTAGCTGGGCACTTAGGATCATGTTAGATGCATTGTCAGTCACCATGCACTGAACTTTGGAGGTTATTCCCCACTCAGCCATTAGCAAGGCTTTAGCCTCCATGAGATGCTGGGCTGTGTGGGTTTAGTAAAACCTCCTTACACCCAGTACAACAGTTGCCATTTTTGCCTCTGGTGTTATGTAATGGCAAGTCACACCAAGATATCCATCCATATTAATGGAGGACCACATGTCAGCTGTAAGGCTAACAAATTCGGCCTTTTGTAGGTCCTCCATTGTCTTCTCCTTGGCTTTGTTGTACTTTTCGCTGACCATTATTTTAAGCACCTTCCGGGATGGGAGGACATAGCTTGGATCAAGCTTGTTCACAAATGCCCTGAATCCCTCATCGTCCACGATGGTGAAGGGCTGCAGATCCTTCACCACCATGTTTATAAGAGCCTCATCCAATTCCCTCTGTCTGACTTTTAAAAGAGAAGACAAAACATACTTTCAGACAAATACATTGGAAAAATACAGCTTCAATTAGTGCACATCTATTAAAAGTATAGCCTACTGGTTCATTATTTGGAAACCTTCCAGTGTTTATAATCAGTGCTTTATATAACTTATAAACTTTATAAACAGTGTCCCAAAAGGTTGTAATTATATTTCAATTATAATTATATCCCAAACAATGCATACCTTGCTTAGATGGCCCAGCAGTGTCAGTAGCAGGCCTAGGTACAGGGGGAATGCCATCCTCTGCACCCTGCAAAATGGCAGGATGAGTGCTCCTCAAATGGCGCATCATGGATGATGTATTGTTGCAGTAGGCTAGCTGCCGATCACAAAACACACATCTCACTTTATTTGGGGTTTCTAAATGGAAATGCTCCCACACCACAGATGTACGGCATCTCTTCTGGGGAGCTTCCATTTTATCTATCTATCCAAATCTATCTATCTATATATGAATCGATCTATGTATCTAGATATGTATCTATAATCTATGTATCTATATGTGTATCTATCTATAATATATGTATTTATATATGTATCTATAATCTATCTATATATGTATCTATCTATTAATCTAGCTGTCTATATATATTTATATCTATGTATCTATTAATGTGTCACTATATGTATACTCTGTCTGTCTCTAGCCTCTCAGTCAATGTGTTGTGTAAATTTAAATGTAAGTCTAAATTGCCTATAACTAATCAAATCGCACTATGTCACTATATCACCAAAAATCCGCTATCTCAAAGTCAAACTCCTCTCACAAAAACCCACGAGGTCAAAATGCGTTTATTTCCCTTTTATACAGATGTGCGATTGTGTGGTCTGTTCCCGACCGTTCCAATCAAACGCTGATTCGGCGGACCACACCTGATGAAACAATTAGTGAAACACTTCGAGGCTTCGTTTGGTCATAGTCACGTGACATGGGTGTTTCGAATCACGCTTCGGATCAGTGTTTCGACACATCTGCGCTTCGGGATCTCGCAAAGCTTCGGAACGACTGTTTCGCTTCAGCCATCCTTAGTAGATTGTAGATTGGTTAAATAACCCATTGCAGTATTGACTTGTTGAATGGGTTCTTTATTCAATGGAAAGGCTGAAATGACTAATTCATCATAGAATACATAAAATGTTTAAACATGTAAACAATTAAAATTCATTATAAATGTTTAATTGAAATGGTAACATTTATTCTCAGTTTTAAAGGTTTACAACCTAATTTATCGAACCGACCAATCAACTGACAAAGCCAAAATAAAAATAAATTGATTGAGCTGGAAATTTGAGTCGTCCATGTGTCCTTTGGAACTTGAACAAGAGACTTGACAGTTGCCTTGGATACTATTTGTCCGTAAGTCCTGTACATATTATTAATTTTTTTTTTAAGTAATTGTACTTGGCATATCTTTGGTTTATTGGAGTATTCTCATGTCATATGACTAAACTGATGGTTAGCATGGTTATTAGTTTTGACTCAGCATTTATGTTCCTGTAAGTTGTGTACTTTAGGTATCTGTATTGGTTTGAACTCATTTCTGTTTGTCTTTTGCTCTTTGTTACAGTTTTACAGTACAATAAGAAAAGTAAAGTTTCTTTGTGGAACTCAAGTAAAGTTATGCCTTGTTTTTTTCCGGAAAAACTTTACAATGTTAGCTAATTGTCAAGCTTTGAAGAAGCAACTCATTGCAAGGACAGTATAGTAAAAGGACAAGCGCACGGCGGGTACAACTGAACAAGGTTATGTGCAGCAACAATGAGTCTGCGGTAAGGCAAACAGTACTAGCCATCTTCACAGAATAGGAGTGTGCAAAAACAGCAAGAAGCTACTCAAAGTGCTGAAGCATGTGCAAAGTCAGTACAGTCACATGCTTCAAGACAGTCAAGTGGAGCTTCCACAACTAGGTTGCCGTGCTAAACTTCTCTTTGCAGAAGAAGAAGCCAGAATTATAAAGAAAAGCTGACCTTGAAGCGAGTCTCCATATATTAAAAAGTCAGAAGGCTGTTGCTGCTGCAACAGCAGAAGCAGCTGCAAATGAAGAAGATGATAAGTCTATCAAGAGTGAACTTAGTCCAGAGTTATTAGAGTTACCTATCAGTTCAGCTCAAACGCACCTCTGAATATGTCAGGCAACACTCAGAAGCACAATTTGCATTGCAGGTTGATCCACTAGCCTGCCACAAGGTGGCGCGTGCGCAGTGTGAAATAACCATGAAGGACGCAGACATTCATCATTATGAGAAAAACAGAGATGTTGAAAGCAAAAAGCTCATGTCAAACAACCACAAAAAAAAGATGAAGTTGACAATAAACTTTACTACCCGGAACCTGCAAGAGAGTCATTTCATCCTCAAAGAAAGCCTTTATCCGAGACTTAAGGTGTGCAAGATGTAACAAAATACCTTATTCAGGGAAATGTTGAGTGCAGGTCTCCTGAAATTTGACGATCACCCTGAGAATTACTGGGCATGGAAGGCATCATTCCAAAGTGCCGTCCAAGATCTAAACCTTTCATCGAGGGAAGAACTGGATTTGATAACAAAACGGCTTGGTGAGGAGTCTGCAGAGCAAGCAAAGAGGATTCGCTCTGTGCATGTGTTCAACCCAACAGCAGCACTCGACTTAGTCTGGCAAAGACTAGAAGAATGTTATGGGTCATCAGAAGCAGTAGAACATGCTCCGCTGAAAAGATTTCCCTAAACTCACCAACAAAGATAACGTCGGGGAGTTAGGGGACATTCTTCAGGAGATAGAGTGCGCAAAAGAGGGAGGATATTAACCTGGCTTGTCATATTTGGACACAGCTCGTGGAGTAAATCCCATCGTGGAGAAATTACCTTACAGCTTGCAAGAGAAATGGGTAGCCACAGGATCCAAATATAAGGATGACAATGGAGTCGCATTTCCACCTTTTCATTACTTCTCCAGCTTTGTAAGACAACCGGCACGAGTGAAAAACGATCCCAGTTTTGCCTTTACATCCTCCAGCACCCAAGGCTTGAAAATTGAGAAATACACAAGAAGTGGCAACAGAGCTTCTGTGACTGTACACAAAACAGATGTTCCACAAGATTCTATGACAATCCAGTGTAGCTCTGGTGAGAAGATTATGGAAAGTCTTGATAAGCTATGTCCCATTCATAAAAAGCCCCACCTGCTAAAAAAAACAGGAGCTTCATAGCTAGGCATATTGACAAAAGAAAATCATTCCTGAAGGAGAACCGTATTTGTTTCAGATGTTGTGGGTCAGTACAGCATATGGCAAAAGACTGCAGAGTGACACTTAAATGTCTGGAGTGTAACAGTGAGAAACACATCTCAGGGCTACATCCTGGTCCTCCTCCCACTACGACAGGGAGCCAAGAAGCCGACAAAGATGATGGCGGGGAGTTGAGTGGAAATGCTTTGACACCAGTGACATCCAAATGCACAGAGATATGCGGCAATTCAGATGGTCAACATTCCTGCTCCAAAATCAGTCCAGTGATAGTGTATCCTGCTGGAAAAAGAGGAAGGAAAGAAAATATGCAGTGTTAGACGAACAGAGTAAGAAATCAGAAAAAATATAAAATAAACATAAAATAATTCCTATTATTTTAAATATAATAATTTCATTTAAATATTTAAGCAACTAGTTCCATTCCTATTGTAAAATGAATATGGCTTTTGAATCAAAATTCCTATTAACTTGGTCACCCAATCTTGCTCTCATTCAACATTGCACTACACAAGTTATCTTTTAGTAAAATCAAGCCCAAATCTCTGAAACTCTCTAATGGATTAATGGATTAACTTTCATACTGTGTCCCAGGGATAACAAGATACACATTTTAGATGTCTTCACATATAAGATATAAAGTTTTAAGCACATGCCATGTTTTAAATTAATCTATTGAGACAATTTATTAAATAATAAATGCATATCTTAATTAATCTATTATTATTTCTATATTCTGCACAGTCCATTTCTTGGAACATTTTTATTTATTTTTTCTCTAAAACATTCATACAATTCACTTTATTGTTTTTAGGGCTCATGCACTCATCCCTTCTTTTCCAGTGTAACACCAGCCACGCCCGTCTCCGCAACCTAATCACATTCAAGTGATGGTCCAGGAGGGGGGAGAGCACCTCTTGCTCCACAAGATATAGAGTTTATTTTCTCATACAACCACAGCCAATCACACAGAGACTTATATTAAAACATACATTAAAACAGACTACTGTACACTCCTCCAGAGTGACCCGTCAGTTCTACTGGCTCCCTCACTGATGCACTTCCTCCATACAGTAAAAAAAGCAGTACTCTGCAGGAATTTTTGCCTTCCCGTATAGCCCTCTGGATCTCCCTTACGACTTCTAAAGAGCGGTTTCCAAAGGACTTTTTTCCGCACGTTTCTACATCTGTTTCTCGTTTATTGCTGTCCTTCTTAGGCCCAGTCTTCAATGAACACAGACCCTTACATGCAATGTATTTCTGCCTACACCATTTAGTCTTAATTTGGGTCACCTATCAAGGCCTTCCTAACATTATACAAAATATGTGTATGCAGTTTTTCTTCTGGAATCAAAACCCTTTTTGTTTTTGTTCTTTAAATTTGGAGGAGCATTTTCGAGTGTCTATACCACCGGCCGACTCTGGCAAACAACATCAATTATATACAGTATTGTTCAAAATAATAGCAGTACAATGTGACTATCCAGAATAATCCAGGTTTTTAGTATATTTTTTTATTGCTACGTGGCAAACAAGTTAACAGTAGGTGCAGTAGATTCTCAGAAAACAAACAGGACCCAGTATTCATGATATGCACACTCTTAAGGCTGTGCAATTGGGCAATTAGTTGAAAGGGGTGTGTTCAAAAAAATAGCAGTGTGTGCCGTTGAATGTACAAACTCAAAACTATTTTGTACAAACGTTTTTGTTTCTAGGATTTAGCAATCCTGTGAATCACTTAACTTATATTTAGTTGTATGACCACAGTTTTTTAAAACTGCTTCACATCTGTGTGGCATGGAGTCAACCAACTTGTGGCACCTTTTAGCTGTTATTCCACTACATGATTCTTTAACAACATTCCACCATTTATTTACATTTCTTGGTTTTGCTTCAGAAACAGCATTTTTGATATCACCCCACAAGTTCTCGATTGGATTAAGGTCCGGGGATTGGGCTGGCCACGGCACCCAGCACCTCTGGACCATAACCCTCCCAGTCCACAAGATACTGAAACCCCCTGCCGCAGCGCCGCTCATCGAGTAATCTCTTAGCCATATAGGTAGGAGATCCATCCACAAGACGAGGGGGTGGGGGGGTGGGGCAACTACAAGCAGGATTAAGGGCGGAAGAGAACACCGGCTTGACCCTGGAAACATGAAACACCGGGTGAACCCGACCAACAGTAGGAGGAAGCTTGAGCCTGATCGCCACCGGACTAACCACCTCGGAGATGCGGAATGGCCCAATGAATCTGGGTGCCAGCTTAAGAGAAGGTGCCCGGAGAGGCAAATCCTTGGTAGAAAGCCAAACCCGCTGACCACATTCATAGGCAGGAGGAGAGGATCGGCTGCAGTCTTGGTTCAGCCAGAGGTTTGGACCAAAATCCTTTCTCCCAGGTGCGACGGCAGTGCTGGACGAAAGCCAGGGTGGACGGAACCGCTGCGTCGGGTTCCTGTGATGGGAACAGAGGTGGGTTATAACCAACAGCACACTCAAAAGGAGACATACCTGACGCGGCCACAGGAAGGGTGTTATGACCGTATTCTGCCCAGGAGAGCTGCTGGCATCAGGAACTCAGATTTTTGGATGCTAGACAGCGGAGCATTCTTCCTAGATCCTGGTTGTCCACTCACACTGCCCATTGGTCTGGGGATGAAAACCAGAAGACAGACTTGCAGAGGCCCCAATCAGTCTACAAAATTACCTCCAGAAGCGTGGGGCCCTAGTGTGATGCACTTTTTTTCCCTAGGTCTGACGGCTATGTGCTTCGGGGCCCTGGGTGAGGGGCCCCTCAGATGCCAGAATCTCGAATCTGGGGGCCCTACGACCTATCGTCTCCGAACGGTGGACGTCCCACCTCCAATCAAAATGTGTACCAGTTTGGTGGACGTGCGCTCCCTTCTGTGACCCCTTTAACCCCTAAAGAAGGTCGTAGGGCCACCAAACCTTTCTGCCCAGTCAAGGAAAGTCCCCATGGGGCAAACATACCAAATTCGGCCCGATCGGACCCCGGCGAGCCGTGTCTACCAAACCGCTAGTCCGAAAACATTCAAGAAAATTGAATGTGGGATTTTTTTTTAGAAACCTTCCAGGGGCCCGAAATTTGGAACGGTGGCTTCTGAGGGCCCCTAGAGCGTGCAGTCAAAAGCGCGGGGCCCTAGTGTGATGGACTTTTTTTCCTTGGGTCCTACGGCTACGTACTTCGGGGCCCCTAAGATGCCAGAATCTCAAATCTGGGGGCCCCTACAACCTACCGTCTCCAAACAGTGGACGTCCCACCTTCAATCAAAACGCGTACCGGTTTGGTGGATGTGAGCTCCCTTCTGTGACCCTTTGACCCCTAAAGAAGATCGTAGGGCCACCAGACTTCTATGCCCGGTCGAGGGGATCCCCCCGAGACACATATCCAAAATTCGGCCCGATTGGACCCTTGTGAGCCGTGTCCACGAACCCGCTAGGCCGAACCCATTCAAGTAAATGGCAGGTTGGACTTTTTTAGAAAAGTCCCAGGGACCCAAAACTCAGTTTGGTGGGCCCTTGCAAGTCATGTCCACGAAACCGCTATTCTAATACTGGAGAATATGCATTAAAAATTTTGGTTAATTTCCCCACATGTGGTGCATGTCCACCATGTCCATTTATTTGACGGAATATGTGTCCACTTGCAGTTTATTAAATAGCAATCCAATATGAATATGTGGCAAGTGGGATATGTGTCCACTTGCTGTTTATTAAATAGCAATTCTCTTATTGTTAATGAAAACACCTCTACTGTACTCAGCACGCTCAGCAGAGTCCATTTATGTAAGTTTTATCACATAATACTGTAGAATATGCATAAAAATTTATGTCCACGGGAGCACTACGGAGGTCCCCGATTAAGTTGTAAATGGACATTTTTTTTTAAAAACCTCCCAGTTGCCATGTATTCAGCGCGCCCTTCCTAGTGGTTCCGTGGACTGATAATTTTTAGCGATATCGTGGTTGAAGTCTCATCAGCTGTACTCTGCAAGCTCCGAGGAATAAATTTTTGTAAGTTTTATGCCATAATACTGTAGAATTTGCTCCCAGTGGTCAGCATCACCCCCTAGAGGTGTCCAAACTTGATTTACTGCGGATTCCCTACGGAAAAGGGGGGTAAGTTGAACCGTCCCGTTGGCCTGTTTTCTAAAGGAGAAAGTGGATCCAAATTGATAATCCCTTCGTACCATTTTGCGACCAATGGCAATGTATTTATATGGGTTTTTTTTTCCACGAACCCATTATATGTACTACCTCTCGGAAATCCGCTAGCTCCATTTTCAAGTCATCCCTGATTCTGTCTCAAAAGTTACTCAGTTCGGACTTCATCTCCACGGCCATCGTCTTTATATCTGTGCGGATAGTGTTAATGTTATCTTCCATATCTATTGCTGTTAATTTCGCATTCTGTCCAGCGCGCCATTACTCTCTCCTTGTTTTTTTGGCCATGACAAACGCAGTCGTTATTTTATCATTCTTCTCCACTTTCCCGGGCTGCTTTCCCTTGCCTTTCTTGTATTTTTCCTCTTCCATCATTGTTTGAATGAAAAAATAAAGCTTAATTATATTTAAATTGGGCAATAATCTCCGACCAAACGGTTATTGCGGCTATGCATTTCTGTTTACCACCGGAAGTCACAACTATCATCTTTTGAGCGTTTGGAGAAAGAACTGGCAATGTGAATCAAACGTGCTTTTGCAGTGTTACAGTTCGAGAATCTGCTGAATCTCTCGGAGTTCCATGTGAACTTGGGAACTTCAGTAAGGTTTGTACACACGTGTATCTCAGAATCTAAGGCTGGATCCACAAGCTCAAATGATTCCTGTGATTCAGATCGAAACTGGGAATTATGCAAGAAGTGTGGGCCTGTGAGCCACGAAGTGGAACCTAAAAAAGCTGCAGGTACAGGTCTAGATCCGTGGTCTGCTGGGTTAAGTTCCGTGGGAACATATTGCCAATGTGCTGCTGCAAGCAGCGATGAACGGGCCCTTGCACCCGGGCTCACCGGCAGCGAGTGGCTTTAGTAAATAGGTGAACGGTGTTAAATATGCATTTAAACTCATAAATATAAGTGGAATATATCAATGTTTATTCCATATATGTGCCAATCTTTCTGTTGCCAGCAGGTGGCGCTATCATTATAATGGAATATTGGCCTTCAGATGTGTTCAGGCCAGGACTCTTATCGAACATGCAGAGTCTGGGGAAGATTGAACATTTTATGCCTGAGTTACAACAACTTCTCTTGCTGTGGCGAGACATCAAATTTTGTCATGGCGCCATGGACACGCCCTTTAACAAAAACTGAAGATCTCCACAATTTAACATTGCACAGGCCTTTAGATTAGACTGACCACAAAAAAATACATTAATGTCAAAAGATTTCTAGGAGTAGTTTGTCGCAGCGTAAAACATGTCACTTCCTGTTGTCAGCAGGTGGCACTATGACTATATCTGAATATGGGCATGTAGATCTGTTAAGGGCAGAAGTCTTATCTAACATGTGAAGTTTGGGGCAGATTGGACATTGTATGTCTGAGTTACAGCAACTTCCTTTTTCATGGTGAAACATCGAAATTTGCCAGGCCGCCATGGACACGCCCTTTAACGAAACCTCAAGATCTTCGCAATTTAACATCGCAAAGGCCTTTAGATTTAACTGACCAAGTTTGGTGTTTATCTGAATAAATCTCTAGGAGGAGTTTCATAAAGTACAACCCCTGAAAATAGAAAAAACAACACCAATTTTGCAGAGAAAATTCTAAATAACCGACTTCCTGTTTGGATTCGGATTTCATACCAAGAGACTTTTTTGTAGGTATTGGTGTGTTACATGTGTGTACCGATTTTTGTACATGTACGTGAAACATAGATCGAGGCGCACTCCGTTGAAAGTGTATAGGTGGCGCTAACGAGCCATTTTGCCACACCCGATGGAATATTGGCCTTCAGATCTGTTCAGGCCAGGACTTTTATCAAACATGTGAAGTTTGGGGAAGATCGGACATTTTATGCCTGAGTTATAACATCTTTTATTCCCATGGCGAGACTTTGAATTTTGTCACAGCGCCATGGACACGCCCCTTAACGAAAACTCAAGAACTTCACAACTTAACATCGCACAGGCCTTTAGATTAGACTGACCGCAAAAAAGACATTGATGTCATAAAATTTCTAGGAGTAGTTAGTCGCAGTGTAAAATATGTCACTTCCTGTTGCCAATAGGTGGCGCTATGACTATAACTGAATATGGGCATGTCAATCTGTTCAGGTTCGGAGTCTCATCAAACATGTGAAGTTTGGGGCAGATTGGACATTGTATGTCTGAGTTATAGCAACTTCATTTTTCATTGCGAATCATCGAAATTCGCCAGGCCGCCACGGACGCGCCCTTTAACGAAAACTCAAAATCTTCGCAATTTAACATCGCAAAGGCCTTTAGATTAGGCATACCAACTTTGGTGTTGATCTGAATTAATCTCTAGGAGGAGTTCGTTAAAATACAACGCATGGAAATGACAAAAATGACAAAAATTTGCTCATAAAATTAAAAATAACCGACTTCCTGTTGGGTTTCGGATTTTGCTCCAAGAGACTTTTTTGTAGGTATTGGAGAGATACATGTGTATACCAATTTTCATACATGTACGTGAAACGTAGCTCGAGGCGCACACCGTTGAACGTGTATAGGTGGCGCTGTCGAGCCATTTTGCCACACCCACTTCTGAAACCCATATCAGACGTAAATTTTCGCCAGTTCTGAGGTGTGTGCAAAGTTTCATGACTTTTCGAGCATGTTTAGGCTCTCAAAAATGCGATTCATCTTAGAGAAGAAGAATAATAATAATAATTAAAGCTGCAAGCAGCGATGAATGGGCCCTCGCACCCGGGCTCACCGCCAGCGAGTTGATTTAGTAAAAAGATGAACGGTGAGAAATATGCATTTCATGTCATAAACATAATTGCAATATGTCAAAGTCATTAATATGTGCCAATCTTCATGTTGCCAGCAGGTGGCGCTATCATTATAATGGGGTGGTGTTAGCGCAGTGGATAAGATGCATGCCTGTGGTGTGGGAGACCCGGGTTCGAATCCACTGTGAACCGCCAGTGTGTCCCTGAGCAAGACACTTAACCCCTAGTTGCTCCAGAGGCGTGCGACCTCTGACATATATAGCAATTGTAAGTCGCTTTGGATAAAAGCGTCAGCTAAATGAATAAATGTAAATGTAAATGTAAATGTATAATGGAATATTGGCCTTCAGATGTGTTCAGGCTAGGACTCTTATCAATCATGTGAAGTTTGGGGAAGATTGAACATTTTATGCCTGAGTTACAACAACTTCTCTTGCTGTGGCGAGACATCAAATTTTGTCACAGCGCCATGGACACGCCCTTAAACAAAAATTCAAGATCTCCACAATTTAACATTGCAAAGACCTTTAGATTAGACTGACCAAAATAAAATGTTGATGTCATTAAATTTCTAGGAGTAGTTTGTTACAACGTAAAACATGTCACTTCCTGTTGCCAGCAGGTGGAGCTATGGCTATAACTAAATATTGGCATTTAGATCTGTTCAGGTCAAGAGTCTTATCCAACATGTGAAGTTTGGGGCAGATTGGACATTGTATGACTAAGTTACAACAACTTCCTTTTTCATGGCGAAACATCGAAATTTGTCAGGCCGCCATGGACACGCACTTTAACGAAACCTCAAGATCTTCGCAATTTAACATCGCAAAGGCCTTTAGATTTAACTGGCTAAGTTTGATGTTGATCTGAATAAATCTCTAGGAGGAGTTTGTTAAAGTACAACCCCTGAAAATGGCAAAAACAACACCAATTTTGCTGAGAAAATTCTAAATAACCGACTTCCTGTTGGGATTCGGATTTCGTACCAAGAGACTTTTTTGTAGATATTGGTGTGGTACATGTGTGTACCGATTTTTGTACATGCACGTGAAACATAGCTCGAGGTGCACTCCGTTGAAAGTGTATATGCACGCAGTTGAAAGTGTGTAGGTGGCGCTATCGAGCCATTTTGCCACACCCAATGGAATATTGGCCTTCAGATCTGTTCAGGCCAGGACCCTTATTACACATGTGAAGTTTGGGCAAGATCGGACATTTTATGCCTGAGTTATAACATCTTTTATTCCCATGGCGACACATCGAACTTCGTCACGGCACCATGGACACGCCTTTTAACGAAAACTCAAGATCTTCTCAACTAAACATCACACAGGTCTTTAGATTAGACTGACCACAAAAATAATATTGATGACATAAAATTTCTAGGAGTAGTTTATCGCAGTGTAAAATATTTCCCTTCCTGTTGCCAATAGGTGGCGCTATGACTATAACTGAATATTGGCATGCAGATCTGTTCAGGTCAAGAGTCTTATCCAACATGTGAAGTTTGGGGCAGATTGGACATTGTATGTCTGAGTTACAGCAACTTCCTTTTTCATGGCGAAACATTGAAATTTGTCAGGCCGCCATGGACACGCCCTTTAACGAAACCTCAAGTCCTTCGCAATTTAACATCGCAAAGGCCTTTAGATTAGGCATAGCAACTTTGGTGTTGATCTGAATGAATCTCTAGGAGGAGTTCGTTAAAATACAACGCATGGAAATGACAAAAATGACACAAAATTTGCTCATAAAATTAAAAATAACCGACTTTCTGTTGGATTTCGGATTTCGTACCAAGAGACTTTTTTGTAGGTATTGGTGTGTTACATGTGTGTACCGATTTTTGTACATGTACGTGAAACGGAGCTCGAGGCGCGCTATGTTGAAAGTGTATAGGTGGTGCTATCAAGCCATTTTGCCACACCCGATGGAATATTGGCCTACAGATGTGTTCAGGCCAGGACTCTTATCACACATGTGAATTTGGGGAAGATCAGACATTTTATGCCTGAGTTATAACATCTTTTATTCCCATGGCGAGACATCGAACTTCGTCACGGCGCCATGGACACGCCTTTTAACGAAAACTCAAGATCTTCACAACTTAACATCGCACAGGCCTTTAGATTAGACTGACCACAAAAAAGACATTGATGTCATAAAATTTCTAGGAGTAGTTAGTCGCAGTGTAAAATATGTCACTTCCTGTTGCCAATAGGTGGCGCTATGACTATAACTGAATATGGGCATGTCAATCTGTTCAGGTTCGGAGTCTCATCAAACATGTGAAGTTTGGGGCAGATTGGACATTGTATGTCGGAGTTATAGCAACTTCATTTTTCATGGCGAATCATTGAAATTCGCCAGGCCGCCACGGACACGCCCTTTAACGAAAACTCAAAATCTTCGTAATTTAACATCGCAAAGGCCTTTAGATTAGGCATACCAACTTTGGTGTTGATCTGAATTAATCTCTAGGAGGAGTTCGTTAAAATACAACGCATGGAAATGACAAAAATGACAAAAAATTTGCTCATAAAATTAAAAATAACCGACTTCCTGTTGGGTTTCGGATTTTGCTCCAAGAGACTTTTTTGTAGGTATTGGAGAGATACATGTGTATACCAATTTTCATACATGTACGTGAAACGTAGCTCGAGGCGCACACCGTTGAACGTGTATAGGTGGCGCTGTCGAGCCATTTTGCCACACCCACTTCTGAAACCCATATCAGACGTAAATTTTCGCCAGTTCTGAGGTGTGTGCAAAGTTTCATGACTTTTCGAGCATGTTTAGGCTCTCAAAAATGCGATTCATCTTAGAGAAGAATAATAATAATAATAATAATAATAATAATAATAATAATAATAATAAACGGAGCAATTCCAAGAGGGTCCTCACACCATCGGTGCTCGGGCCCTAAATATAGCTGCAAGCAGCGATGGCGGGCTCAAGCCATCAGTGCGAACGCCACCCCGGTGGCATCAGGTAAACTGTGCCCAGAGGGCACATGCATTAACAATATCTCTCTAGCAGTGAGGTTTTAAATGATACGGCAGTTAAAGAGTTAATCCGAATCATCTAGACTTTAAAATCACATTCACAGAACAGTATATATAACTTTAGTAACACTTTACAATAAGATTTCATTTATAAACATTAACATTTTTTGTAAAGTCGAAAATTATGAAATCCCCATGAGAAATATCAAACACAAATGCAATACAGAAATGGATAAGTTAAGACTTGACCATTGTACAAAAAATGCTGACTGGGTCATGAGGTCAGAAAAGAAAAAGAAAAAAAAACAGGTCGAGAAGAACTGACAAAAAGAATTGCAAAAGAATTAGGAATTAATGTGAAGATAAATTTTTAGTCAATTCTGCAAGACAAACTTTTCAGGAAAGGAGATGGAATAAAAATGAGCTCCTAAATCTTAATCCCAGATTCTGGAAGATATATTCCTCAAACCATCGGACAAGAGGAGGTGGTGCTGGTCCTTCACGAGTCACTCTAATCTGTTCATAAAGCTTATATATAAAGTCTTAATATATAGTATTTCACAGTACTTCATGGTATTCTAATTAAATCATTTTTTGGAATCTTAAGTCTCTCAGAACCTGACACCGAGTAATTCTGGAGACTCCAGGAAAGTTGCAGTTCTGGAAAATGTTGGCGCTGGAGACTAAATGCTCCCTGATAGTTCCACACCTAATTCTTCACTTTAATTCTTAATTCTTTTCCAGTTAATGTGTTATGTAAATTAATTAAATTAACTGGTTTAGGATTACAAATTAACTTGTACTAGTTTTTTTGTCCCTAAAACTGACAGAAAATGATGAGGCCTAAGATATTTCTTAAGCTGTAATGATGAAAACAACAACAATAACAACAACAACAACACCACAAAATTACAGATTTTTTTCCTACTGGTGATTAACCACATCAACTCTGGGGACCCACCGGTGGGTCCAATATTGCATATGCCTAATTCTCAAAAAATCAAAATAACAGCTCAAGTGGTTAAAGAGATGTTAACTCTGAGATGTTTCTCTCTGTCTCTCTCTCACACACACACACATACACACACACACACACACACACACACATTACCCACAGTGACAGAGGGGAAAGAGTGACATCAGATGTATGATAGTATTTTAATTTTCTATCATCCATATAGTGTTGTATAGTCATGAAACTATGCATATTTCCTCAGAATGACTTGTCTTCTATGTGTACATTTTTTGAAGTGTTTAGAAGCTGCACTTTAAAAAAATTAAAGACATTTACTGGTTCCTTTTTTACTGTTATTTCAAAAAATCACCACGACAAAACCATTCAAGCTATCCAAAATTCATTCGCACCTGTTCTGTAAGAGAA
Organism: Carassius carassius; assembly: GCF_963082965.1. NCBI lineage: Eukaryota > Metazoa > Chordata > Actinopteri > Cypriniformes > Cyprinidae > Carassius > Carassius carassius. The sequence goes on along the minus strand of NC_081755.1, from coordinate 817,063 downwards.
ATTGTTTAAACAGTGGTAAAAGAGGATGTGGTGCTGATCCTTCAAGAGTCACTCAAAACTTATCTGTCCATAAAGCCTATAAAGAACTATTCTTAATATACAGTATTTCACAATACTTCAGCATGTTATTCTAATTAAGTGAGGGTCATTTCATCAGTAAAATACATATTATTTTTCTTTGAAAGATTTCTATAAATGATTTAAATCATACTCGTTTCTACAATAATTATTTAAAAGTAATCCTATAGCTCCATCAGGTGGCCATTATTGGTACTAAGAATTGCAAGCTTGATTTATAAGTTATGATAGTTTTAATTTTATGATTGCTCTTGAACATGATAAAGCTATGAAACTTACTGTGCTTCATTCAAATGATGACTTCTACTTATATTAAAAAAATATAAGGAGTGGGAATGAAAATTTTTAAAGATATAGTAAAATAACTATTGTATTGTTTTATGTTACTTTAATAAATCGCTATGGCCACACCATTTAAGGTATCCTAAACCCATTCGCAATTTAACATCTTCAGTATATTAGCATCATGTTGAAAAAGTTTGATGTGAACTGCTTGTGTCTTCTTGGAGGAGTATGAATTCATTTACAGACTGATTTTATCATAAATCCACAATAAAATTTCTGAGTTCTGTATCAATCTGTGTTGTTGTTTGTTTATTTTTATTTTTTTATTTTTCATAGGAAGATAACGGACCCTTTACTCTCATTTTTAATAAATGTGCTTATATACCAAGAACAAGTTATTCATAGCTGTATTTATTAACTGCTTACTACTGACTATTAATATTGGGACAAGGCTTTATAAAGCATGAACTGACTATTTACTAATGAGTGCCGTTATTATGAAGTGTTATCAATGCATTTGCTAATGTTAACAAATTAGACATTATTTTACAGTGTTATAAAATCCTTTAATGACCTATAAGCATTTGTGAAAGTTCTGCTTGCATTACAGCTTAGTCTTGATCTGTGCGCTGAACAGATTTACTGTTACATCCATGAGATTATGAAAATTCAGATACATGTCATGTCACAGGATGTCAGAGGTCAGTATCAAATGAGTTTGAAATTATTATTTGCAGCACAAATAAGGTTTTTTAGGATTTTTAAAAATCCTTAAAACTGTCAGAAAAGGATAAGGCCTAAGATATTTCTATGTGAGTGGCTAAATTTATTTTTGTTTTTATAATTATAATGCATAAACTATGAAATTATACAAAATGTATAAAAAAGTACAACAGTTATTGTTTTCCAATGTTTTTTATTTATTTATTTATTTTTCATTTATTTTTTTGGATTTACATTTAAAAAAATTAGCCTACTTCAATCATTCTAAACAGTTTGAATAATACCCATTAATATTTATTATAGACCTCTGTTACTGTCTATAATCTAACAAACAAGCAGTGTTGGGGAGTAACTAGTTACATGTAACGGCGTTACGTAATTTAATTACAAAATAAATGTAACAGTAATAAGTTACAGTTACTAAGAAAAAATTAGTAATTAAATTACAGCTACTTATGAAAATTGTAACGATTACGAAGAGGATTACATTTGAATATTTACACACATCCACATACAGCTTATTTCTTTCCCAAATTGCACTAAGACATATGGCCCATAATCTCCGAGACGCGGAAAACACATTCGTAGAATCCAGTCATAAAAATGGAATTCAGCCCATAACGCGGACGCAATATGCCACATATTGGACGAATAAATCAAAAGTAGGTCAGTACACTTGAATCAAAACCCGATATGGACTGATATCTGTGAATATTAAGCCGCAAAAAGACTGAATATGAATCCTGCACGTTCTGCGTGTCTGTGGAAATCAGGCGCTGACTGAACATCGGGAGAACCGGGACTATTCCCGGTGGCCTGGCAGACGATTTGGCCTTCTACTTTAATATTGTTATTGTATAATTGCCTGCCGAATATACTAAAGCTATTATTTCCGAATCCGCCATTCGATAATTAAATCTCTAATAAATCATGGATCGGTTAGTCGTGACTGGCAATGGTTGGGCGCACGCGCTCTCCGCGCCTCCGCCGAACGGTTTGAATCAGACTCCGAGTAATCAATGCGAGAGAGAGAGACTGGAGTGAACTGTGTAAGCGCACAGCTGGAGCAGAGAAGCGACACTTCTGTTCAGGGTTTCAGGTGCAGGTCAGTTTCATCTGTAAATATGCTAATGTAGTTTTGTCTTTGTTTACTTAGTCAAGCAGCAGCACATTGCTCACAATCACTCAAAATACTGTATAAACGACATCATTATTATCTTTTGTAATGTTACAGTAGTAAGTTAGCAGACAAATCATCATATTTTATCATAGGTTTAGGGGGAGCTAGTGGATACAAAAACACAACCCTTAGGAAAATTAATATAGCCTATGGTATGGCACTACCCGTGGATTAATTATGGAATTTCTAGTAAAAATAAATACAAGTGGTAATTCATTTGCCAAAAAAACAAAATTGCACTTACAAAACATGGTAAAAGTCAAATAAAAATCTTCAGTATTAAAGTCATGAGGGAGATGGATGGATAATGGAAGTGAAGGTGCAGTTCAGGAGAGAACTCTTACTTACGTTGCAAGTCCCCAACCTAAGGATTCAAATCTTTTTCATGTCAGGTCCAAAAAAAAATAGTGTTGTCCATGTTTCAGAATGGGTTGTGGGTGTATGAGTGTGAGATTTCCCAGCCTATTTTTTTCCCCAGTCCGCCCCTCATGGAAATTAATCTCTAGAACAGTTACATACATAAATTATTAAATTATACAAAATGTATAAAAAAGTACAACAGTTATTGTTTTCCAATGTTTTTTATTTATTTAATTAATTTTTTTGGATTTACATTTAAAAAAAATAACCTACTTCAATCATTCTAAACAGCTTGAATAAAACTCGTTAATATTTATTATAGACCTCTGTAACTGTCTATAATCTAACAAACAAGTTTATTATGAAAATAAAAGTGTGTACACCAGATAAATTGGACGATAAAGAAAATTGCTAACAATAGTATAATAGAGCATGCTTTAGGTTTTTAGGCGTTAAGATGCAGAAATGGACAAATCAAATGTAAAATAAAATGCACTTGATTTAATTAAATATAGATGGACACGCTCTTTAACAAAAACTCAAGATTGCCACAATTTAACATTACACAGGCCTTTAGATTAGACTGACCACAAAAATACATTAATGTCAAAAAATCTCTAGGAGTAGTTTGTCTCAGCGTAAAATATGTCACTTCCTGTTGCCAGCAGGTGGCACTATGACTATATTTGAATATGGGCATGTAGATCTGTTAAGGGCAGAAGTACGTGAAACATAGCTCGAGGCGCACACTGTTGAACATGTATAGGTGGCGCTGTCGAGCCATTTTGCCACACCCACTTCTGAAACCCATATCAGATGTACATTTTCGCCGGTTCTGAGGTGTGTGCAAAGTTTCATGACTTTTTCAGTATGTTTAGGCCCTCAAAAATGCGATTCATTCTGGAGAATAATAATAATAATAATAATTATAATAATAATAAACGGAGCAATTCCAAGAGGGTCCTCACACCATCGGTGCTCGGGCCCTAAATATAGCTGCAAGCAGCGATGGCGGGCTCAAGCCATCAGTGCAACACCACCCCGGTGGCATCAGGTAAACTGTGCCCAGCGGGCACATGCATTCACAATAGCCCTCTGGCGGTCAGGTTTTAAGGGATATGGCAGTTAAAGGGTTAATCCGAATCATCTAGACTTTGAAATCACATTCACAGAACAATATATATAACTTTAGTAACACATTTTTCAATCTGAGTTAAACCTCTTTTTTTGGGCTTATTTTATCAGTAAAGGAAAAAGTGCCTAATAATTCTTCACACCTGAATTTAAGGAGTTTTGTTTTTCTTTTGCAGGCTTCATGGTCAACTACATATATATCACAATCGTTGCTTTCTATAGTGCAGCTCAACCAATTCTCATTCCATTCGTCCATATTTGTGATATCACAAATCCCGGACAATATTTGTTGTAGTCCAAACAATTTGTTCATTATAGTTTTTAAAAAGTGTTTTTGTTAAATAAAATATCTTCTTTTGAACTGGACTTTCAGCTTAGTAACTTTGCAGAACTTTTTTTATGCTGAAACAACAACATTACAGTATAACTAAAGTTGAAAAAGTGAAAAATAATAATAGCACTCCTTTAATAGGCATTATTAAGCAGTTCATAAATACAGCTATAAATGTTTTGTTCTTGAGCTATAAAGTTCAATCATTGTATTTTCATACTTTAAGTATAATAACGTTATTCTAGTTGTCAGCAGGGGCGCTGCACAAGATCCCGGGCCCTATGCATAGGCAGTCCTAATGGTAACAGTGCTTTGTGAGCTCATCTAAAGTGAAGACTATTTATACATTTAAAGCATTCAAAAAGGAGATTTAAAGGAACATTCATCTACCAAATTAAAAAGTCAGACACAACACAGAGGGATACAGAACACAGAAATATGTTTTCAAGATGGATAAAATGAAACTGTACAGTTGTACACTTGATAAAAAAAATTATATATATATATATATATGTGTGTGTGTGTGTGTGTGTGTGTGTGTGTACTGGCTTTCCAATGCCGTTGATAATAGGGGTAAGCAAGTTTAAAACACGTACAAACAGAGTCCATGCAGACGGATGTAGATGCATAATAAATGTCTTTCTTTATTACTTGAACTCCATTAAAAATAATCTCAAACTTCTTGTGTCCTCTCCTTGTTCACATGTACAGACAAAGCCATACCTTATGGACTGCATACAACCAGAATCCACCTTGAGAGCAAGTCTGCAGTGCACTCAAAAACTGTGCTTCCCAAATACCAACACACACTTGTTGCTCAGGTTCTCTAATTAAACATAGCCACAGCACCACCCAGTGGACAAAACCTTTACCATCCCCAAAATGGCTCCTACTATATATATATATATATATATATATATATATATAATTCAAGTGTACGGTTTCCTTTTATTGCATATTGAAATAAATATTTCTTTATCAATCTGTGTTGTGTTTGTTTATTTTTATTTTTCTTAGGAAGATAACGGACCCTTTACTCTCCTTTTTAATATATGTCCTTATAAACCAAGAAAAAGTTTTTTATAGCTGTATTTATAAGCTGCTTACTAATGACTATTAATGTTGGGACAAGACTTTATGAAGCATGAACTGACTATTTACTAATGAGTGCAGTTATTATGAAGTGTTACCAATGCATTTACTAATGTTAGCAAATAAGACATTATTTTACAGTGTTATGTAATCCTTAAATGATTTATAAGTGTTTTGTAATGATTTTAATGACTTATAAGCATTTGTGATAGTTCTGCTTGCATTACAGCTTAGTCTTGATCTGTGCGCTGAACAGATTTACTGTTACATGCATGAGATTATGAAAATTCAGATACATGTCATGTCACAGGATGTCAGAGGTCAGTATCAAATGAGTTTGAAATTATTATTTGCAGCACAAATAAGGTTTTTTAGGATTTTTAAAAACCCCTAAACTGTCAGAAAAGGATAAGGCCTAAGATATTTCTATGTGAGTGACTAAATTTAATTTTGTTTTTATAATTATAATACATAAATTATTAAATTATACAAAATGTATAAAAAAGTACAACAGTTATTGTTTTCCAATGTTTTTTATTTATTTAATTTATTTTTTTGGATTTACATTTAAAAAAAATAACCTACTTCAATCATTCTAAACAGCTTGAATAAAACCCGTTAATATTTATTATAGACCTCTGTAACTGTCTATAATCTAACAAACAAGTTTATTATGAAAATAAAAGTGTGTACACCAGATAAATTGGACGATAAAGAAATTGCTAACAATAGTATAATAGAGCATGCTTTAGGTTTTTAGGCGTTAAGATGCAGAAATGGACAAATCAAATGTAAAATAAAATGTACTTGATTTAATTAAATATAGATTAATTCTTGTAAGAGCAAAATAAATAAATACATACACACATAAAAAAAGCAGCCAAGACGAATGAGTTTCCTTTTTTGATATAGATTAAAATTGAAGACAGAAGCAGCTGGTAAATGCGGTCACTTTAATATTCAAATCCAGTAGATCCACTTCAGATTTATTTCTCAACAGTTCATGTTCACGTGGCTTCTTTTCGTTTATATTCGCCAAGCTATTATGTATTTTGAAATAATCTTGTCCGTGATGTGTTCGTTCGTACGACGAAAGGCAGAATCCTGCAGCTCGAGAGATATGTTATTCTGCCCGTCGCGATTTCAAATAGTCTTTCTCACTTAAGCGGGTCACAAACACCTGCATTTAGCTTTTGTTGTGTTATAATGGGTGTATTGTGTGCATTTGTGGTAATATTTTATTTTAAAAAGCTCTTAAACAAGAATAAATTCGTTAGTTTTGAGCTCGACACTGTACGCGCTGATCGGAGGCAGTGATTTCAGATAGGCAGCCGCAAATATTTCATTTTCACACAAACAGTTCAAAAACATCTGAATTTAGCTCTTGGTGTGTTCTAATTAGTGAATTGTGTGATATCGCTGTAATATGTTATTTTTAATAGCTATAAAACAAGAATAAACTAGTTTATTCTGAGCTCGTCATTCCACACGCTCGTGCTAAGAGCGGTGATTCATCTCTCGTATTTCTCACGTATCACTGACCACACATCAGTTATTAATGAGCCCTGACCCGGTAATAATCAGATATGTTGGTTTAGCTTGTCAGTGTGAATTAAATCTAAGTATTTCTTTGTATTTTTAACCGATTTAAAAGAGAAACTAAAGGAGAGTCTCCTCCCTTTTTTAGTCCGGGAATTGCACCTGTAGGGGCGCTATTTCTCTCAGACAATTGAAGTCTCAGCACATATACTCAAACAGAGGGACAGAGTGAGATGAGATGTCTGACAGTTTTTTAAATGTCTGTTATCCATACAGTGTTGTAAAGTCGTGAAACTATCCATATTTACTCAGAACGATTTATTTTTCAGTATGAAAAAAGGTTTTGAAGTGTTTGGAATTTAAAAATGCAGGACAATTAATAATTCCCTTTTTACTGTCATTTAAAAAAATCACAACCACAAAACCGTTCAAACTATCCAAAATCCATTGGCAATTTAAGTTCCTCAATGTTTTGGCATCATGTAGACAAAGTTTGGTGTGTATAGTGTTACTCTCCTCTGAGCAGTATGCATTAATTCACAGCTAAATGTAAAAAAAAATCCACATTCAAATCAAAATAGCCGACTTCCTGTTGGTCGTAGCTGATGACTGTGAATTAGAAAGTTGTCCGTCTTGATAAGAACAATTTATGTACCGAGTTTGGTGTCTGTAGCTAAAACTAACCCCCACACTTGACAAAAGGTGGCGCTATAGAGTGCCTCTTCCACGCCCTCTTATGAACTTTTGCCAGTGTCTAGTTATCATTAATACTGATATGTGTTCTGAGTTTGATGAAATTCTAAACATGTTATATGCCTCAAAATCACCTGAGAACTATTCCAGTTTGACATGTTGCCACGGCAACAATATTTTTAGATATCAATATCTACCCCAGCAAATTTATATCGGCTGTGTTTTAACATTATTCTGATGAAGTTTGAAGCAAATCGAGTAAAAATAAGATGCTGAATTCAAAGCATTTTGAAAATGACACACTTCCTGCTTCCAGTTGGTGGCGCTATAACTTTGACTCCTAATAGTCACATATATGCGATCGACATCATACAACGAATAATCTGATGAAGTTTGATTAAAATCAGGAAATGTATGTGGATGGTATTAGACAGGTCCTGTTTCTCATTTCTCGCCATAATTTCAACACCTCGCAACGAGCAAACCGTTCGAGATATCAAAAATCCCCTGGCAACTTTTCATCCCCAATGTCTTAAGATCATGTTGACTGAGTTTGGTGGCAATCGAGTAAAAACCTATGACAAGTATTTCAAATTCCAGAGCATGCGCTTTTTACATAACTCTAAATAGCTGACTTCCTGTTGGGCGGAGCCTATGACATGCAAAACGAAAGTTGTTCGACACAATGAGATCTATATGTGTACTGAGTTTCATATGAATATGTGCAAGTATGTGTGAGCTATAAATCAACATTTCTGACTGTGTTCCAGGGGGCGCCGTAGAGCCCCTGTGGCACGCCCGGGTCCCAGCCTCTGCGGCCTCCTAAAGGCCACAGATTCCAAGGTGTGTGCAAATTTTCAAGAGTTTTTGAGTATGTTGAGGGCCCCAAAAGTCCCCACAACTTTGACGACAAATATGAATACTAAACCCTAAATAGCCAACTTCCTGTTGGGCGGAGCCTATGACATGCAGTACGAAAGTTGTTTGGTTTGATGAGCTCTACATGTGTACCGAGTTTCATGTGTCTACGTGCAAGTATGTATGATATATGGCCCTCAGTATTCCAGGGGGCGCTGTAGAGCCCCTGTGCCACGCCCGTGTATCAGTCTCTGCTGGCCCTAATGGCTGCAGGTTCCAAGGTGTGTGCCAATTTTCAAGAGTTTTCGAGCATGTTAAGGACCCCAAAAGCCCCCGTAACGTTAGAAAAAAAAAAAATAATAATAAATATAGCTGCAAGCAGCGATGGCGGGCTCAAGCCATCAGTGCGAACGCCACCCCGGTGGCATCAGGTAAACTGTGCCCAGAGGGCACATTCATTAACAATATCCCTCTGGCAGTGAGGTTTTAAAGGAGGTTTTACGGCAGTTAAAGGGTTAATCCGAATCCTCTAGACTTTAAAATTACATTCACAGAACAATATATATAACTTTAGTAACACGTTACAATAAGATTTCATTTATAAACATTAACTATGTTAACATGAACAATATTTATATAGCATTCATTCATGTCAGTTAATATTCCAAACTTAAACATTAAAACATTGTTTTATTATGATTTTTTCCCAAGCAAATTGTACCAATTCCAAACCATATCAATCTTAATAACTACCATTATTTTTTATTTAATCATTTATGAGTGATATACAATAGTCCAGGAAAGCTAGAAGAGAAAAACTCCTTATATTCATGTGTGCAGAATTTCTAGGCATATTGTCTTTTACAGATGAAATGCGCTTAAAAAGAGTTTGAACTCAAAGTGTAAAGTCGAAAATTCTGAAATCCCCATGAGAAATATCAAACACAAATGCAATACAGAAATGGATAAGTTAAGACTTGACCATTGTACAAAAAATGCTGACTGGGTCATGAGGTCAGAAAAGAAAAAGAAAAAAAAACAGGTCGAGAAGAACTGACAAAAAGAATTGCAAAAGAATTAGGAATTAATGTGAAGATAAATTTTTAGTCAATTCTGCAAGACAAACTTTTCAGGAAAGGAGATGGAATAAAAATGAGCTCCTTAATCTTAATCCCAGATTCTGGAAGATATATTCCTCAAACCATCGGACAAGAGGAGGTGGTGCTGGTCCTTCACGAGTCACTCTAATCTGTTCATAAAGCTTATATATAAAGTCTTAATATATAGTATTTCACAGTACTTCATGGTATTCTAATTAAATCATTTTTTGGAATCTTAAGTCTCTCAGAACCTGACACCGAGTAATTCTGGAGACTCCAGGAAAGTTGCAGTTCTGGAAAATGTTGGCGCTGGAGACTAAATGCTCCCTGATAGTTCCACACCTAATTCTTCACTTTAATTCTTCATTCTTTTCCAGTTAATGTGTTATGTAAATTAATTAAATTAACTGGTTTAGGATTACAAATTAACTTGTACTAGTTTTTTTTTTTTGTCCCTAAAACTGACAGAAAATGATGAGGCCTAAGATATTTCTTAAGCTGTAATGATGAAAACAACAACAACACAAAATTACTGATTTTTTTCCTGCTGGTGATTAAGCCTACTACAAAATGTATTTTTTCACAAAACGCGATATCCGCCAGCCCAGTTTCTTTACAAAGTGCGATATAACAGTCACCACCGGTGAAGTGCTCCGAGTTTGCTCAGTGATTTAATGATAATATCAAAACAAAAAAACATATATTTTTAAAAAGACGATTCAATAGGCTAACGTTTACCATTTAATTGTTTATACTGTAGGCGAGCTGTCGGTCACGTAGGCAACGTCACTGATCAACAGCTGTCTGTCAGTCAGAGAATCAAAGCTTCAGAGTCAAGCCTACGTTATGGATTTCGATGACGGATTGGAGCCAGTCATTCCAGCTGCTGTTGGGAGAAAGAGGAAGGCATCTATAGAAAATCATCAAAGGGAGAAGACCAAACGGGCAAGGCATTCAGGGGAGGGAAAACAAGATTAATTGTGGTCATCGTGTGACTGCAAGTAATGTTGGTCTGTGTCATGCCGACAAACTGTCAGATGAAGATGTAGCCTTCAACTTCGCAAAAATGTATAAAAACGCTACAAAAGTGGACCAGGATAAAATACTCCTGCGTCTGTCAACAATAAACAAATGCAGCAGGGATGAGTCTCCGCTGATGTCAAGAAGAAAGCCAGGGAGGTTACAGTGAAATACTGCCTTTTGTCCTGCGCTCCTCCCCATCACAAGATACCTGTCTGCAAGGCTACATTTCTAAGTGTCCTTGGTAAGTTTATTTTTTAAATAATTTCTTACATGTAGCTGAGTAGGCTATCTGAAGATTTATTTATGCGGTTGCACCTATTATTTATAGCCTAAAACCTCACGTTAATTCTTGTTGTTGTTGATTTATTATAAGGGATCATAGAGGGCACAGGTTGTTATGGAGAAAAATAAACGGTTCTGTTTTTTCACAACAACCAATAAACTCTATAAGCTTTTATTATTATTATTATTATTATTATTACAGTGAAATAATTAATTAAATATGACGGGGCGAGGCGAGCTTGTGTCGCGGACTCGGTGCAACAGAGACAAGAACTGTGACACCGCGGCTCCGCCCGCTCTGATCATACAGGTTTGGTTTTCAGCAGCGGTGTGGAAGGAGCCTCCACTCTTTCTGTAACAAGCTACAAGTCGTTTATCTAACTAACTTAATCTTACTTATCTAAATTGTAACTAATCACAAATAGTCCGTAGCTGTTTAAGGATGGTTGAAACAATAAACAGCCTGCAGTTAGTTTGCTCTGACAGCTCAGCTAGCCAGGCAGCACAACAGTGTTTTTTTTTAATGCCCACTGTCCCTATGTGAAGCACAAGCACACAGACGTCCGTACGTTGTTACCCGACCTTTTCATTCAGGGACTGCCCTGGATTACTGGCACAAGCCATAGTCACATTATGTTTATTATGGCATTATGTTTTTGAATATTATAAATATTTACGATTAATTGATTAATTATTGTTAATTTTCCCACTGATGATCCAAAAGATTTCTTCAAATGCCCATCCTTAACCCAGGTGCTATAAACATAGTCTAAGATGGCCTGTTCAGTCTTGGGTAGAAGCCAGAGGTGTAGCCTTTTATACAATTAATTTATGATTTTCAGGTTCCAGAAAAAAACACAGACAACCTTATTAATACCTTTTCTGTACTCCACAGGTCTTAGTAAAGACAGAGTCTCCAGAGTGGTGAAATACTTCAGTCAACATGGTGAAGCCAGACCAGAGTGCAGGGGTGGAACCAGAAATGTTGATGAGAAGATGGAGAACAGGCAGGCAGTAGTTCAGCATGTGTCCTCATTCATGTGCAAGGCTAGCCACTACGCTCGTCGTGGTGCACCTGGACGGAAGTACCTCCCAAGTGACATGTCAGTAACCAAAATGCACCGGCTGTTCCAGGAGCAGAACCACAGGGACATCAGCTACTCCCTGGTATTACAATGTTTTCTGCACCTCATTCAACTTGGGATTTGGGCATCCAGCAAAGGACTGCTGTGCCACCTGTATGAGCTCGAGACTCCGTATGAAAGATCCTCACCTTACTGAGGAAGAGAGGTAGGCAGAGATCGTGTCTGTCATGCTCCACCGACGCAGAGCCCGGGTGTTCTACACATTGCTAAATGCAGTGGAGGACACAGTTACTGTCTGCTTTGACATGATGCAGAACCTCTCTCTGCCCAAGTCTCTCATTGGCCAGACCTACTACTCTAGGCAGCTTTACATGTATGTGTTTGGTGTTGTGGTCCACCATGGAGAGAGGAGTCTGCAGGCACTGAGTGACTGTCATCTCTACGTGTGGCTTGAAAATCAAAATAGAAAAGACAGCAACATGACCGCCTCTGCCCTGGACCACTGCCTGAGAACCAGTCTAGCCGAAGATGTCCAACAGGCTGGCCATTTGAGGCTCTTCAGCGATTCCTGCTATGGACAGAACAAGAACAGTACAATGGTGGGAATGCTGTCCAGCCTACGAAGCACTATCTTTAAAGATGTGAAAATGGAGTGCTTCTTCCCTGTCCGTGGCCATATATTTATGGACGTAAAATTAAATAAAAAATATCCTGGATTTGAAGAATATTGTGTCCCTGGCCTTCACTGAGCTCAAGTATTCGTTTAATGTATAAAAAATTGTGAATGAACTAGACTGTTGATGTCTTAAATAATAATGTCAAATAACTCAATCATTTCTCAAAATGGATATATCTCGTTTTGCAGCGAAACTCTTCATATATATATATATATAATATAAATTGGTGTGAATACAAAACTGAACATTTTAGTAACTAAGCAGAATTGTATAAAGTTTAGTAACAAGCCACTTTTTTATTGCTTGACACAAGTTTTATGATTTCAATTCAGTTCAGTGCTAGTGATTTGATTCAATATTGACTTGGATTTGGATAAATATTACGTAGACTACACAAGATTTTTCTCAAGACGACAAAAAAAAAACCCTAATCAGCCCAGACATATGTGTTTTTTTATTTATTATAACAATAACTGTATTTAACATTGTTCATTAGCTAGAGATCATCCGTTCACGTGACGCTATAGGGATCTGTCACGTCACATTTACAAGTGCCAAAACGGTATTTATTGCTTGAATTTCAAAATAAAATTGACAGAATCTGAGAGATGATATTATTTTTTATAAAATAAGTATCCTGCTCTGTCTTGTCTGTCGGTCTCCATGGTCCTCTTTGCTTTTCGATTTTACTGTGCGTGAGAAAATTGATGTGGCGTCACGTGAAAGTGCGAATGCGTGAGAGTTGGCAGCTATGGCCTTAGCAGACAAATCAAATGAAAAACTAAACCGTGCGAGCGAGGCTACATTAGTCACATTATAAAATGAAGTTGTAGGTTGTGTTTGAATAATTATGTGTCTTATTTATCTGAGGTAAAGTAAACCAAATACTCGTATGCTCGATAAAGAATTAGACATCATAATGAGCCCATCGGGCGGTTGAATTTAAAAGACTGATTTTGCAAGCCGTTTGCGGGTTTCCATGTTAACGTCGACGGTTGGCGGGGTGCTGAACCAGAGAACGCAGGGATTCATTTATGTACATAAGGGATGACGTATGATAATTCCATGTAGCCTGGGTGTCTCTGTGTAGTAGTCTCATATGGACCAATACATCATTCAGTCTCATATGTCATGTATTTACCAGGAAATGAAAAATAATTCAAGTGGAATAAAAATATTTGGCACTGAATGAGACGGAGCTGAGCTCCGGCATGGTGTGTTGTGGACCCGAGGAGGCTGCGCTCCAGTGCGCTCCAACCCAATTTAACCTATGTCTCCCTATATCTCCCTCAGAAACACCTTCCAGAGGTTCACAGCATTACAAAATAAAAGCATTAAATAACATAATATTTTTCTATACAGGAATCACCACAGTGCAAAATCCTGAAGAAATTGTGGCTAGAAAGGGAGTCAAGCAAGTAGGTGCAGTCCCCTCTGCAGAACGGGGGACACTAATTACACTTGTCTGTGCAGTGAATGCCTTGGGAATTTCCATCCAACCCAAAAAATCCATCCTTCCTTTACCAGCAACGGCCCTCCTGCTGTATCAGTACAGCAAATGGGTCTGGGTGGATGCAAAATGAGGACTTCTTGGTCTTCCTCTAGCACTTCCAGACTCACACCAAGTCCTCACTGGAGTCAAAAGTGCAGCTAGTTCTGGACAAATACCTCCCACCTTTCTGTGGAGGGGATTGATTTTTGCAAGAGCCATGGCATCGTCCTCCTCTCATTCCCCCAACACTGTTCCCATAAGAGTTTTACAGATTATGATCTAGCTGCATTAAAATGATTTGTTATTTGTTGAAAGAATAAAATGTAATATTCCACTGGTTTGATAACCATAAACATTTCCCGCCGATATATATAAAAAATTCAACTCTGATATGTTGATTTTTAACGTTAAATAACGAAGTAAATAACGTTATGTGACTATTTGTTTTAAATGCAATAAGCTTTGGGCTTTGTTACTTTTTACTATAACACAAAGCCTCAGGCTTCTGTCAATTTTAAGATAAAATACAAACAATAAATTTTTTTACGCTCTTTTATTTGTAGTGAAATATTCACCTCCTTTCAAGCAGCATGTCAATCAAGTATATGTTCCTGTTTCATATTTGGAGCATGAAATAATAACAAATAAATATTTAGAATAATTTCATACAAACGAGTGTCTCGTGAAATAAATCAATTCAAGTTTTCAAAAATTGTCAGTAAGCCTATTGCTGTTTTTCATGTTAAACGTGAAGAATCACAGGTGCCACATACTTTTTTTAAATTAAACTTTGATGGAGTATACAGGTGTGATATATTAAATTTTGCTTCATGCAATGTAACATGATTTTATTATCGTAATTTAGACTTAATTCATAAAATATTATGACACTAATCTTTTTCTTTTTTTGAGAAGATTAAACTGATCAAAACAGCCGCAGTGCTACCATTGGGCCCACCCATTTTTGGCCCAGGCCTATGAGTAGTGAGTGATTTTCATTCTAGCGGTTCATCCAATAAGCAGCCCGAGTAAAGCTTTGAGTGAAAGCCTCTCAGCCAATCAGCGGCTTCTACCCCACGTGTGGACTCTGCATCATCACCAGCAAGTGATCCAATGAAATGGCGTTGGCGGACGTCATTCATTCAAGACAGACTCAGACAGTTTTGCTAATATGAAATGTAAAACAAAACAAAGCAGCTTATTTTATTTTAAATTCGACAAGAAATGCTCAGAGGAACAGCAGGGGGAAACACCTGCAATTTTAAGTTGTGACCATCCTGCTCGGCCGCCCTCTCCCCATCAAGTCCTCCCGTAGTAGCCACACCCTCACACCAGCAAGGCATGTAGGGTGCTAAAAGTCAGGCTAAAGTTAACGTTAGTGTCTGGCTCTCTATATGCACATTTTCTGGAGGGAAAATAATATTGGCAGTAGGCAGAGCAGAGGTAACTTATGATAGCGTTTTATGTGTTATAGGAGGAGACAGGATTCAGCAGCCTAGCACAAACGCCATTCTCCAAGAAGACCTGTCACAACCTCCGTTAGACCTGTCATCAATAGATGAAGCTGCAAGCCAGCCCAAACTTGTACATTCCCAGCCACACATATATCGGGGAAAGATAGGAGTTTTTCTGACAGGTGGTACTTAAAACACTCGAAGTGGTTCACTTTGAGTGTTGTAAAGGGCTGTATAAATAAAGGTTGATTGATTGATTGATTGATTAAAATTTCCGTGGGTGGAATACAGCACAGATGCTGTAACGTCTTGTCTTGTCGTCATTTCCCTGAAGCAGCTTATGAGAATAGATTCATTAATACGGGCTTCAAAGACTGGAAACATTTCTCTGAAGGTTGTGGCAAACATGAAGCCAGCAGGGCACATGCTGCAGCGCTGGGGAAAATGGATGGTTTCAAGCAAAGTCACCAGTGAGGATGGGGAAATATTATTAACCAGCTGAAAAAGCGATGCCAGCGACAATTCCTTAATTGATAGACATAGACCTCGTCCTGTTCTGTGCAAAACAAGAAATCCTATTGCGTGGGCAGCCGGAAAACCCAGATGCGTTAAACAAGCGTAACCTTTTGGAACTACTTGACCTGGTTTCTAAATATGACCCAGAAATAAAAAGGCGACTGGATGAATTACCCAAGAATGGAAAACTACTCCACCACACTATACAAAATGAGATACTGGAAATTCCATCATCTCTCCTTGTCAAAAGAAATAAAGGCAGATTTGCCAGATGAGCCAGACACATATTATGCGATTTTAGCAGATGAGAAAACGACCAGCACAACGGCACATTGAAAGAACGGGCTGTGGGATTTGGAAACAGACAACATGACGGAAGATGCTATGTCAGCATAGATTTTGTAAGTGCTGGAGCCATAGCAGCTGGACCCGGTGCCGTGCGTCGGATTTGGGTTTGATGGTGCATCAGTCATGTCGGGGAACAGAGGAAGGGTACATGTGATACTGAAGAAGACGTTCCCCCACGCTTTATATGTGCATTGTAACTCACATAGACTTAACCCTCTGGAGTCTAAGGGTATTTTGGGCACCTGGAGAAGTTTTGTCATGCCCTGACATTTGTGCTTTTTTCAGTTTCTTATAAATATCTAAATGGCTAAAGTCTAATCTCACTGTAATCAGCACAAACTGGGCTGTAATAATATGTGAAATGAATGTATTTACATGATTGTGTTTTTGAGAAAACAAATGTTATGCATGGTTAGTGAAAAACTAAAAATGTTAAATCACTTGAATAAGGCCATAAAACACATAAAGAACAATGGTTCCCGGGATTTTTGAGAACTGGAGCTTGTAGCCTAGAATTATTCTTTCTAAATTACTTTAAATTACTAAATCACTTACAGAAAACAATATATCGATTAAAATTTTCTAAGACACTTTTTGTTGGTAAAGTCATATGCGAGTAGGCGTCAACTATCATGAATATAATTGTGATGTACACCTGAGAAGACAAAGGCCTGAATAATGAGCTGCATAATGAGCCACATAATGAGCTGCATAATGAGCTGCATAATGAGCTGCATAATGAGCTGCATAATGAGCCATTCAGTCATCTGTGCCACTGAGAGGAAGGAGTTACAAGAGAGAATGTGAGAACAAAATAAATGTATATAATTTAATGTTTGTAGTTTATTTAGAATATATTTAATTATCCCACAACATCGTTTAACAACCACTTGCGAGTGCAGATAAACAGTTTATTAGGAACAGTGTTTGGAATAACGCCGTTTAAAAGAATGGCGTTAGGTAACGACGTTATTTTTTCAGTAACGGGGTAATCTAACTAATTACTTTTCCCAAGAGGCAGTGTAGTGAAAAAGAAATCTCTGATAGCTGAGGCACTCCATAATTAAAATGTCTTCATTGCAAAAATGACATCTCCTAAATAGACAACTTTAAAATGCCCAGGCGTAGCGGCATGGGGCCTTCTTCAGGGCATAGAAACTTTGAACTTTGAAACTCCATATCCAAAAGGTTTCACGTTGCAATAACTGTTTTAAAATATCACCCTTCGCGTATTGATTTTTTTAATAATTTCAATGCCCTGAATTCTCAAAGATAAATGTCACTATGGTGTATTTCTTTATAGTGTTTGGCCATAGGGTAATCTTCGTTATTGACTCGTATTTGTGTATTTGTGTTCATAAAACCGCTCTTTTAGTTTTCTTTTAGTTCTGCCCACATAGAAACACCCACATGGGCATTGTAGGCGGTAGACCACATATTCAGAGTTACAGTTAATAAAACCATTCGTCTTAAATTCTCTCTGCGTTCTCAGATCACAAAAAGTCTTACTTTGAATGACACCCTCACAATGTCTGCAAGATCCACACCTATAGGTTCCCCACAACCCTTTTTCTAGCCATGCTTTTTGTCTAGGACCTGGAAGTTTGTCCGTTATGGATGGTGCCTTCTTGAACACAGTCATAGGTGGCTCTGGAAAAACGTCGTTCAGAATAGAATCACTTTGAATCAACCCCCAATTGGACTTAATAATTTGTTTCATTTCACAGGCACTACTACTATATTGGGTAACAAAGACAGGTCTAAAGTTGTTCTTAGCCATGTCTTTCCTCCGCTTTTTTTTTCTTTAGTAGATCAGAGCGTGTTGTCGAGCGTGCTTTTATTATTGCTTTTTCTCTTAACATTGGTGAGTAGCCCCTAGCCCTGAACCTTAATGTCATATCTTGAGCCTGCATTTCGAAATCAGAGTCATTATTGTAGATGCGTCTAAGCTGAAATTGTCCAAAAGGAGTGTTATCTTTCAGGCTCCTTAGATTGAAGCTGTCAGCCCTCAATAAAATGTTTCTGTCTGTGCTTTTCCAATATATTGTTGTGTGCATTAAAATAATATATGCATTGTGTGTATATATATATATATATATATATATATATATATATATATATATATATATATATATATATATAAACATACACTCACAATTGCATAATAAATTAAAATACAATAGAATACAAAAAGATTAGAAAGGTAAATAGATTTTTATATATATATATATAATTAGAATATACATCTATGCTCTCCTCTGATGTCGTTCTCATACTCACACTCCAGTCTCGTAGGGGGCGGTAATGCGCCTTTGAGATGAGATGAGATGCAGACTGCCATGAAACCCGAAAGAAGAAGAAGAAGGACTTCGCGTCGCTCGCAGGTGACGTCACCACGCGCGCCTCGGCTCTCTTCTGAGGTGAGAAGCGGTTGACGGTAAACACACTTCATACAGCTACAGAGTTCGCTCGTTACAGCCGTTCTTCACGGGGTCGTGTGTGTGTGTGTGTGTGTGTGTGTGTGTGTGTGTGTGTGTGTGTGTGTGTGTGTGTGTGTGTAATCGTGTAGCAGCGATGTGAGGAACACTGTTACATTCAGTCAGACTTCTGTGAAAGAGTGATCTGTGAGGAGAAGTAATGCTGTCTAAGTGCTGTGTATGCGCGACACGTGAGTTCAAACAGGTGTAAATGATTATTCTCCCTCCGACAGGTGTATATTCCTCGGTGTGTGTGTGCTTCTCAGTCTCTGACTGATGAATGATTGAACGCTGGAGTGTTTTTATCACCTGAAGATCACACAGAGATCATGAATGAAGCAGAAGCAGAGTCCTACTGGATCACGCAGGAGGTCATCGAAGAACAGATAGGTTTGTGTTTGTGTTTCCTCAAACAGTTCATCAGATGTGTGTGAAACACAGTTAAACTGAAGGAGTGAGGAGTCAGATTATATGATAGCGCTGCACAGTTAATCACTGTATAGTTGTGATCCTGATTCAGTCACTCATGCAGTCATATAATGAATCAGTTCTTCTGTCTAGTAAACCTTTGAGTATGATTGATCAAACGACACGACACAAAATCACTCAGTGGTCTTCTTCTGTAGTGTTGATAGTGATTAAGCTCTCTCTCTCTCTCTCTCTCTCTCTCTCTCGTAGTAGTAGTTTATTTCTTCAGTCATTCAGACATAACAACATACACAAACATAATTATTATAGTACAGCGATGACTGAAGGGGTTTAGGCTGAAGTGAAACACTGATTGATGCCTAACCCTATTTACACCAAGATTTAAATACCCAGCATGAGGCAACAATAATCAGAAAGTAGCAAAGTGGAAACAGATGTAAGAATATTACCAGCTTTATATAAACAGCTCATATGAATAACATATTAATGAAGATATTTTTCAAATGTAAGCCATTACTAATAACTTTACACAAGTCACCTGGTTAATTTTCCTCTAAACATTCCATTACCCTAATACTGCCGTGAATCATTGCATTATACACCGGCCTTCTACTTATTTTAATGGTATTAAACTAAACAATATCATTCTAATGCAATATAGCTACCAATCACATTTGATTTTATTTATTACCTTTATTGATAGAGATTGTTTTAATGTGTCATCCAGGCTATTCCATAGATGTACTCCTCTAACTGAGAAACATTGGTATTGGTCCTGGCCTTATTTTTTGATAGACCCCGATTCCTCTCAAATTATATTGAGTCTCTCTGGGCTTGAACCTCTCCTGAATACAGACTGGAAACTTGAGATTGTGAACCTTATACATCATTGGAGCTGAGTTAAGATCAACTAAATCCTGTAATTTCAATAGATTAACAATGGGTTAGTTGGTGCATAATAATTAACTCTGTTAACAATTCTAATAGCTTTCTTCTGCATTATGAAGATAGGTTTGATAATAAATAATATAATAATATAATATAATTATTCCCCCATATTTCTACACAGTAATTTAGGTACGGAAGAATGAGTGAATTATATGATAAATAAAGTAAATTTTGATTTATACATGATTTAATTTTACACGTTATACCAATTATTTTTGATATTTTTGTCTTTAGATAGTTTATATTTAATTTCCAGTTGAGTTTATCATCAATATAGATACCCACAAATTTTGTGTTACACACTCTCTCAATTTCTATATGATTAATTTTGATTGGTTCCTCAATTTTTCTATTACCAAAAATAATATATTTAGTTTTATTCAAGTTCATTGATAATTTGTTATAATAAAACCAAGTTTTTAATTTGGAAAGCTCTTTTTCCACTATCTCCAAGAGGAACTCTAAATTTTGTCCAGAGCAATAGAGACTAGTATCATCGGCAAACAAGATACAATTTAACTTTGTCAGGACCTCCGGAATGTACATTATGAACAGCTTTGGCCCCAGTATAGAGCCCTGTGGAACTCCATGGGTTATGTTTGTTTTTTCAGAGTCAAAGTTGTAAATATGTAAATTGTAAAAAAAAATTAAAAAAAAAAAATCAAAATCAAAAAGTATTGATCTCTGCCACTAAGATAATCTCTTAACCAATCATGGGAAATGCCTCTGATACCATATCGTTCTACTTTAGCCTACAGCTGATTGTGATCAATGGTATCAAATGCCTTGTTCAGGTTGATAAAAACACAGAGAGTGTACTCTCCATTATCAATCGCT
Organism: Carassius carassius; assembly: GCF_963082965.1. Lineage (NCBI taxonomy): Eukaryota > Metazoa > Chordata > Actinopteri > Cypriniformes > Cyprinidae > Carassius > Carassius carassius. Next base: position 796,122 of record NC_081755.1, on the reverse strand, counting down.
GTGGATATTTATATATCTATACATGTATACAGCTGAGATTATGAGGTGTTTCTTTACATTTAGTTATTTTGCCAATAGGTAAATGTTATTGTAAAAACTTTATTGTCCCCTTTAGGGGCAATTTGTTCTGCAGCATGATAGATTTTACACCACATACAAGACAAGTCATCACGCAACATTAATAGCACATTAAGAAAACTACCTCTTACTGAGGTCTGAATTCAATTTTTTTGCAAGATTCAACGTTAAACTCAATTCAATGCAAGCCTTACAAAGAGCAGTCATCTGTGTCCTATCAATATTACATTAAGCTAATTTCTGCAGACGATAGTCTTTGTTGGCTCATCTGTAGGGCTGTCACTTGAGAAAAATCAAATTTGAACAGATATCAAATATCATGCATGTATTCGAATATATATTTGAATATCTGCGTGACCTCCCGCGCATTAAAAAAACAAAAACACACCGTAATGGAGATTCAATCACAAATTTATTAACAGTGACCATCATAAACAGGACTTCACGCGCGACATTGCAAAAAATGTGCGTTCACAAACTTTTTTTCCTGCGCAAAAAAAAGTGCAATGCGCCAACCCGGTTGGGACATAGAAGGGGGTGCGCAGGAAAAAAGTTTGGGAACCGCTGGCCTAGCCTAATTAATTTCTTAATATTGCTTGCAAGAAACACCAGTCTATCAACTTGATCTGGATCAAGTGCAGCTCTTTTTATTAACCCAAAATGTTTCCAGACACTACATTTAAGATGCGTTGGGGTTGTAATTTTCCACTTCAAAACAGGGGAGCTATTATTAGCTATTAGTTATGAGTCTTTACTTTTTTGTGTGTCACTCAGACAAAACAACTCCAAAAATGCCTTCAGGGCTTAAGGGGTTAATGAAATAGTTTTGTTTGGTATATTATTTTGCCATTTTCATTCATTTTATGTTACTGGATTAACTCAAAATGAATTGACTGACAAGACCACGGTGGATGATTTGGTGCGCAACAGATCATGAATGTCATTGACTAATATCTTGTCTTTTAAAAGTACAAACATGATCATGAATGTGAAAGTGAATTGCAAGTGTGGATTTAAAAGCAATCTTAAAACCCCGTATATTGATAGTTGTTTATCTGTAGTGGGTAAATTATGTACAGTATCTCCACCCCTTACCGTGTTATCAATAAGGGCGTTTATTAATTGCTGTGAAATTTTCTTCTGCACTGGATATATTGCATCATTGGTCTTTATGAATTTGATGCCATCATATAAAGATGAATGTCATGAGACTGACATATCCCACGAAAACCATCCTTGACTATTCAAATTATAATTAATTATTAATTGTTTAATCTCAATTACTGTATTTTCATAATCGTTGGAAATCGAAATCAAAACAGTTTTTTTTCGATTAATTGCACAGTCCTTGCTGATGGTGTTTGCTCTATATGCTTACCGTTCTAAACACTGTTTGTATTTATTTGGTCAATAATTGATCGATTAAACTCTGCTGTACAGCAGCTTCAGGGCAAATAATATCCAGGTAACGTTACATGAACTGGGCACAAAATGGAGCATAAAACTTAATTTTCTGTTCTTTTTGGCTTTCTTTTTTGGTAAAAGATGAACAAAATGTGTATTCTAATGGAGGAAAAAGTTAGGACACCCTGCCCACTAATAGCGAGTGTATCTCCCTTTGGCTGAAATCTCTTCAGCAAGATGCTTCTTGTTGCCATCTATCAGTCTCTGACATCGGTCTCAGGAAAGTTTGCCCCACTCCTCAATGCAAAATAGTTTCAGCTGTGAGATATATGATGGGTTTCTTGCATGTACAGCATGTTTCAAGTCAGCCCACAGCATCTCAATGTGATTCAAATCTGGGCTTTGACTCGTCCAATCCATTACTCTCCATTTCTTCGTTTTCAGCCAGTTCTTGGTGGATTTACTGGTATGTTTTGGCTCATTAGCCGCGTTTCCACTGTCAGGCTTAAACTGGGCTTGCTAGTGTGTGCCAGGGCCAATCGCGTTTCCACTGTCACTTCCGGGGCTTGATAGTGCCTCGTTTGAGCTTCCTCGGTGCCAATAGCTAGGGTTTTTTGGCCCAACGAAAACCTGTGGAAATGCTGTGCTATTCTGGCTTCGGTGCTACCGGCCCGAGGCTATGAGCCCCGCCCAGCCTGTTTTAAGATCTGGCTCACACTGGCCCGACAGAGGAAATGCGGCTATTGTCCTGTGGCAGGATCCAGTTCCACATCAGCTTTAATTTTTTTACAGATGGTCTCGCATGTTCCTCAAGCACCCCCTGATACACAGTAGAATACATGGTGGATTCTATGATGGTGAAACACCATCATGGTTTCAGCAAAACACTCCCAAACCAGGACACTTCCACCTCCATGTTTTACAGTTGGTATGAGGTTCCTTTCCTGGATTGCTGTATTTGATTTACGCCAAACAAGTCCTCTATTGCAGTGTCCAAATAATTCAATTTTAGACTCATCTGTCCAAAGAACATTATTCCAGAAGTCCTGGTCTTTGTCTACATTCTCTCTGGCAAACTTCAGTCTGGCCTTTGTTTTTCTTAGAGAGCAGGGGTTTCCTCCTTGCACACCTCCCATGAAAGTTAAACTTCTGTAGTCTCTTTCTGATTGCACTTTCACATAAACAGTAGCAAGAGCCTGCTGTAGGTCCTGTGATGAAATGTTAGGGTTTTTGGTGACCTCTTTTAGCATCTTGCGGTCTGCTCTCGGGGAGAACTTGCTTGGACGGCCAGACCCGGGCATGTTGATAGTTGTTTTGAATGTCCTCCACTTGTAGACTATTTTTCGGACGAGTGGAATGGCTGATTTCAAAATCTTTGGAGATCTTTTTAAATCCCTTTCCAGATTCCTAAGGTTCTACAATCTTCTTTTTGAAGGACCCAGGTTGCTCTTTTGACCTCACCATGGTGTCCACTCTCACTTCATCAGCCAAGAGCACACCAAACCAAAAGTGTGAGATTGAAATAGGGCAACCTCCTCGTAACAATGTTCTAATCATGTGTACCTGATATGATACACCTGTGTGTGCTTTAAGCCAATTTAAGTGGGAATAATTGTTGGGATGACTTATTTATTCTTTCCACATTTTTTTTTTTTAGTATTGCTTTACATTGATATGAAATATCCATATTTTCAAATATTTTAAAAAACACACAGGCTTCCATAGGGTGTCCTATTTTTTTCACATGACTTTAGGTGGATGGAAACCTAGCTAATGTTTCTTGCATTTTAAACATTTTACAACTCTGACTTGAAAAATGTCAAATGTTTAATACTTCTCACTGCAAAGACATGATAATCGAATGGTCCGCGTACACCGTTCAAAAGAATCCATCAAAATGATCATACTTATTGCTAATGTATCAGCGTTCACATTGGTTTCCCTTTATATTTGGTCTTTTTGGCTTTTTTAATGATTTAATGAAAATTATTATGTTTTATTTCATTTAGACCTGATGGAAGAGATCAATGAGATGGAAGAAGTGATTGAAGAAGGGAAGAAATATCATGATATTGAAACTGATGAAACATCCTTGAGTCCCTCGTGGGAACCAAGACCCGAAATATGTTTCATTTGCCCTCAGTGTGGAGAGATTTTCACATCCGAAGAAAGTCTTAATCTTCACATAAAATTTGAAAGTGGAATGAAGCCGTACGCATGTGATCTCTGCGAGAAAACTTTCAACAAAAAAGCAAAACTTGCCACACACATGAAAATCCACACCGGAGAGAAGCCACACACATGTGATCAGTGCGGGAAGAAGTTCAGAAATAAGGGAAACCTGAATGAACACATGAAAATCCACACCGGAGAGATGCCGTACATGTGTGATCAGTGTGGGAGGAAGTTCAGACATAAAGGAAACCTCAATACACACATGAGAATCCATACTGGAGCAAAGTCCTGCATTAAAACCAATGGAGAAAAACCGCACACATGCAGTCAGTGTGGAAAGAGATTCAGACAAAAACACCTCCTCAATCAACACATGAGAATCCACACCGGAGAGAAACCGCACTCGTGTGATCACTGCGGGCAGAGTTTCACACGAAAACAGCTACTTAATGATCATATAAAGATCCACACAGGACAAAACCTGCACACCTGTGCACAGTGCGGGAAGAGTTACAGGAAGTTAAGTGTTTTCAAAGTACATCTGCTCCATCATTCTAGAGACAGGATCTATAACTGTGACCAGTGCAGTAAAAGGTTTTTTAGGCCAGATAACCTGAGGGACCACATGAAAACCCATTCAGAGGAGAGGCCTTACGTGTGTTATTTGTGTGCAAAGAGCTTTAGACATCTGAATGGTTTAAAAATACACCAGAAACGACACAGCGGTGTGAGGGATCATACTTGCTCTGAGTGCGGAAAGAGTTTCTTTACACTTTATGTACTGAAACAGCACCAGACCGTTCACACCAGAGAAAAACCTTACCAGTGTTCACACTGTGACAAGAGATTCAGTATTTTAGGAAACCTGAAAAGACATAAGAGTGTCCATTCTAGATAGTCATATCACTGCCAGTCCAGTGAGAAGAGTTTCACCCGAGTATCTACTCAGTCATACGAAGAAGACATGTTCAGATCTGGTGCTCTCAGTAGTATTTGTAGCAGCCTTCTTGTGTGTGTGTGTGTGTGTGTGTGTGTGTGTGTGCATGGCTTCAGGAGAGCAACCCTACATTTGTGTTGTTTTATGTTCTTTCTTATATACTCAATGCATTCATTGTCATTTTTGGTGTTTATATATTTTGTAATTATTTTACAAAATTATTTCTTTTTTGATATTTTTCCTTCAACTGTAAAGATCTTGTGTTGAGCGGTTTCAAGGAATATAAGTTTAAGATATAAGATAGTGTCTACATTGAAGGTTGTTAAAGGGGTCATACGATGCTTATAAAAAACATTGTTTTGTGTATTTGGTGTAATGAAATGTGTTTATGTAGTTTAAGGTAAAAACACATTATTTTCCACATACTGTACATTATAATGGTGAGCCAGTTGATCCGGGAGGCCAAGGAGACCAGAGGAGACCTAGCCGTACTCTGGCTGGATCTTATCAACGCCTACGAGTCTATACCCCACAAGCTGGTCAAAGAAACACTGACAAGACATCATGTGCCAGAAACGATCCGCAACCTCATTCTAGATTACTACAAAAGTTTCAGATTGACAGTTTCATCAGGAATGTTGACATCTGACTGGCAACGGCTAGAGAAGGGAATTATTACCGTATGTACAATCTCAGTACCTCTCTTCGCTCTAGTCAAGTCCAGGTCCAAGTGGGCGATCGTTTCCGCTTTACCTTGGAGGGGTCACACATTCCATCAATAACTGAAAGACCAGTTAAGAGCTTGGGGAAGATCTATGAAAGCTCCCTGAATGACACAACCGCTATCCAACAAACCAGAAACGATGCAAGGAACTTGCTCACTGCAGTCGACAAGTCAGGGCTTCCAGGAAAGTACAAAACCTGGAAGTACCAGCACGGAATCCTGCTAGAGGATTCTGTGGCCCCTTCTCGTATACGAGGTACCCATGACAACGGTAGAAGCATTAGAGAGAACAGCCAGTCAGTTCCTTAGGAGGTGGTTAGGGCTCCCACGGTCCCTGAGGAACATCGCCCTCTATGGCCATTCCACCAAGCTGCAGCTTCCCATCAGCCGCTTGTCCGAGGAGTTCAAGGTCACTCGTACCAGGGAGGTCTTCATGTATTGAGATTCATCCAATGCTAAAAACTCTTCAGCTGGAAACTGTGTTAAGCGAGAAAGGAAGTGGAAGGCTCAGGTTGCGGTAGACAGAGCGGAGGCACGGCTTGAGGCATGGTGTCTTGGTTGGCAACGTGGCAGTGGGTCGTGCAGGCCTGGGCAGTTTCCCTAATCCACGTTACGATAAAGCAAAAGGGAGGGAGAAGCATCAGTTGGTGCAGGACGAGGTGCAGACAGAGCTGGAGGAAGACCTCCTGACCAAGATGGTTGGTATGCAACAGCAAGGTGCCTGGACTAGGTGGGAGAACACTGATATAGTTTGAAAATGTTTAGATTTTTTATTGTTAATTCACTTTTTACATCAGGGCCTCATTTTTAACATTAGTTAATTCATTGGTTAACATTAACTGCCAATGACAAATTCTTCTGAACATTAATTAATCTTAGGTATTCCGATATTTAATAGCACGTTGTTAAAATGTAAAGTTGCAACTGTATTATTTAATGAGCTAATATGAATTACGACTTGTATTTTTTATTTATTTTTACCAAGATTAATAACTTCTGTAGCAAATGTAGCTATTGTGAATGTTAATGGTTAACTAATGAGATTGTAAAGTGATACACCTATGGGTCTTTTGCACTTTAATCTGTGTAAAACATTTAACTTTATATATTTTTCTTTATTGTTTTATTTTATTTAAATGTTTAGTTATTTTTATTAGAAAAACGTTATTTAACCCATTATGTTATACTATATTTGAGCACTTTTTAAAACTAAATTTCTCTACTGTGATAATACTGTTTACCGTGATAAAAGCATGAGCAATTAATCGCAACAGGAAAATTTGATACCGGCGTATCCCTACTCTGAACCACTGCGCATCAAGTTCCTCATCAGTTCGGTGTACGATCTTCTACCTAGCCCATCCAACCTTCACCGCTGGGGCTTGGTAGACTCACCGGCATGCCAACCGTGCCAAAGGAGTGGCACACTGGAGCATATCCTCAGCTGCTGTCCAAAGGCGTTGGAGGATGGACGGTATCACTGGCGACATGACCAAGTCCTCAGGGCTTTGGCAGATACAATCACTGCAGCAATCCAGAGCAGTAAGTGTCAGCATCCCTCCAAGCAAACCATCTCCTTTGTCAGAGCTGGGGAGAAGGCATATCAGCAGCCACGCTCCCCGGGTGGGCTCCTCGCAAATGCAAGAGATTGGCATCTTCAAGTGGACCTGGGAAGGCAGCTCAAGTTCCCGAATCACATCACGGTCACTTCACTCCGCCCAGACGTGGTTATAACATCAGAGCTTACAGTCCCCTGGGAAGACAAACTGCAGGAGGCAAATAAGCGCAAGAGAGCCAAGTTATGCTGAGCTAGTGGAGGAGTGCAGGAGTGGCGGCTGGAAAGCACGAAGTGAGCCAATGGAGGTTGGATGCCGGGGTTTTGCTGGACAGTCATTGCTCAGAACACTCAAAATCCTTGGAGTTAAAGGACATCTCTGAGGTTGCCAAAAAAAGCCTCACGATGGCTGTGGATCCGGAGGGGAGATCCGTGGGACCAGGACGGGGACTGATCACCACCTGCAGGGTCGCCCGGGCAAGGGTGTCTGTTGATTAAAGACCCGAAACACCTGTTGACCCAGGGTTTATCACTGATGACGTGTCCAAGTAGCACCTTGAGGTCTATGTTAGAACTAGTTTCTCCTCTATGCCACGTTTTCTGAACCGCGCTGATTTTCACAAAGCTCCATCTCTCTGAAAAGTGAGGTGTGCTCTGATTGGCCAGCTCTCCGGTGCATTGTGATTGGCCGAATACCTCAAGTGTGTGACAGAAATGTTATGATCAGCTCTAGGCATGACGAAGTGGATATCGTCCTCTTTTGGAAGGCCAAACTTTTTCACTTTCACAGTCAGTGTTGCCAACTTAGCGACTTTGTCACTAGATTTAGTGACTTTTTTCAAAAAAGCAACTAGCGACAGATCTAGCGACTTGGACATACCTTATTTAGTCTCTTCACTCTTCAGTATTGCTGCACGAGCGTGAGCTCTCTCTTTCCCAGCGTACACCTCTCTCTGCATCTGCTCTGTTCAGCGAGCGAAGAGAGGAGGAGCACTTTCAGTTAAAACAGACATTCTGTTGCTTCTAACTCTATTTTGCATGCAAGTTTAGCCGAAATCACAGCACAGCCATTGTCTTAGTCGTATGTTTACTTGATTTCATTAGACAATGTCGTGAGTAGGACTTCAGTGCAGATTAACATCTTTGAGAGCTGGTTATGTAGTCTTAATGGACCGTGTTTCAGTCATTATAATATTCATTCCATTGTCTGACAACAGAAATATAAAAATAAATAAATTAAAACCATTTTATTGAGAATTTGGCTGCATTAAAATGCAGTATGTGAGTACAGGGAGGCAACATGATGTGGGGCGTGTTAGAACGAGTTGTTTTAGGGGGGTGTGGACAAGTCTTAACCTTTATAAAGAATATCTCTTTGGATTTGATACTTTAGTCTTTGCATTTTTACAGATCTTCTTTATTCACCAACAGCTTGTAACACTCCAAAGAGAAAAGAAAACTTGAAATCGCATCATATATGACCCCTTTATCATCACTGTTAAAGCTGATGTTGTAAAGCAGTACTTTTCCTTTGCTACGGCTTGTGGTATAATAACACTTGTTGGATTTTATGGAGAAAATGCATAACACTTTATGCAATGCTTTTTGGCCACTGTAAATTTTACAGTTGAGAATTGTTTGTTGTTTACGGTAAATTACTCTTAAATAAAACAGATATAATTTAAACCTGTTTACAGTAATTTACTTTAAAAATAACAGCTGTAAATATAAACTTGTTTCACGGTAAACTACTTTAAGAAATAACAAATATACTTTAAACCTAAGTACAGTCTATCTCCGTAATAAATACAATACAACTGTATGAAATATTATTTTATTGTAAAGTTCAGTTTTACAGAAAACAGCTGTGGTTGCCAGAATTTCACAGCAAAAAATACAGTAAAACACATAAGTAATTACAGTTACTTCCCATAGATTTTAAAGTCAACAATCAGTCAGGACATCGTAAACTACTAAATAAACTAATACCACCAATTGTAAATCAAGGCACAGACTTTAAAGAAATTGTTTTTTCTTTCTTCTTCATACAGGCACTGTGTTATAATAATTAGAGCTGATTCAGTAACTTGTTCAGTATACTCACAAACTTGAGTCTTGAAAAAAATGCAAGTGTCCATAAAAAATGATGGATAACCAATGGTGGAATTAACATCATTCAGTGACACTTGCTCTGGTTGAACAATTGTAATGAGTCCACACTTGACTGAAGATATGGGACAGTGTTTGTTCAAAAAACTGGAAACATAAAGGTTGCATTGTCTCACGAGGACTCAAACGTAGTCATTGTGGACTTGCATAATCTCTCTGCAGGAAACAGACACAAAGAGAAGTTAGTTAGATACAGCCCATGAGCATTATGACCACAAAGAGATAAGTCTTCTTTTGTTGAACTGATTTCCAATTAATGCCACTCTGATAATCAATCGACTATCAGGGCAAGAGCTTGAAAGAAATCTCAGCACCTTTCACATGCATTTGTTTCACATCTGTCAAGCTGCAACCTAAATACACAGTTTCCTCCAGCAGGTGTTGTCGTGTTTATTGTGTTTGGACATGATCCTCTCTGCAAACAGAAAAAAAATTATAATTATGCATAAAAAAATTTTTATTTGTGTTTGTAAGCTGCCAATAAACATTATTCACAATGCCATCTTTGATTTTTAACATGATTGGTGATCTACAAATTTTATACAGGTTTTTACAGCAGATGCCACCGAAAACACGGTAAGCCTAACCCTCACAGCCTCGCTTTTATACCCGTCATAGCATTGTGCTGAATAGGGTGCATTAATGTTTTAGGAAGAAAATCGAAATCGTCAAGTCACACTTAGAAAAAACAATTGCACATCTGGATCAGCCAAGAAAACTGCTGGTGACTGTATGTCTAGCAGTGTTGCCAAACTGATATTCGTCCAAGTGCAAGACAACTTTAGTAATGTGATATTAAAAGTTAAGAGACCGTACACCAAGATTGTTAAAGCAACACGCCGACTTATTGGGACTTTAGCTTATTCGCCGTATCCCCCAGAGTTAGATAAGTCCTTACACACACTTCTCATCTCCATGTGTGCCGTAACTCTGACGCTCCCACCGCTAGCCTAGCTTAGCACAAAGACTGGAGGTAAACGGCTCCAGCTAGCATACTGCTCCCAATTAGAAACACAGCCATCTTCTAACCGTATACATACTGGGAACTATATTCTCAAAAGGTGAAGCACTGCTACTTCTGTGGAGTGATTAGCACAACACTGAGCAAACTCTCTGCTCCTCACCACGGGGTTCTCAGGTGCTGCGAGCAAAGCACTCCACAGAAGTATACACTTCCCTAGTGAATCAGAGAACAACTTAGCATGCCCAAATGCTTTGAAATCTTTCTCTCTGCACAAAGTGACTGTTTTTCCTGTTAGACCGTACATGAAGAGGCAACAGATAAATAAATGGCTAACACTTTGTCTCATCTTTGCAGAGCCTAAAGGGTTAACGACTTCAAAGGCATCCTGGTATAGTACTAGCTTTAAACATGATGGATTCAGGACAAAAAGGCATTGGATTTGAAAATCTGACCAACACTAACATCAGTTAAAACATCTGATGGAGGCTCTGCAGAGTTCTACTCAGACACATTTCTGCCACATATCCGATTGTCAAAAGCATTTTAAAGTCTCTGACAGGCACATAATAGGCAAACCTATCCATTCTGTTCTCAGTCTGTTCCCTGCAGTTGTAAGAAAAATATCATTGAAATCATCTGATGTGTCCATACCACCTTCCAGAATCATGCATTTCAGTTGGAGCAGATGATACATGAGAATGTAGCTGTCAACATTGAAAACAAGGGAGATTTCCCGCAACCCATCCCCAAAATAAGTGGTGTCTCGAATCCACTGTGAGACACCAATGTGTCCCTGAGCAAGACACTTAACCCCTAGTTGCTCCAGAGGTGTGCGACCTCTGACATATATAGCAATTGTAAGCCGCTTTGGATAAAAGCATCAGCTAAATGAATAAATGCAAATGTAAATAAGGAATTTTTTTTACACGATTCTTAACCACAAACTAAAAAAAAGCACTAATCATTAACAGTCTAAACAGTTTAAAACTACACAAAATATATTAAAGAAATGACAGACCAATGGATATGTTAAAAGTGATTTATTTATGAACAAGGTAAACATTACTTACACATTTTCATTTGCTACAACGTGTGATGGAGTGTATAGGTGAACCTGACCAGTGTGATTTATAGCAATGCACACACAGTGCTGGAATCCAGTGCCATTCGGTTGGATGTAACTATCTTGCTCACCATGCTAAACGCCCTTTCTGAGCTTTTATCAATTAGCTCCTCTCTGAGCCTATCCTCATTCATGAGAAACTGTGGGACACTGAGTAAGAAAACTGATTCATTTATCATAACCTTCAAGGTAGATCCTGCCATCTTACTATCTCTGATTTCTTAGTTAAAAACATTCAGAAATTTCAGATTTACCATACAAAATATTTGTTATCCCTACCAGTGTCTGGACTTATTCCAGATCCAGGGTCTAGTATTCTCAAGTCCTTCAGTGGCTGGGAATCAATTGGAAAACAAACCAACATCTTGCGTAAAACTGCTTCGTAGAAAGCTCTCACAGTTCTACATGAAATGGATAAAAAAAAAAAAAACATGGATTTGTGTTAGACGTTTCAATTTGGGTTAGAACAGAAGATGAACATTATAATTATATTGTACAAAATAAATCACTTACTGAAAGAATTTGTTCTTAGTTGGAACAGGGAAATCTGCAGTTCTAATGAATGCCTCTGTGTCCCCTCCAATGAAGAGGTCCTTGTCTGCCAATTGATGTCCCTCTCCAAAGTTCACTTCTTTGCTGGAACAAGGCACCCCAGCATCCGCTTGATAAGCCTGGTCATCTCTTTGTCCAGCTTGTGTATCTTTACTGTAGATAGTAAATAATAGTGAAATGATGAGGATTGTCTGTGGTTATCAAGTTATTATTGTGACAACTAGGATATGATGACTATATCAACCTGAAATGCAATATTACAGTCTGATAGAGACTTAAAGGCCATCTTTCAATTTAATTTTATAACTTAATTTATACAGAATATTGTATGAAAATATAAATTTAAAAAGACATACATAAGAATACATATGTTTTACAACACCCACGGGCAGAAATTAAGAAAAAAAGTGTGCCTATTCTAAGCTACGCGCCAAAAAACCGCTTTTTCCCAGAGAACGCGTCATATGACGTAACGACAGGCAAACATAGGCGCTGCTGCCCTCGTTCTCAGTGTGGGTTTACGTAGTCTGAGAGGTGGAAACAGAAAATAGAGATTGTCGTTATCGTTATTATAGTTATAGTAGGTTTGAATTGTCACAATGGTGAATTCTTGTGTTTGTTTTGGATGCAACAACTCCAACTTGTCTGGCCATCGGGTCCACCGATTTCCAAACAAGAAACACAAAGATTTCCGTGCTTGGACACGTTTCGTCCAGGCAAAGAGAAGCAATTTCGCTGCCTCCCCGTTGACTAGACACACGGTGGTATGTGAAAAACACTTCACACCAGACAGCTACAACCAAGGAGATCTTATGGAATTTGGCATGGGATTTCGACGAAAAGAGTGGGTTAGGCTGGCAAATGGAGCTAGTCCACCTGCAAAATCCGGCGGGAGTGAAGAGGCTAACGTTAATGTTAGCACTAATCTGCGCGTCGAAAACGGGAGCTTTGCACAGTAAGTCTTATAATACCATATACAAATTGTTGCATCGAAATGTAGCTCTGCATGTAATCTCTGCAAATGTATTTTTCTTGACGTTATAATGGATTAGTTTTGGCATGGCACGAAAGCCCGCCTAGCTGCCGTCAGCTTACTCTTGTTACACCCTGTGAGGCTGCACATGAGCCTCCTGACACTTATTTTATTGAGCTATTAAGACAGGGTTCCAGAAAATTTATATTTTTTGAATTAAAATTTTATGTGGTCGCATTCGCATATTACTACTCGGTTAAATTCAAGCATGAATTTTCCTGCATTTAACTTGTTTTAGCGCCTGCCAAATTGATTTTTTTTCCCCGCCAAAGTCTTATTTGATCAGTGAGTAATGTAGATGAAACGCTGCCCTTGTGACAGGGTGCATGTTTAACTGAAAGAACGAGCAGAGAAACAGAGCTACCGGTCGCGCGCGCACTTTTCACCGTCTCCAAAACGCATCCAAGTAAGTTAATTCTTTACAATATTAGTTTTCTTAGTTACATCGGAGTTGCCTTGGTTTTCTTTGACTAATCGAAGCTGGTATCAACAAGGCACATGCGAGGGAATGCAGCTCGGGACTACATTGAAAAGATTTTGAAAAGATTAGCAGTCTTTTAAATAATGCATGAATGGGGGATTTTCATGAAAGGACTACTTTCATGAAAGATTTTGGGAGAGAGTGCTGCCAGCAAAGACGGGGCGGGTGCAACTGCCACTTCAGATCCTGAAGATGATGGAGATGGAGACATCTCTACAATGGACCCTGAGCCAGAAGTGGTCCATCGTGGATCACAGTGCAACATATGATGTTTACATCATTCATTAGGTAGTTAGCTTAAGGTTTTCAGACAGGCTGGTGTAACGCCATCTGGACCTGGTGCTTTTCTTCTTTTGTTCTTCCTGAAGACCTGGCGCAAATCATCTTCACAGATTTGAAGTGCAGGAGAGGTGGAGAGGGGGATTGCAGGAGGTGTTAACGGATGAGTAGGGTGATGGTCAGAATGGGTGTTGGGGCTTTCAAATCTACTATAGAACTCATTCAGGTCGTTAGCAAGTCGTTGATTAGCCTCAGTGAAAGGGGATGGTGTCTTGTAGTTTGTGATGGCTCTCAGTCCTCTCCACACTGAAGTTGAGTCATTGGAAGTAAACTGGTCTTCCAACTTTTTAGCGTAGGTTTTTTTAGCCGCTCTAATCTCTTTGTTCAGTGTGTTCCTGGCAAATTATAGTACTAGTAACTTTAGTTATCTCACTCATTAATCTGATGCCAGTCTATTGTTTCTCCAAATAATATTGATAGGGATGTGCCTTTTTATGCTGTTCTCTATATTCTCTTGTTTTTAGTCTCTTGGTCAAACCGTAATCAACAGTATATTTCTAATTTCATTTACTTTGATTAAACTTACTCTAAATTTTACTTAACGAATAGTAATATGCAATGGTCAGTTTATCATACTAAAGGATTAAAATGTAAGAATTTTCAAATTACTCAATCCCATTCTAGATGTGCATGACCTTTATTGCTCACATGAGTACAGTTAAAAAAAAAAAAATCTTAGATATTGAGACATGGAATGGAAGCCGATGGCAACCAACATTTTTAAGTCTTGCATGTCGTTTAGGCTGGCTAATGATAATCCATGTCGATACAATTGAAAGAAAACACTGTTTTATAAATTCATGTTAAAGACGTTTCTTACAGTAGTCCATAACTGCTGGTCAAAATTAGTTGTGTATTTATTTCAATCATGTTATGAAAAGTCACTGAACAATAGTCATGCACATCTGGGATGAAGGTGAGCAAATTTCTTTTTTTGTCGTCTTTTTCTGGGGGACAAATCCTTTTTAACTTTTCTTTTCTGAAAGATTCAAAGGAGTCTTGTAGAATCCGATGACTCCTGTTGTGATAGTGAAGATGATTATATTCCAAATCCCAGGGAGGAAAGCAATGACAGTGACTGCAGCTTAGAGTTATCCCTGGAAAATAAAAAAAGAATGTCAAAATGTCATCCATTAGTCAGTGCAGAAACAAGTCTTCAAGTCAGAGCCGATTTAAGTCCAGCCAGAACAAAAGTGAGTCTTCAAGTCAGAGTCGATTTCAAGTCCAGTCAGAGCAGAAGATTTGAAACAAGTCATCACTCGACACAAAGATTTCCTGATAGCCTAGAAGAAGGAAGACACAAGGAGACAAGTGTTTCAATGCCACCTGAAGAAGAGCAATCGGTCTTTGTTAATCCAGTTTTAAAGAAGGAGGATGGTTCCAGAAGATATAATAAAAAAACATCATTGTTTGTATTGTGGACAGGTAGTTCAGAAAATGTCAAGACACTTGTCGCGTAGACACAGCGATGTGGTTGAGGTTGCAAAGGCATTAAGCTTGCCAAAGAATTCAAAAGAAAGGCGACGACAGTTAGTTATTTTTTAGAAACAAGGGTAACTTTGAACACAACACTCAAGTTTTGGAGAGTCGCAAAGGCAAACTTATCCCATGGAAGCAGCCAAAGAAAATGACCGATGGACAAGAATTCATGCACTGGGTTTATTGCTATGGAATGTTCCGAAAAAGAGCGATGTGGCGTCATTTTCAGGTCTGTAATTTCAAGCCTCAGGGTAAGACATCTAAACGAGGTAAAACAAGAGTTCAAGCTTTGTGTGCGTTGGCTGAACCTGCTCCAAGTGGATTTAGCGTCGCGTACTGGAAGTTCTTAAGTGGTATGAATCAGGATGAGGTTGCAGTTGCTATTAAGGAAGACCGCTGCATTCTTGAGTATGGTTACAGACAGTTCAGAAGGAATGAGTATGTAATCAGCCAGCACCAATATATTCGACAAAAACTGAGAGAGCTTGGCAGACTGGTACTGGAAGCAAAAAAGTTGACACATGTGAAGACTATCAAAGAACTCATAAAGCCTGAAAAGTACACTCATGTTGTCTCGGCTGAAAGATGCCTTGCTGGATTCAGTGGTGAAACTGGCATATATAAACGTCCGTCTCTAGCTCACAAAGTTGGACATGGCTTGCATGCTATAGCCATGTTTATTAAATCTGAAGGATGGAAGATGAAAGATCAACAGACTGCCAAAGATGCTGAGGAATTTGCACTGCTATACCAAGAAAGTTGGTTGGAAATTTGACATTGCAAGTCAAGCGCTAAGTCAGCTTAACCAGACCAAGTGGAATTCTCCTCAGATTCTACCATTCACACAGGATGTCCAAAGACTGCATTGCTATTTGTCTGAGAAACAGTAGAAGCAATTGAATGCCCCGCAAGAAGAGCCTTCTCCCTTGAACTGGAAGGACCTTGCTAAAGTGTCCCTGGCGCAAGTTATCCTCTTCAACCGACGAAGAGCAGAAGTATCCCGAATGTCCTTGTCGGCGTTCATGTCAAAGGATACATCAGAAACACACGAAGATGTTAACTTAGCCCTTACAGCACTCGAGCAGAAGCTTTGCAAACATTTTGTTCGGATTGCCATAGTAGGAAAGAGAGGGAGGAAAGTCCCTGTTCTCCTTACCCCGGTCATGAGAGAATCGCTCGATACTCTGACTGAAAAGCGAGAAGAATGTGGAGTACTGAGTGAAAACAGATACTTGTTTGCATTGCCGCTCTGTCCATTACTTGAGGGGTTCCGATTGCATTAGGCAGTTTGTGAATGAATGTGATGACATCAAACATCCCAAAGCGCTAACCTCAACAAAACTTAGGAAACACATTGCTACTCTGTCGACTGTTCTGAATCTCAAGACTACAGAACTCGACCAATTGGCAGATTTCCTTGGGCATAACATCGAGGTCCACAGAAAGCACTACCGTCTTCCAGAGGGCACCCTCCAGTTAGCTAAAATAAGCAAAGTTCTTCTAGCGCTAGAACAGGGACGGCTAGGAGAATACAAGGGGAAGAATCAGGATGAAATCCAGCTTGATGTGACTGGTATTGATATACAAGTCTTTTTTATTATTAAGGAAAGTTAAAAAGCACAGCATTGTCCATTTATAAATTGTTCTCTTTTAGAATAGTAGATAGTATTTTATAAGTAATAGAATAGAATTGAATAGAACAGAAGTATTTGACCTCAATATACAGAAGAAGAGGGCAGGTTTTATTGTTATAATGTGACTATGTGATGATATTGGAGAGAGAGAGAGGACTCAAATGCGAGTGGAATGATAACTGTTCTTTAATGAAACAAAGTCTGGCCACAGGTATTCCAATAAAAGCAGGGGAGAAATAGACAAACTGAAGATGACCCGTAGACTGGGTAGCATAAATGAACTGAGAAGACCTCTGTGGCCGGGGTGGCCAGCGGGCTGGCGAGGCGGAGGTTCTCGACACTAAAGAAGGAGCAGGCGGTCGGTGCTCACAGAGCGGGGGAAGCCGAAGCAGCTCTCAGCAGGTAAGGTTCTGTGGGTGCAAATGATGAGCACAGAGTAATTCCAGCAGTGGTAGTGAACTACTAACAAAACCCCAACTCGACAGGACAGGACAAAACTAACGTGAAGACGACAATGGTTGATTGTTTCCGGTTAATTGTGTGGTACAGTAAGCTACACCGCAGGTATAGTTATCCAAAGGTAGTTGATCTCCACAACCATTGTGTCCTTTAGCAAGATGCTTCATCCCATTGCTCCAGGGCTATTGCCACTGTAATGGGTTCTGTAAGTTCCTTTGCGGAGAAAGTATCTGTCAAGGGCATACATTTAAATTGTGCTACCAGTGTGAGTGCAAGTCTAATTTAAACCGGCTCTCTCTACCACTGTATTGTAGAATTATGGAAACCATGTGTAATTTGTTCAATTCGATTTGTTTATTTGTATAGCGCTTTTCACAACACATATCTGCAAGACTAGACACGTGCCATATACTGAATATTAATAAACTTGTACTGTTGATCATTGCTTTTGGTCACCATGACACAAATGTTATGCATAATTGATCCTTAGTTTATATTTTGATTTGTCTTTTTCTTTAATAAACTTATTACACTTATTACTTATTTTCTTTGTACTCAGATGACTTTATTCCAGAAGTACAGGAGCCTGAAGTTGAGGACAGTGTTGCATCCACACAGGAACCTACTTCCACGCTGCATTCCCAATACCAGAGAAAGTCGGCAAAAGAGAGGTGAGCTTAGAAATGTAAAGTGGATTGATTGGTCCCGTTCGTCTTGAAGACACAAGCTTTATTCTGAATTATATTATTTGATCAAATCTTTACTCTTGATCACTGCACATTGATAGCTGTCACAATAGGTATGTTTACACAGTCTAATATTCTGATTATAGTTGATTTATAACCTCAAACCTGAATGAGTTTCTTTCTTCTGCTGAACACAGAAGACATTTTAAAGAATGGGGGTAACCAGACAGTTGATGTCACCACTGACTTCTATAGTATTTTTTTCCTACTATGAACGTCAATTGTGCCGTCAACTCTCTGGTTACCCACATCCTTTAAAATGTTCAGCAGAAGAAACTCATAAAGGTTTGGAACAACATTATGGTGAGTAAATGATGTCAGAATTTTTGGGTTAAAGGAACACTTCGACTTTTGGGACTTAAGCTTATTCACGTATCCCCCAGAGTTGGATATCCATACCTTTTTCATCTCCGTGCGTGCTGTAAGTCTGTTTGACGCACCCACCGCTAGCCTAGCTTAGCACAAAGACTGGATGTAAACGGCTACAGCTAGCATACTAATGTCACGATCCACACACAGAAAGGAACGGGAAAAGGGAAGATCCAAATTCAGTAGATGTTTATTAGGGTAATCCAAAATCGTATCCAGTCCAGGCAGGGGTCAAAATCCAAATAATCAATCCAACAACAAGAACACAAACAGGAAATACAGGGAAAGGAAGTGGCGTGATATAAGACAAGTATATATAAGTAATAGTAGTGAGCACCCTATTCATGTAATAGTGTCACTAAGGTTACATTACATCTAGCTAATGGCACTGTAACAGTAGGCTAGTCATCTAAAAACATAACGGAACACTTACCGCAGTCGCAGGTGATCCACTTTGAGAGAGAGAAGAAGAACTTTATTGTCCTCGTGGGGCAATTGGGTTTGCGGGCGCAGTCGCAAGGCACTACTTGACAAACATATAACAAAACAATACGATGCATTACAAAACACTAAAATACATACATACAAATGAAAAATACCCTTGGGTCTAACCCTGGCAGCTGGACAGATAGCTTATTTTAATTGATTTAACGCCTTAATGGCTTGTGGTACAAAAGAAAATTTTGATCTGTTCTTGGTCATAAGAGGTGGGCAGAAACGACGCCTAGGAGGAGAACTGGCCCCCCAACTGAGCCTGGTTTCTCCCAAGGTTTTTTTCTCCATTCTGTCACCGATGGAGTTTCGGTTCCTTGCCGCTGTCGCCTCTGGATTGCTTAGTTGGGGACACTTCATCTACAGCGATATCATCGATTTGATTGCAAATGAATGCACAGACACTATTTCAACTGAACTGAGATGATGACATCACTGAATTCATTGATGAACTTAACTGTCATTCTGCATTATTGACACTGTTTTAATTAATGTTGTTTAGTTGCTTTTGACACAATCTTTTTTGTTCAAAACGCTACATAAAAAATAAAGGTGACTTGACTTGAGGTGAAGCTGGTGGACATCAAACTCCAGAGAGAGACAGAGGAGAGAAGAGTACAGGAAATAAAAGAGTGTCCTAAGACAGGTTAGGGCGTGAGTGACCTGGGACAGGTGAGAGAGTGAGTGGAGGGTGTTGGAGCTGCTCAGGAAAGACATCAAACTCCAGAGTAGGGATGCACCGATTCCACTTTTTCCAGTACTCGCTTACAACGACTAGTGATTTTTAAAGTCGACTCTTATGTGATGAATGTCGATTCGAAGTCGACTAGTCGCTGATGACATCATTAATGAACATAAGCTTGGAGCTGTAAAAAATTTGCGTTCTCCAGTTTAATTTTGAGCATCCAGTAATATAATCACACGTCTTGTGGACCTTTGGGAGTATACACTTATTTGTCATTTTAACTGTTTGGAAATGTGAAGCATAAATGTGGAAGTCCTTCAAAGATTTATCCTGTTGTGCCATCTATAGGACTGGCAACTAGTCAACGTCAAGCTTATAGCGTCATGGCAGGGCATTGAAGTCAACTATTCGATTAGTCGGTGCATCCCCTAGTACTCAATACCGATACTTTTATTTTGGATCTTGCCGATACTGAGAATCAATACCAATATTTTTATTGCATTTGTACATTTTTTTAAATATTGGGTACAGAAACCAAAAGAGTATGTATAATGTTAGCTGGCTAACTTAAACGGATTAAACCAAAATTTATTCAGACACCTTCAACATTTCACATTATCACAATTTATTCTCTATAAATACTGGTATTCCACAATGTTTTTTGGTTATAATTTATCACACTTTACTTTATTTTGCTATCCTCACTTACATAAATGAACCAATAGTGTCCTGCACCCACTAGTAAAAAAACATAAAACATTATATCTGATCTCTGAATAATTGTGTTGTTGTATGTCCTTGGGCAGCCATCTTGGCTGCAGATAATTGTCAGGTCCTGTCCATCTAACAATGCATAGGTTGTGTGAATATGATTAAGTTATTACCTCAAAATATACGTCGGTATGCAGTTTTGCGTGGCACTGTTGGCACGCTTGCCGTAGGTTGCAGACCCCTGGTATAAGCTATTGATCCCGTTATTAATGGCGCTGATGGTCTCAGAGGTTAACATATTCCTTTTCCATAGCTTCATTTCCTGTTCTTCTAATCATCTCTTTAATTTTGTTTGCTTACCTTTTCTATATATACGCGTCACTTTACATATGTTTGTTTGATTACTTTATGTTAGTGTTTAGTTAATAAGACTCTTGTGCACAAATTACACAAGTTTCTGATTCTGCCTTTATGAACCTTGCTACATGATCTATGAATTAATATTGTAGGACAGTATTTTCTGTTGTCATGAAAATATCTTTTCTTAGAGTTGATATAAACTTACTCTGAATGTTCGCTGGATGAACAGATAAGCTGATGGCAATTTTATTCTGCTACAGTTACTACTGGCAGCACATATACAATTGTAATTATTTAATAAATTTCCCTTATAAGCAGTATCTTTTAGAAATTACAGCTTATCTGAAAGTATGAGACAACAATGAATAAAAAGGGTGCAACTGTAGCCTAATGATTAGAGAGAAAAATGTCAACTTAAGCTATAAAAATGATCTGTGGGTATTGTAGAGTTAAGTGGATCTAACTTAACTAATAGACACGGAGTCACAAATCCAACATGTGCTCTCTAAGCATAACTTTATTAAAGTGCTTATTTTACCACTTCCCCCACCTAACCACAAGGGGGCCACGTCACATCATGTGTCCTATAAAAGCCATTACCACTACGGGTATTTTAAGCTAAAATTTCATATACATACTCCGGGCGGCATCTGAGACTTATTTTACATCTTTAAAAAAAGGGAACAATTAGGTTCTTTTTAAGACATTACTTCCACTATAAGTTTTTTATATAAAAAAGAGGTCAAATATTGAAGCTTGTGTCTTGGATCTTTTTAACTCTATATGATTTTCATGATCCTCAGAATATTTTGTTTGATAAATATTGTTGTGTAAATTTTATCTGACTAAAGAAATATGCAGATGTTCTCTCCAAACATCTTTGTTTCCAACCAGCAAAGGTAATCTAAACCATTGTTCTTACCTTTGATGTCTTCTCTGTGGCAATGGAGAGTTCTGCACTTCTTCCCACCAGAACCAGATCAGCTCAGTTGAGTCTTTGCCGCTGCAGAGCTTCGTAATCAGGAATTAGGAACAGGATCAGGAACAAACTAAAATAATAACTTTAATCATAATAAATTACTCAGAGACTTGTTTAAAAGTTTTAAACGCATCACCATTGTACATGGTTTCGCTTTATTTTAGACAATAACTCATAAGTAAAATAATAACAAAAAGTAAAAGCGTAAGTCTTCACCCCGAGATGCGGCAGGGGATGTGTCCAGACCATAACATTATATAGTCCCAAAAACAATACATCATTTCTTCCGTATGCCACCTTTTGGTGAAAAACATTAACACATCCGCATGCACCCACACACTCACTGTCAGGTTGCTATGGATACAGGAAGTATAACATTTCCTTTTTTGGCAACCCCTCTTCAGCACACATACATTTAGTAATTGCTGCTTCATTTTCTTTCCATTAAAGCTAATTAATCTTTCTCTAAGCTATTGTAAAATCTTAAGGGGTAGGCTAAGTAAGTAGCTATGGCGTACGTGACAGTCTCTACTGTTGAGCAAATGTTAACATCATACATTTCTTATTACTGCCTTTTAAGGTTGATGTTTAACAAATCATACATCTCATTATTACCTTTTAAGGGTTTTCTGGTCTTACAACAGAGGTTTGCAATCTCAAGGCCTCAACATCATTTGCAAGAGACTGCAACTCCAAATTAACATTAATCAACTCAATACATTTAATGATTTCTCTCATCATTTTTATTATCTTCTTGTTCATGTCTTCTTGTTTTCGTATCAGTTGAATTATTCTTCTTATGTAAGAAACAATTTTCTGCTGGTCCGTCGGTTGATCTCCTCTCGACGCTTGTCTTTCTTCTTTTGCCGTTTGACCTTCTTGCTCCAGTCTTTCTGGAGGCCTTCAACCAGTAAATCATCAAAATCAATCTCTATTTTACCTGATTCATTATCACTGTAACCAGTGAGACACGATTGGGAATATTGTGATTGGGGGACCCCAGTCCTAAATTGGGAATCTACCAAACAATATCTGAACATGCATTACATCAAAATAAAGAACAGACCCTATACTTTTAAACAAAAGAAACAATTGTATTAAATCTTAAAGCATTCTTTTTTATATAAATACTTGAATGTGGGTAGGTTTCATTAAAAAAAAAAAACATTTTGAGCAAAAAGCTGAGAAAATCTCATTTTAATCAAACGCTACATCTGGATCATATTCAGTACTATTATAACAGCAAAGAAGCAGTAGATAACTTCCACCAGCATATCTAAAGCTTGCACAGTCCTTCACCACTTCCAGGACCCAAATTTCACGTGGTAACATTAGGCAGATTTCATTTAAATGCTGTTTATTATTGACGAACACAGTATTTTTCATATGGATATGCTTACTACTAGATCAGTCGTTTCTGCATCTTCCTTGTCTGTGTTTTTGATCAAGTGATACTAGACTCATTCAGGATGCAATAGCACAATATCGCTCTGATCATTTAACTGCAAGAACAAGGAAACCCGGAAAATTCTGGTTTGGCAGGGAAAGAGTTAATGATACATAGTTTGTTGAGGTAATTACGACAGCTTACATTAAAACTTTTGTAAATAAAGAACATTTCAGTGCATCCTCATGAAGGTTAACACGTTAAAACTTTTTAAGATCCTTCAGGGCATTGTGCCGATGACCCACACTGCTAATGCATTCAGAGAAATACAGTGTTTTACAACAAAATTCAAAATGGCTAAAAGCCAAAATGGTATGTTTTTCGTCAAGTCTGTTAGGGCAGAATCTCTGCAAGAAATGCTTTCGCACTTCTGCATCTGAAGATGATCTAGTTACCGTTATTGTGACCATAGATTAGATAATTGACCAGACTCTGATGTGGTTTCCTAGTGTGAATCCTTTCATGTGTTTCCAGACTTTCATACAGATTTTATCTCATGTTGCAGTGTAAATACTTTTTCCCCAGTGTGAATTATTGATGATCAAAAGCCTGAGCGGCAGACTTCCAGTGTGAACTCTCTTGTGAATCTCCAGGTGTTTCATCGGGTCTAAAAGATAAATTGTGAGATTTCAAATGAGAGACAATAGAGAAATGTAAATTAAAGCCCAAAGTCAAGATCTCTGAAGAGTTCAATAGTCCTTTTTAATCTGATCAAATCTGGTCGAAAACTGCAGTGCATTATGATCTAACACAACGCTGTTGACCGCAGGTAGATTCCATTGCCACTGTTTTTCATGTTCGTAGAGTAAATATGTTCACACTGCTTTTTAAAAATGCCAGGTAGCCAGTGTTTTGTGTGTGTTTGGCCAGCATGCACCACATCACTGGTAGTTCCTATAGAACTGTTTAAGACCCTACTCTAAAGTAGGAGCTGAATTAGTTGCCCCAAACAGAGTTCCTAGAACTAAAACGGTTCCTATTTTCTGTGGTGAGATCATGCCAAACAAGCAGTACAAATTATGAAACGGTTCTTCAGTGCAAAACTGACCAGTATTTGTCCTGGGATAGTTTTTTCATTTCATTCACATTGCCAGTTTTTTTCTAGAATCTGTGCATGCATTCATTTACATTTAGTCATTTAGCAGATGCATTTTTCCAAAGTGACTTACAAATGAGGACAATAGAAGCAATTAAAACAGACAAAAGAGCAATGATATCGGGTGCTATAACAAGTTAGCATTCACATACACATCCCGCAAAGATCCCATAAAACACTCAACATCTCTCAAGAAACAGCAGTTTTTCTCTGATTTAATCACATACTTGTGCATCATTCCACTATGCTGGAGGACGATCACAACTTCATCTGCGTCTCTACGACACAGCCTTACACTATTGGTCTTGAATCTTGTTCACACAGAGCGTGTTCTGGGACTGATCCTAGCAAACTTAATAGGTCCCCATCATCCTGACTGATTCTGAGATCAATCCCAGAGTATGTTTACATTCACACAGAAGACATTTTTCTGGAATCAATGCTCTGTGTGAGAGGGGCAATTGTTTCCTACATGGCACAAACTGATTGGCCACTATGCAATGCTAAAGTCAAACAAATATGTGCAAATAAATAAGGCAAGTGAACAAACCTTTGCCCAAATAGACAGCAGGGATGTGGTTACTCCACTGTATGGATCTTCATGTGTAGCTTCAGGTGACTTTTAAAAGAGAAAGTCTTTCCGCACTGATCACACGTGGTATGCGGTTTCTCTCTGCTGTGGGTCTTCTCATGTATTTTCAGATTTCCTAACTGAGTGAATCTCTTGTCGCAGTGTGAACACTTGTGAGGTTTCTCTCCAGTGTGAACTCTCTGGTGCAGTTTTAAAAGTCTCGCTGTAGTAAAAGTCTTGCCACACTCAAAGCACATGTACTCTCTCACACCAGTGTGTATTTTCTCATGTGTATGTAAACTCTGTAGCTGTGAAAAACTCTTTCCACACACAGAACAGGAATGTGATTTCTCCTTGGTATGAACCGTCAGGTGTGACTTCAGGTTTGATGACCTAAGAAATGTTTTGCCACATTGATCACACTTGTGTTTCTTCTCTCCGTTGTGGATCTTCATGTGAACACGAAGATGATGTTTGTTTGTGAAACTCTTCCCGCACTGATCACACGTGTGTGGCTTCTCTCCGGTGTGGATCTGCATGTGTGCATTAAGATGTGGTTTTTGTCTGAAGCTCTTCCCGCACTGAACACACGTGAACGGCTTCTCTCCAGAGTGAACTCTCATGTGAACCTCAAGACTGTTTTTGTTTGAGAATCTCTTTTCACACTGGTCGCACATAAACGGCTTCACTCCGGTGTGGATCCTCATGTGTAACTCGAGAGTATTTTTGTGTGGGAATCTCTTTTCACATACATCACATGAGTATGGCTTCTCTCCTGTGTGAATTCTCATGTGTACTCGGAGGTTTGCTGATTGTGTAAAGCTCTTCCCGCACTGATTACACGTGAACGGCTTCTCTCCAGTGTGAAATCTCATGTGAAGCTCAAGACATTGTTTGTTTGAGAAACTCTTCCCGCACTGAGCACATGAAAACGGTTTTTCTCCAGTGTGGATTGCCATGTGTTTTTTAAGAGCTCCTCTTCCTGTGAATTGATTTCCACATTGAGTACATGTGAATGGCTTCTCTCCGGTGTGAACCCTTAAGTGACACTCAAGACTGTTTTTGTGTGAGAAACTCTTCTCGCACTGATCACATGGGTATGGCTTCTCTCCAGTGTGAACTCTCATGTGTCCTTTAAGGTTTCCTTGTTGTCTGAAACTCTTCCCGCACTGATCACACGTGAACGGCTTTTCTCCAGTGTGAACTCTCCTGTGATGCTCGAGGCTGTTTTTTGTTTTAAATCTCTTCCCGCACTGATCACACGTGAACGGCTTCTCGTCGGTGTGAACGATCATGTGAGACACGAGAGAAGGTTTGTGTGAGAAACACTTGCCACACTGATCACATGTGAATGGCTTTTCTCCAGTGTGGATTGTCATGTGTTTTTTAAGGTTGGCTTTTTCTGTGAATTCATATCCGCACTGATCACATGTGAACAGCTTCTTTCCGGTGTGAACTTCCATGTGACGCTTAAGACTTTGTTTGTGTAAGAAACTCTTCCCGCACTGATCACATGTGAACGCCTTTTCTCCAGTGTGAACTCTCCGGTGACATTCAAGATATAATTTTGATGTGAAACTCTTTCCACACTGATCACACGTAAACGGTTTCTCTCCGGTGTGAACTCTAATGTGACGCTTAAGTCTTTGTTTGGTTGAGAAACTCTTTCTACACCGAGTGCAGGTGAAAGATTTATTGCCTTTTCTTTTCTTTAAAATGGGTTTATTATTCTTTGAGCGACTCAAAGGGCTTTCTCCAGGTTTGTCATGATGCTCCTCCTCCATTTCACTCAGTTCTTCACTCTCCTCGCTCTCTTCCATCAGCTCTGAAAACAAAAGTAACTTTAAATGAAGCAAAATATCTGGGGCAATATATGTTTGGTTACTGACATTCTTCCAAATATCTTCCTTTGTGTTCAGCAGAACAAAGGAATTTATACAGGTTTGAGAGTGAGTAATTTTGGCTGAACTATCCCTTTAGCTTGAAAAAAAAACCAACAATGTTGTAAACTATATATTTTTTCTTTATCTTAATATGATGAGTGCTTGAAGCTTTTTCACTTGAAACTTCTTCACCATCATGAATAGTAGCGATGACAAGGATTTTCGGTCGAAAATATATGTTCCACCGCCCGAAAGTGTTCAGCTCACAGGTTTCACTCTCTCTCTAGCCGTCGTCACTGCGCTCAATATCCTGTTCAATGAATATGTGGTCTGCTCAAATAACGCGCTGAGAGGACATTTCTATGTAGTATAGTTGCTCCTGTTTGCAGTAGTGCTACTGTATGCTGGTAAAAACTCTCTTGTTCACTGATCTTCTCCCGCTACGTTCTGATGACATGCTCTGATAACAATAGCTTTATAGAGCTGTACATTATTGGGATAATTGGTCAAACAACAACAAAAGAAAAACAGAGATATTTGATTCTGTTGCATTGAACTGAATACACAATTCACTGATATTTAATATTAATATCTTTTCCGTCAATCCCACTTTATATTAAGTGTCCCTAATATCTGTGAACTTACACTGTGGTTACATACTACATACACGTTTAGTTACTTTGTAAGTACACATTGGTACATAGGATCTACAGCTGTGACATTTCTGTAGCTAAACACATGTAACACACCTGGGAATGGTTTGTGTAAGTATAAACTTGTAACAGGACATATATAATTACATTTTGTAACAACAATATGTATAAGAATAATTGGAACCATTTGGATGTGGAGGTTTAGGGGTGGAAATGGGATCCAGGGGGTAGAGATGGGTAAGATTAGGGATGAAATGGGACACAGGGAGCAGATGGGTAGGATTAGGGGTGGAAATGGGATCCAGGGGGTAGAGATTAGGGATGGGTGTTTTTAGCAAATATCACAGTCAAATATTTGAGCTAAAAAAAACGAATATTCAAATATTTGTTTATTTAAATTAAGTTTAATGAGACATGTTTTGTAGCTGAAAACCTTTAACAATGCGTGCAAACAAACAAAAGTACAGACTAAAAGCAACAAAAAAAAAGTAAACAAAGAAAAAACGTAAAGCAGCCTGCAGCAATTAGGCTATTGTAGAACGTAGCCTACACTTTGAAACTGTCAGCAAATCTTTTTTGCTTTTTTTTCTATTGTTTTACATGTTCTGTTAAGAAATACGGGCATGTAAACATGATCGGGGGAAAATCGGCTCCTTAGTCTGTTAACAATAAGGCCGACCGCGGAGAAAACGCGCTCTGACGGCACAGACGTTGTCGGGACTCACAAATAAGGGTGTGCTAAGAGAATACGTTTTGTGAAGCGCTTCGTGTTTTTGTTTCACCACTGAATGGGATACTCATCTGGTGGAATACATGGCTCCAGCAAGAACTGTTCCCACTCGTCTTGGCTGGACTCTCTGTAATCATCGCTGGAGAACTGGCTCAGCCTTCTCCGACGAGTGGGCATTGCCGGATCCTCTTCATCGTTGGTGGCGGCGGCTGCGTCCGCTCCACTCGCATCAAGGAAAATAATCTGGGCCCGGTTCACCAAAACGTTCTTAGCGCTAAGTAGTTCTTATCCTATTCCTTAACCTCTCTCTTAACCTTATGGCATGATTCCCGACACGTTCGTACGCTAAGTATATCTTCTGTAAGTCACACTTTCGTAAGGTTGGTCTGGACAATTCGTAGCTCTCTCTTAGCGTTGTTTGAGCTCAAGACGCTACTGTACAGCAGTCTTTAGAAATCAGCGCAGCGCAGTACAAGTCAAACTATGGTATGTTGACAATGTTGTAGCTCAACAATGATTTTATGTTATGGATATTTTAAGACTCATAATAAAATATGTTCGCAATGGATACAGGCCTATTCATGAAGTTGACTTTATGTGGTATCAGAACTAATATGGTGATAATTAGCCTGGGCTATTTCATAATGTCAAAGCTTTTAAATTGGCAATCACTTTTGATAATTAAAATCTGGCAAACAATTTGGCTCTAAATGGCTAAGATCTATAAATGGGTAAGCATGGTTGTGTCCAGTAAGCGACCAACTATGGCAGCGATCAAACGTGTCCTTGTATTGAATCAAAGATGGCGCCGGCCGCGGAGCCGTTTATTCCATTTCGATTTTTTTATTCAGCAAAACTTAAGCCCTTTTGACATTTTGACTGACGTGGCTATATTAAAAAATATTCGCCTCCCAAGATAACTCATTGTGGAGCAGCTGGACCTTCCCAGACCTGGGCTTCCCAGGCTAACGCGCCGGAATTCAGCTTTAAGCCCTGAAGACCAGCTGCTTGCAGCGCTAAGGTTTTTTGCTACAGGGAGCTTCATCGAGGTCGTGGGAGAGGGCTATGGTCTAAGCTAGGTGCCCTTTTATACGTTGCTTCCTGACCATATTCTGTATCTAACTCTCTCTATCTGTTAATAGGTTGCTTTTTATTGAAAGCATTAACCAATGGCAATCAATACCGCATTACACAGAAATAACTGCAGCTGCTTGCCAATCAATTCTGATTGTAAAGTATCTTACCATTAAAATAAAAGTGTATTAAATAATTTTTAGAAGTCGTTAAACCCATGTCAAGAAGCGGCACCAGTGGCACAACAGGATAAGGAGGGTGGATAATTAGCGAGGGATACCCGGTTCGTCTAACCGTCACAACATCGTGTGAACATATTACTGACCATTTGATAATTTAATTTATAGTCTATATTCTACTGATAACTTAAACTATGTTAAAATAAATGTTTCTGTAATAATTTGAGGAATGTTTTATTTGCAAAGAACATGTTGTTTTTCTTAACCTGTATTGCACCTTCGCGTGAAGTGGAAAATCGATTCCTGAGCGATTCCTTTCGAGGTCTTCTTAGCGCTAAGAGTGAGCGTTATCGAGGAAACGGGCCCTGATAATGTTCAAAAAAAATTCTTCTCTCATGTTTTCATCGAGAAACCTGGGATGTTTGTACCAAGGGTCTAGGGCAGTTGCGAAAAGAGGAGTTTTCACTGCATTCTCCAAGTTAGCGGTGTTTACTCGTTGCTTGAGAGATGCCGCAACAATGTTCTTGAATTCGGTCACTTTCTGTGATTCTCCACGGCATATTTGAAGAACTGTAGAAGACAGCAGTTCTTAGGGGCCGTTCACATATCGCGTCTTTTGCGCGCTCAGGTTTGTTATTTCCAATGTAGGCGCGCGGTATGTGCACTCATAATGGAAGCGACGCGGTCGCAGTGCGACGCGCCCATTTTTTTCCAGGCGCGTCCGCACCGCATCGAGTTAAAAACATCTCAACTTTTCAGAATGCTGCAAGCGCACCGCAGGTCATGTGACAAGAACTAAACATTCAGCTTCATCTTCACCCGTAACAACGTTGAAAGCTCAGCCAAGATGAAGGAACAGCTAATAATAGCTGTAAATTGATTGCCATTTTGAAATAAATTTAGAGCTACTGAAAGCGATTTTTAGTGCTGCAAATCCATTTATCCTTTGCTTAAATTTCGGCATCTTCATGGAGAGAGCGCGTCAATGTTGCTTAGCAACGGCAGATGCCTCAGGAGCGCTTCTGCCTGAGCGCTTTGGAAAGAAGGAGAAAGCGGCGCGCCTAGCGTTTTCCACGCATTTTTAGGTGCGATATGTGAACGGCCCCTTATTCATTCATTAATAATTTTTTTGCTTGCATACATCTTCAAATATGCCGTGGAGAATCACAGAAAGTGATCAAATTAGGTTTTATTGTGAACTTTTTTTTTTTTTGCGAAATTCGAATATCATTTTTATTTATCGAATAATAAAAGCAGAACGAATATTCGAATGTTCGACTATCCGTGCACACCCCTAGTAGAGATGGGTAGGTTTAGGGGTGGAAATGGGATCCAGGGGGGGAGATGGGTAGGTCTAGGGATATGTAAAGTGAGAGGAGTTGGTTGGAGTTGTCACTGCTGTAATACCAGTGTACTTATGGTAACTCCTCAGGAACTATCGTCTTAATATAAAGTGTGACATTCTGGACACCAACTGTTAATGGAGATGATGATTTTGCAATTGTACTGTCTTGATTAATGCTTAATTTGTTATAAACAGATGTACTGTAACCTAAGTAGTAATAATGCTTTTTCTTAAGTACAAAGATGTAACCCTGTGGTTAATGCTATATGGAACATTAAGAAAACTGCTTACTTGCATGAAATGTATTTAGTGACTTATTTAGAGTAGAAACACTTATGTATTAGAAATAGTTTTTATGATAAATGGACAATATAGTAGTTAAGGTGTATTTCACAGATGGTTAAGAGGAAAAAGAAGAGGAAAACAATGGGGCAAAAACAGCCACCAACAACAAATTAGGGAGAAAAATTTTAAATCTAATGCTGCACAAAAACTAACAATGCATCAAAGCCAATCTTGTTACTAATCTTTGACATGCCCAAGACAGTTATAAAAGGTAAAAAAAAATCACAATCACTTTTTATATTGACAATATGTAATTTTGTGTGTTTTTTTCCCCAAATCAGTGACATCATTTATGAACTTGGTAATTAAAAAGTTAAAATCTTGGAATTTTTTTTTAAATTTGGTAGTTTTGATCAGGACTGAGGTTGATTAATAGATTTATGCAAAAAAAATTGAAAAAAATATTTATCTGATACATTTTTTCAGCAGTTTAATTTATTGGATGTTTTCATCCACGAACATCCCGAAAGGGTAGTGAATTTGCCCACAGTGTACCGTTGAGTTTTTGAAAAATTTCAAAGCATTTTCCCAAAATATGGGTCAAAATAAGATTTGTCACCATTAATCATTCCATTAGCTCAAACACAGAGAAAGTTGTGGCCAAAATAAGACTCAACTTTACCCCCTAGTGGACGAAAACGTCCCCAACAACGCACAAGGGTTAATGTTATGAATAAAGCCCAGAAAGGGTAAAAGCTTAATGTTATGAAGACAGCCCAGAAAGGGTAAAAGCTTAATGTTATGAATATAACCCAGAAAGGACAAAAGGTTACTGTTAAATAGCCCAGAAAGGACAAAAGGTTACTGTTAAATAGCCCAGAAAGGACAAAAGGCTACTGTTAAATACAGCCCAGAAAGGGTTAAATGTGCACATAAGAAATAAAGAGTGAAGATAACAGTAACAGGCCTACAACAAGGCGAAAGAAACCGCTAAGTAAAGTTATATTAAAGAGGCTAAGCTATGGCAGCAAAAGCTAAAGAAAAATCCAGCAATATTTTTATTCAAGCATATACATGAGGTGATTCTGGTGTATTAGGATGGCAGAAACTAGCCTTACAGTCAGAGACATCCGTCCAGGTGACGGACCCAGGAGAATTACTACTTTGGCTTCCCTCCAAGGAGGGGCTGCAGTTAGGAAACTTCACGGAAAGTGAAGTGGGTTTAGCAGTATTGCCATGAAAGCTGTACAATACAATTGCAGTGCAAAACTCCAGAGGCAGAAAATATAATCAAAACTATTAGCAAAAAAGATGAAGGCAAAATAGAGATTTATGACATGTGTGGTAAAGCATTAAAAAGAGAAAAAGGACACTTGCCAGACATGTAAAGAGTTAAAAGATACCAAATTGGTATTGACAATTTGAACAAGTGGAAGAAATCCGATTGACGATACCAGTAAGTGAAGATGAAGACCGAGATAGTGTTATTACCATTGCTCATCGAAACACCCTGATACCAGAATAATATGTCCATGAAAGTCAGAGTAAATCAACTTGAGACCCCAAAAAACAGTTAGACAGGTCCAGCAAACAATGGGGTTACTGGGTTATGTTAGACACTTAATCCCTTGCTTTAGCCAGATGTCTAAACTTATTTATGAGACTATCAAAGGTGGATGGTTTGAAATGGACCAAAAAAGCTGAAGAAGCGTTGATAGAAATTAAAACAGCTATATTAAACTCAGGACAGCTGGAAGGAAGAAATGATGAGAAAAATTTAGAAGCTGACTTGGAAACAGACGAAATAGGTTACCAATTAATAGTAAGAAATAAGAAAAGTAACATACCTGTTAGAATTATGATTGGAAGATGGGAAATCCAAGAACTTAAATTTTACTGGTGTGACGAAGCACCTGGCAGCACTTAGCAAAAAATATTCAGAGTTGAAAGGACTGGCAAGGGGCCAGAAAATATTTGTTAACACGAAAACAAGCAGTATTAGCTCATCTCTCCAAAAACAATGCAAAGGATGCCCGTGCGCTTAATAGCCGATGATAGAGATGGAAAAGTATGCTTCTAGATCCAGATCTGAAAATCAGACAAAAGGAACTTAAAAAAATGCCAGAAAAAGAAAGAGCTTTATAAAAATATAGTTGTTTTCACAGATGGCTCAAAAACGTCCGCAGACGAGGAAGCTCACTGGGCTTTCATTCTGAAACAGAGCAACAAGGTCATAGCTTCAAAAGAGGGAGTAGTGCAAGGCACAGGACGGTACGCAGAGCTCATGGCAGTGTTCCAGGCTTTGAAAACACTGAAAAACTTGGATATTTACAGGCCATAATAGTGACGGATTGCAGTTGTAACAGGAATTAATGACAATTTGCAAATCTGGAATGAGAACAGTTACACCAAGTCAAAAGGTAAGCAAATTCAACACGCAACATTATGGCATGAGATACAAAAAATAATAAGTGGTTTTGACGTTACAGTGATACATCAGCCAGGATATTCCTAGGCAGACAAAGGAAATAATGAAGTTGATAAATTAGCGTGCATGAGACGAATAGTAGTGATTAAAAAAACAGAAGGAAACATAATACAGAAAATACATGACCAACTCATGCACTCAAGTGTAAATTTAGTTGGCAAAGTTTTGACAGATAATAAAATACATATTTCTAACTGGAGACAGAAATATAGAAACATAAGGTTAAATTGGGAACAGTGCATGCGTAAAGGCTATAATAAAACAATACGAAGTGATTTTGGAGCTATTATACCAGACAAAGTTAACCAGGAATGGTCTTTGAACATCGCTGGACCTTTAATCCCGAGGTCTAAAGACAGTAATAAATATCTATTGCTGGTAGTAGATGGCTTTACGAATTTTGGGAAAGCCTTTAAAAGAGACAAAAGCAAATGCAATTATTAAAGATGTCAATGAATTACTGGTAGCTTTGGGCCGGCCAGAAAAAATTAGGGTTGACAACGGCACATATTTTATAGGAAAACAGTTTGAAGACTTTGTAACTGAAGAACATATCAGTTTAATTAAATCTATTAGATATTGCCCAGAGTCAAACGCAATAGCTGAGAGATCTATAGGCATTATAAAAAGCTTGAAACGGGCCAATTGTAATCATGATAGATGGGATGAATATATAAATGCAGCTTGGTGTGTTCTCTGCCAAGAATGTAGAATTAGTTTCCCTAAAGTTGAAGTAATAATGACACAGCGGCTTTGGAGAAAAATAAACCGTTTGTGATTGTTTGTGAACAGGGAATATGTGATTAAATGCGATGTATGTCTCGATGATATTAAACAGCGTAAATTGCTGGTACATGGCAGATAAAGTTTGGTCTTGGAACAAGACCTTTGGTGATTTATCTAGTAAAGGCAAAATTGAAGGTTCAAGATTGCACGTTGATAACATGACTTATCAACAACAGCTGGGAAATGTTGAATGTAGCACTCCTGTGGTGAATAAGGTATGAGACTTTACTTCTGAAATACATGGCATTTCAATAGAGTGCCACGAAGGGTGAACAGTTGAGTGATATACAATGGATAACTTTAAGAATGATTCTACCAGCACTGCTGCTTTGTCAGGAAACAGTGACAACCTTTTGGAAATTCTGGTTAACAATAGTCTTTTTATTACAGTGAATTTGATATGATATTATAAAAAATAATAATATAAATTAAAATAAAAAATGGGGTTACATACATATGTTTTTAAGTTGTTATTTTCTATTTCTATTATTTTTGAACTTCATTTGAGTGGGTTATTGGTTCGGAAAATGTATGCATGATTTATTATGGAAACCTAATATGATATGTAACTGAGTAAATTAAGAACAAATACAAATGACCACAATTTGATAAAAAAAAACATTTTTCTTTTAATGCTCATATAGGAATTAAGGAGAGCCCCAGGTGGAGAATTATTGACAAGATAATTGTATGTAACTTTGTAATGGGGGATTTATGCCAGGGATGTTTTTTTCAAGAATACATTCATTATGTGGATTAATGACTATGATGAGGCAGAATATAATGTTGAATCTTATGAATTGATGACTGGAGTGCATGTAGACATTTAAAAAAAAAAGTACAATCTTTTTAAACGTAAAGACTGGTACAGATTGGAGATCGGGGAATTAGATTCTTGTGCACTGCTCGCATAAGAAATGTACAGCTGAAGTTGTAAGAGAGGTCAAATTTGATGAACTGCTTTTATTATAGGCAGAGAAATTTGTGGAGTTCCTGGAGAAGGAGGATTTAACTCCGTCTCAGCCCGCCTTCACGCCCCAAGGTGCTAAGAATCAAACAAGCGGCTCCCACACCAGAAGGTATGCCTGGGATGCCAGATCCCCGCTCTTGGCTTCTGAAGAGGATGTCAGAGAGAGGGGAAGAGCCGCACGTTTCTGAGTGAGGACCCCTGGGGGAGTCTGATTGGGGCCTGTGTACATGAAATTACGAACGGACGATTGTTGAAAGCAAGATTTGGACACTATCTTAGCATTGTCAAGCAGAGCACAAAGATTTGGCCACCTGATACTACTGTATCTGGAAATGAGCAAAAAAAAGTGCAAAGGGAAATAAAGAATGCTCGAGTTTGGGTTGAAAACTATATGGATGTGTTTCATACCAGCTTACTGATGCATGATGGAACTGTGTATATGATTCTTGCGAAATATAACAAGTTTAAAAAACATGTTGAATGGTACTTTAGCTTGAAGATGTTAGGATGAAATCAGCCAGCAAAACTGCAAAGCAGTGGATTTTGCAATTGTACTGTCTTGATTAATGCTTAATTTGTTATAAACAGATGTACTGTAACCTAAGTAGTAATAATGCTTTTGCTTAAGTACAAAGATTTAACCCTGCGATTAATGCTATATAGAAAATGTATTGTGTAACTTCACTAACATTAAGAAAACTGCTTACTTGCATGAAATGTATGTAGTGACGTAAACAACTGAATGATGACATCAGAAGAACCAGCGTTCGACGTCTGTGTATAAAAGACTGAGAGAGACTCGACGGACGGATACTGAACAAGCACAGTATCCCTCGACGCCTGATACCAGCTGATTATACCTTGATTTTGTAACTTTACTAGTGTACTTTGATATAACTTTTGTTAACTTTAATAAAAACTTGTATTTTATTTTTGAAATGCTTATAGTTTTGCCCAAGGTCGACTTTCCTTACCTACCTGAGAATAATAAATAAACAGGTAAAAGGTGTATAGATAAAGGAGACACCATAAAACACAACCACAATTTATATTAAAGGCCTAACTTACTGTCCACTGCTGTGTAACATTAGAGTAATTACATGATAAATCTAATATAAAGTGTAACACTTTCTTTACCAAAACAGTGCTGTTGGTCCTGTTACACATTTGTACACATACCATCCAGTGTGTTGTAAAATGTGTGTAGTTACACAAACATTACAGCTGTAGATACTATGTACCGTACTTACACTGTGGTTACTTACATACTGCATACACATCCAGTTACTATGTAAATACACAGCTATTAGGGACGCAATATAAAGTGGGACTGTGTCTAGAGAAGTCATTTCTGAGATAAAGGCTACGAGCAAGTTAAAGTCATAAAATAGCCTACACTGCCTCAAGTTGTTCTAAACCAATATTTATTTGTTTGCTCTCCTGACCTCAAAAGTTATTTTGAAGAATGTTTGTTTGTAACCAAGAAAATAAAAATTCTGGTAAACCAATGACTCCCTTTTTTCATACTATGGAAGTCAATGGGGCCCAGCAATTGTTTGGTTACCAATATTCGTCAAAATACGTTTTGTGTTTGTGTTCAACAGAAAATAGTTTACTCAAAAAGATAATTTCTGTCATCAGTCTGTCACCCTCATATTGTTTCAAACCTGTATGAGTTTCTATACCTTTAACAACAATTTAGTCACATATATACAGTTAACACAACAGTGAGGTTCAGTCTTGTACTGAAGAATGCACTTGGTCAATTTTCATTGCATTAAATCTGGTAGTTTTAACCAAGATTATGCCAGATTTAATTTTCCACAGAAAACAGAAAATCCCTGTTTATTCCCAGAATTTTGCATCCCTAATCATGAATGTAGAGTAAACACCAACCTGTTAGTTCTCCAGTGTCTTGAGTGTGTTTGATTCTGCAGGGCTCTGGATCTCTCATCTTCTCTCTGTCTCTCTCTAAATTCAGTCTCTGAGCAGATTTCAGCTCTTCCTGAGGCTCGTCTTCACTTAAACTGATGGGAATCTCCCAAAATATATTGCTGAACAGCAGTGGGAGGAGCTTCACTCATGATGAATTCCAATGTGGGAGGAGCTTCACTCGTGATGAATTCCAATGTGGGAGGAGCTTCACTCGTGATGAATTCCAATGTGGGAGGAGCTTCACTCATGATGAATTCCAGTGTGGGAGGAGCTTCACTCAGGATGAATTCCAATGTGGGAGGAGCTTCACTCGTGATGAATTCCAATGTGGGAGGAGCTTCACTCATGATGAATTCCAGTGTGGGAGGAGCTTCACTCATGATGAATTCCAATGTGGGAGGAGCTTCACTCGTGATGAATTCCAGTGTGGGAGGAGCTTCACTCATGATGAATTCCAGTGTGGGAGGAGCTTCACTCGTGATGAATTCCAATGTGGGAGGAGCTTCACTCATGATGAATTCCAGTGTGGGAGGAGCTTCACTCATGATGAATTCCAGTGTGGGAGGAGCTTCACTCATGATGAATTCCAATGTGGGAGGAGCTTCACTCATGATGAATTCCAGTGTGGGAGGAGCTTCACTCATGATGAATTCCAATGTGGGAGGAGCTTCACTCATGATGAATTCCAGTGTGGGAGGAGCTTCACTCATGATGAATTACAATGTGGGAGGAGCTTCACTCGTGATGAATTCCAATGTGGGAGGAGCTTCACTCGTGATGAATTCCAATGTGGGAGGAGCTTCACTCATGATGAATTCCAGTGTGGGAGGAGCTTCACTCATGATGAATTCCAGTGTGGGAGGAGCTTCACTCAGGATGAATTCCAGTGTGGGAGGAGCTTCACTCATGATGAATTCCAATGTGGGAGAAATTGATCTGCCAAAATAAAAAATAGCAGTCACTGAATCTGTTTTTATAGGGTCAAAGATCTGCATCAAATAAATTTTGAAAAAGTAAATTTATATACATAGAAAACCCATTAAGTGCAAAGTTGTGTATATTTTAATGTTTTAAATAACTTTTGTGAAAACAAAATGTATATATATTTAAAAATGAAACAGCAGTTATTCGTTATGACCCTTACTTAATAAAATATATAGAAGAAAAAGGGATCATATTAGAATTTAAAATACTTTAGATGATTACAAAGTTCTTGCTGACTAATGAAGGAAAATGTAAAAGCATAAAGATTAAAAATGACAATTAATGAGTATTTTTAATGAGCAGATCATCTCACTTTACTCTGAGTGTTTGCTCTTAGAAACACATTATTTGGGTTAGGATGGATGCTAAAAGTGTTCTGCTTAAAGATAATACTGTTATAATATAAAAACAAACACTAAAGTAACTCGTCTTCATTCACCACTACAGCTAAATAACTACAGCAGCATGTCCATATGAATCTAGCCTAAATATAGTTTGATTTTCAAAGTTCACCCATTGGAATAAAGTAATTATATCTTGTGTTAGTTTTGTGTGCAGAAACCGACAACAATCATAAAACTTCCAGCAATACAAATTAATAAATACATCTCATGTCACTTCAGATGAATTGCATTTTTCCCAACATTTTTAACTTGTACGTTCAAATATATTTAAAACATTAATCTTATAAAATTATTTATGCATTTGAAATGTTGTAATGTAAATGCATTTATGGGACCTCATTTATATACATTTATATATGGGACCTCATGGGACATATTTACATGTGCATGTGAGCAAAAACTATAAGGCCTCCTTCTCAGGGTCGTCACTGCTGTGGGAAAATGGGACAGAGCGCATAAGGTCCAGAACGAAGTCCTTTAGAGGGCCTGATCAAAGATGGGAAACAAGTCCAATCCTGTAATGATGTTCAAAACGTGTTGTAATAGTTTCTATTGTCTGTACAAAGTTGATCAGTACATGTTTATCCATACAGAAATAATACACTGCAATATTTGACCTTTAATGTGTTTCTTGTTTTCTGCTTTCCTTGTGTAATCCCATCATAGCTTCTGTTCTGTAAGTTCTCTATTTGACTCACTTTCTGACACATAATACGGTCAAAATCCACTTCAGACCATAACGTATTGATTAGTTAC
The DNA here is from genome assembly GCF_963082965.1 of Carassius carassius. Lineage (NCBI taxonomy): Eukaryota > Metazoa > Chordata > Actinopteri > Cypriniformes > Cyprinidae > Carassius > Carassius carassius. The sequence continues at coordinate 757,088 of NC_081755.1, read as the reverse complement.
TGATCATTTATTTTTCCTTTTACACTTCCAAAACAGGTAGTTGTTTCTGCTCTGTAAGTAGGATTTTTTTTTCAATTGGTTCAAATTTCTCAATGGTAGTGTAAAACAAAGTATGTTATAGACTTTTCATTGAGACCCTAAAACCCGATTTGACATTATTTTGAACAAAATCAGGCAGAATCGAAGTTAGTTTTGAGTTTATTTCCTCAGTTTGAAACAGCTGACCAAAGCAAACTTTCTAGGGTAGTTTCTTTGGCTCCTAAACACCTTTGGGCTTCCATTGGTCCGTAGCGCTTACGCAATCAGTGGGTGTGATCTGAGACTCCACCTTCTTTGACGTGAGTTTTTTCTCATTCAACAGAGGTCAGGAAAGAGAGAAAAATATCTCCGGCCTAGTCACTAGACACATGAATACACTGGAGTTTGGAATAGCTGAACTGGCACAGATATATCCACACCTGAACGATCGCTCACGGAGAGGCTTTAAAGATTCAGAGAAAGCATTTAATTCCTAAAAAGAAATAGAAACGAAGCTTGGTGTCGATGACCCGGAGTTATACAAAAAGAGACGCAGAGAAACATCCGAGACAAGTTTTCCAAAGCCATGAAAAGAATGAAAGGAAAGAGTGAAGATAGAAGATAGCAAGTAATGTCACCAAACACATGTGTTTCAAATAAATGTTACACCATACTGCTGTTGCTGCTGTTGTTCTTTCAATACACAGATTTAAAGGGTATACAATAAAAGAAATGCCAAACGAACATACAATAATAAACCTTTGATTCTATCAAAAGTAAATCATGACACCACATAAAATATAAAAAGTAACAATTTATCCAGTTTAATAAAATAAATGAACTCTTACAGAATAAAGTAACAAGCTGAATTCAATATTTTTTCCACATCATGCTGAAGTTTTCAGACTATGAGACATTCACACTTCCCATAAAGGACTGATTCTGGTTCTTTTGTATTGCAAACCTGATACTTGACTCTGAACTGCTGCTAATCATTATTCTTTTGTCTATGATATTCTGACCATTGGTGCCCGTCTCACACCTAGATTACGTACCCAGATAGCATGTTCACATTGAAACAATGTCAAGTCAGTGTTGATGCGTCAACATTGAATTAAGCATCACTCTTGCACCTTCAGTTAATGTTGAAGCAATACTGATATTTTAACTACAAATCAATGGTAATAATATTGATTAAACATTACAAAGTGATATTTTGTCAGCACGTCTTTGGCACTGTTGAAATAATGTTGACATTTCAACCATAAATCAACAGTAATAGCACTGATTCAACATTATAAAGTGATATTTTTTCAACATCACTTTTGCACCCTCAGTTACTGATGAACTAATGATGACATTTACCATCAATCTATATATTATATACTATATTATTAAATAAACATTACAAAGCAATTTTTGCTAACTTTTGAGACAGAAATTACAGAATAGAAAAGAAGTTGACCACCTGTCAACATGGTGTAAGGAGCATAACCTAGTCCTTAACACCAAGAAGACTAAGGAAGTGAATGTGGATTTCAGGATAAAAGGAAAACTTAATCACACTGCACTTTTTATTGGAAGTGATGAGGTACAGCGAGTTCCTAGCTTTAAGTTCCTGGGACTGACTGTTACTGAGGACCTGTCCTGGGGCATTAACACCACCTTAGCTGTGGGAAAGGCACAGCAACACCTCTTCTACCTGAGGAAGCTGAGAAGAGCTAAACTCCCTAAGCAGCTCCTGGTAAATTTCTACCACTGTGCTATTGAGAGCGTGCTGACCTATCTCAAAACTGCTGCTGTTACACCCATTCATAAGAAACCTAACCTGGATCCAGCCCAATCTACAATTTAACATTCGCCTAATAAATAGTTTGGAAAAAGTTATTGTTTTGTATCATATAGGCATTTCGTCCAGATGTATCTGGAGCATTTTGGGAGCATGAAACCAGGTCCGAGAGTTGATGAATCTGAAAAGTCAAGTTTGCAATATCAGATCAACCACCATTCTGAGTCTGCAGTACATCCAGAGAGACAGTAGTAGACACAGCATTCTGAGTTTCTGAACTCAACGTCAAGACTGCCAAGGTTCAACTCAGTTCCTGAGTAAACCAGTGTTCCTTTCATCAACAAAGTTGAGGACAAAAAATTTCGTTAATGACATTTTTTTTTTCTGTGACGAAGATGAGATGTTGACAAGCTTTAACTAATACATGATGATAAAAACTGATGAAATTGACGCAGCGTCTTTGTTAATAAGGTGAGACAAGATTATAATGTTACTTGAGGACTACTAGACATTCAAAATCTGTCCTATAGGTTACTGTCTATTCCTTCAAAATGTGCGTCCCTGTCATTGGATTGCAATCGGGAAAGGGGCGTATGTATATCTAGTCTCAGTATGGCAGCCGCAGTGGACAGATAGACTACCAAAATGCAAACTAGCGATCTGAAACAGTGGCCTCAGCACCTGAAGAGGTAAGGTAACCAGACATCCCGTTTTTGTTAATTTGGCAATTAACTTCCGAATCATCCGAATCGTGCTGATAGAAGTGCTCTCTCTCTCGCACGCTCCACTAATTCAGTTCTCATATACTCTCAGGTACTCAGTACTGCAGAGAGAAAGGCTCTTTATTGATAATATAATAAAATAAACAAACAAAGTATGACTACCCCATAGGGGAAACAAATCTTGACTGGCAAGACAAGACACGAGGAACACAATCATTTGATAACACAGCACAAGACAAAATAGAACAAGAAAGCATGCAGTCGATAACACGAGCTGTGTGCAACAATACAAGACAACAAGAAAAGCTCGCGGCTGTTTTGCGTGCTACACTAAACAAACTTGGACAGAAGAGCTCCCACAACAAGACAGAACATTGAGCGTGAGTGTCTAGACCCCGACACGAAAAGTTCTAAGGGCTCAAATACACACACAGCAATCCAAATGTCTATCGTGTAGAGTTTCTCATGTAAAAACAGTCGGTTACCGATTAAGTGAACTTAAACAGGTGGGTGAAAACTCTACGTGTGTCAGTATTACATGCAGGCCTTCTGTCTTGAAGGGACAGCATTCCTAATTAAGTGGACAGGTTAACCCCTTACCAGTCACCCCCCCATTTTTTGGCATGGAGACAGAAATGACATACCCAAAATAAAAAGGTTTCTGCTCATGATTGTTTCTGACTAGATACATAATCAACATTTGTTCACAAAGCTGACACTTCAAAGTTTACTGTTCAGGAATCAGAATTACTCAGACTATTATGATAATAGAGATATATAAACTCAAACATAAAAACAAAAATAAAATATTAAAAACATATTTTTTTAATGTATTAAAAAATTGTTGATGTAGGATATGAGTTTAGAGATACAGTGTAGCTAAAGCAACAAGTCTTTCAAACTTTGAATTTTATGAAATATTTATGTCATGTGTGTTTTTAGAGAAGGCTAATCTGATTGATTTATGGCACTTGTCATCTCTGTAAGATCTCACATGTAAACACACAGGTGCTCTCTGTAACGAGATTCTATTGTTCTCACCAAACGAGTCTCTCACACCTCCGCCAGGTAAGACACATTATCCGCATTATTCTTTTATCATTATTCTATTGTTTTTATTCCACCTTTTTTGTGGTTTTTCAGGCTTTACAAAGACACAAAGCAGCGATCTCACTTCAGTCTCTGTTTGCATTTAGCCCTTATTTATCAAAAGTTTTACTATAAAAATACAACAAAACATTTTCTTACGACCTTACGTGAATTATTCTGACAGAAATGCATTATGAAGAAGAAATGCACCTGCTATTAGTAGCATTAGAGCTAACGTTAGCATCAAGCTACATCAGACAATCTATGAAATTATTAGTGCACTTTTACTCAAAACTCACTTTAAACCCCGATCGAGTGTTTATAATAATTTCCTTAGCGATCAGGGGTGGAATTTGGTCGTTTACTGTTGTAAAATATGCTATTTATAGCCTTTTACATCGCTGCACAAGTTAACATTTCCGATGTTCATTTTTTATAAAAATGCTCCAGATCTTAAGAAAATCTCATACCAAGCTTTTCCATCGTAATCGCGGGTTTATTATTCGGATATTTCGTGTGTACAGAGGTGTTTCAGTGTTGTTATGAGCAGATATGAACCAGGAAGTGTTCTCGAACCATGTGACACGATCTGACGCTGTCCGGTTTTGGGACTGTCAGATTGACAAGCCGAAGGTCCAATCAGAGTCTGAATGGGTCACAGCTCGAGTACACGGAAACAAACACACAGAGACAGCACTGGGAGAGGCCATTTATCATCAGATCACGTAAATCAGTGGAAAATGAATAGAAATGATGATTCTGTCTGAAGAAATATGAAGTAAACATCAGTAAATATATCCATATATCTCAGCAGATATGCATCTTTGGTCTATAAATCCTTATTGACACTGTTCAGTGAGTCTATGTGAACACAAATAAACCTCTGCAGACGTGACTGAATATGAATGAGTGGTGAATTTCTATTCAAAATGTGGCATAATACGGATTTATTATTTTGCACTCCTGACATAAATTACTAAATAACTGTCACTGCAACAATGTTTTATCAAAACGTCGGTCAAATATTGAAGCTAGAGTCTTTAAACTTTCCATTGATGCACAGTTTGTCCGGATCAAGTAAGAGAGTGATGTTTAACGTGCTGTGAAAGTGAAACAATAATAAACTGGGGCCGCCTGCGATGCTTGAATGCAAAGGGGTAAAGGGATACACATTCATCTTCGTTCCCTTTCTCTGAGTTGGTTAGACCCCAGTACCTTGGGCTCCACTCAACTAGCGTGTCTATTAATGCACTTTCAAGCTTCGCTCAACTCAGGATGGAGGGTTATAGTGATCATGGTGCTTCCTGTCAAGCGATTGAGTTCTTTCTGTCAAGCCCCCTCTTTTGGTGAGAGCTGAGTTTGTGCTTCCTCAGCTAGTTAACCTACTGCTGGCCGTTCCAGCATTGGAACATATGATAGGTCGAGCTCCGCTCTCTTTTGAGAGCTGGGTGTTTGCCCTTCCCTTCAGCTAGATATTTACAGCTTTATATCATATGTGACAAGAGGCGACCATGATTAGTGGCGCTGAGGGCCTAAATACTTAGAACAGAATAAATGCAGCTTTAAAAGAACCGGCTACGCCACTCTGACATCAGAGAATAATTGATATAATTTATATCAAGGCACGCAAGTTAGTTGCACTAAGGAGCAGAGACATGAATCATACACAAAAGTTCTTTATTAATACTAAAATCACATTAAAATAAACTGAGCGTTCCAGGCAAGATGCGCCACACCATCTAGCCACAAAAAGAATGTTATCAGAAGAAATACGGTCTTGCGACAGTCAGTCACTACAAAATTAACATACAAAAAAAACACACTACATTCAAAAGCTTTGGCTGAGGGCCAAAGAACAAGGAATACAACCACACACTAGAGTAAACTCCTATCACTCACACACAAAATCCGTGCGTCTCCCAGCACCCTGTGTTCAAACCACCACCAACACTGAGAAAACATGGGAGGATCCCTAGCTGAAGCCCTCAGCACCTGGCAAAAGAAGTTCACAGTCACTCACACAAACGAAAATCACGATAAGAAATAAAGAGTAGATCAATTCAATAACCAAAAAGAAACAATAATAATAAACCCCCAAAAAAACACTTAACTGGAAACTATAATATAAAACAAATGATTAGCACCGTCATTCAACTCGCATAACAAATCATTAAGTACACCAATTTTGTTGTGTCTAAGTCAGTCCCTCTAGCACCACCAACTGTCCAAAATTTCACTAATATTTTGTCAATAACTTTTTAACCGTAAGGCCAATCAACACAATTTTTTCCTTTGATTCATGAGCTCATGGCGATTCGAATGCACCCTATGAAGTCATTTTCCGTCATAGAAATATGACTGCAATTTAAATATTTTGAAAAACCTACTTTTTTGAACTCGTCCTAGACAGTTTGTCCGATTTACATGAAAATTTAACCAAATTTATAATAGAACAAAACATGAAATTCTCAGACTTCAATACAGTTTTGTGAAATAAAATGCTATACTAAACAAATGCATTGGTGTAATATTACGAAACTCAGAATGTGCCAACACCACCATCCCCTGAAGGTACTCAAAATATTTGCGCCACCTAGTGGTCAAAGGTTCTAACAAAATTTCGAAAAAGGCAAATAACTTTTGAATAAATCTGGCTATTGAAATGCAACTGGTCTTAATAGATTCCTTGGATCAAGCCGAGAACATAGATACCAAGTTTTCCTTATTTGGCCGAACTCCCTGTCCGCCATCTTGATTTTCAGTCAAAACCTACTTTTTCTAACTCCTCCTAGACCGTTTGTCCGATTTCCACCCAAAACGAATCATATCATCTTCAGACTGAGCCAACTAAAAGTTATGGATTTCGTGTCGATATACGAAACGGTTCTCATTTAGCTCATCAACGAATTTGCTGGAAGGATGCCAAAATGCATTTGAGGTTGTATCTCAGCCAGGCTTTGACTTTTTGCACCAAACATTGTATGTGTCATCGTCACCTTAACCATGCCACATCAATTTTGTAACTACGCCACCTATTTGTCAAGAGTAATAAACCAATCATTAATTCTTAATTATGAGCATTTTTGAAAATTTCCTAACTTTTGATTGCATTCACCTATTTTAATAAAACTGGTCTCAAAATATTCCTTGGGACATGCCGACAACGTACATATCAATTATGTTATAATAAGCTGAACCTCCTGTCGTCCATTTTGATTTATGTTCTTAACCTACTTTTTTGCACTTCTCATCAAACGTTGGTCCGATTTTCACCAAAATTTATTCAAATCATCTTCAGACTGTGCTGACAAAAAGTTATGGATTTCGTGTCGATAGACGCAACCGTTTTCGTACAGTGCCACTATGAACTTTAAGCACTTTGTCAAAATGAATCTAAGGCTATATATCTTCAAAGCTTTGACATACTGACACCAAACTTTGTATGTGCAATATTCACCTCACACTGATCATTCCACACTAATGTTATAACAGCGCCACCTATTGGTCAAATGTGATAAGCCAATAAATCCTATTACTAATTGTTGTATTTATTGTTTTCAAGCCATTTTGCCTAAAATTATCTTAAAACGGTTTTAATTACTCATTCCTGCCGTTTGTCTGAAGCTTGCTTCTGTAGTGCTTGGCCCCATTATTGCTGCTTGCAGCTATATTTACAATTATTCTTGTCGTTATTTTTGGTATTGTTATTACTACTACTACCATTATTATTATCATAATTATCATTACTATTTGTCCACTTCCTGATCCTCCAATCTCCCGTTTGAAACTTGTTCCTGATGAATGAGTTTATTGTTAATAGTATTAAGCTACTATTACTAAAAACTATCACTATTACGATTTTATTTCTTCCTCATCCATCAACTTTCTCTTCATTTCTGATGAATTCATTATTATTATGAAAATATAAGGTTACAGGCACTTGACAAAATATTTGTTAATATATTTATTAACTCATAATAACAATCTGTAAATATCATACATTTGGCCTTTGTTGTGTAGACTTCTACACAACCTAGTTTTTCCCAAGGTTTTTTCTCCATTCTGTCACCGATGGAGTTTTGGTTCCTTGCCGCTGTCGCCTCTGGCTTGCTTAGTTGGGGACACTTCATCTACAGCGATATCGTTGACTTGATTGCAAATAAATGCACAGACACTATTTAACTGAACAGAGATGACATCACTGAATTCAATGATGAACTGCCTTTAACTATCATTTTGCATTATTGACACTGTTTTCCTAATGAATGTTGTTCAGTTGCTTTGACGCAATGTATTTTGTTTAAAGCGCTATATAAATAAAGGTCACTTGTTTTCTACTATTTGCATTTATTAAATCATTTATTAATCATTTGTTATTTTATTTTTTGCAGTATCCAATTTAAAGTGGAAACTATTCAACAATTGTAAATGTTTATAAAGATTTACTAATCATACAAGCAGTCATTTTGATGGCAACATGTAAAGACATTACACACATTATAATTTGGGTGCAAACCACGTTTTTATCACCTCAACACTTACATTAGTAAACTATTGTGACTCATTCAATATTCCTTGAGTCATACATCTACACAAAGGGAAAACACATTTTTAAGAAAATACTAATAAAAACAATGCAATATAAACAGATTGAATCGTGTTCCCTGACAGTAATCACATTGACCCCTGTACACTTGTTGACCCCTTACCCAACCTTAAACCCACTCATACACCAAACCTGAGCCTAACCTTAAACCTGCATCACACCTCAACAGCAGAAGTGTTGTGCATTAACACAAGCTTTAAATATTTGAATAACACCTGGTAAAACCATTCAAAATTTTCAAGATGTGCATGATCATAGAAGTTAGAAGTTTAATCAATTACATGTTTACTTAGAACAGAGTAAAATTGGTGAAGTTTACCAGTCTGGTTTTAAGAAGCATCATTCCACAGAGACTGCTCTTGTAAAAGTGTTCAATGATTTGCTGATGACAGTGGATGCTGGTGATTCAGCAGTGTTAATTTTATTGGACTTAACTGCGGCAACTGACACAATAGATCACACGGTAATGCTTTCACGGCTAGAGGAATATGTAGGGATTCAGGGGAAGGCCCTAAATTGGTTTAAGTCTTACCTGACTGCCAGAACCATGAGACTGGGCCCGTACACATCGAGATCGACATCACTTAAATGTGGTGTGCCACAAGGCTCTATCCTAGCCCCTATGCTTTTTTCTCTTTACATGCTCCCATTAGGAGACATTTTTAAGAAGTACGACATCACATTTCATTGTTATGCAGATGACTTGCAAATTTATTTACCGTTACAAAATGGAAATAATGTGCAATCTCTAATGTCTTGCCTGTCTGATCTTAAATCATGGCTTGCTTGTAATTTTTTATACCTCAATGAAAAAAAGACAGAGGTCGTAATGTTTGGCCCTAGAGGAACCAAAGGCGCAGCAGAGTTCAATTTCGGATCACTGTCATTATATGTGAAAGACCGTGTTAAAAACTTAGGTGTTTATATTGATAGCGCACTGAAATTAAATGCACAGGTAAATTATGTGGTCAAGTTTTTTTCACTTGGGAAATTTGGCTAAAATGAAATCATCTTTGACACAAAAGAGCCTTGAAATTGCAATCCATGCTCTTATATCCTCAAGACTTGACTATTGCAATTCTTTATATAAGGGTATTAGTCAAGCATCTATTCAATGGCTACAAAAGGTACAAAATGCTGCAGCGAGATTATTAACTAACACTAAAAAACATGAAAACATCACTCCATCCTTGGTCCATTTACATTGGCTCCCAGTACAATTTAGAATTGATTTTAAACTCCTTTTATTAGTGTATAAATCTCTTCACGGCCTTGCACCGACTTATTTATCAGATTTGTTAATAGGGTACAAGACAGGTAGAACCTTGAGATCATCAACTCAAAACCTGTTAAAAGTTCCGAGGACCAAGCTAAGCCAGAAAGGGGATCGTGCCTTTGTGGTAGTTGCTCCAAAACTTTGGAATAGCTTACCACCACATGTTAGGGACGCTGATTCTGTACATGTTTTTAAAGTACAACTTAAGACACACTTGTTTGAAATGGCCTATTCATCTATTTGATGATAATGATTATTACTATTTATATATTTTAATCAGTTTGTCCTAATATTGTTGTATTGTTTTATTGAGATGGTGTAAAGCACATTGGTCAACATGTGTTGTTTGAATGGTGCTATATAAATAAAAGTGACATTGACATTAATGATATTTGCAAGAATTAATTCCCATGAAATGCTAATAAAGTAATACATATAAAATAAATTTATTAGTAAACATTAACAAGCTAATTATTTCACATTTTCCCATATGTGAGTATATGAACTATTCATCAGTTAAGCATTACGTAATGTTTATTAATGAAATTTATTAGTGCTACCAATATATCTATACGTAAGTCATTAAAAAGAGAGAGACACTTTCAAATAATAATGACTTAGTATCTCATAATAACATACTTTATCATAAAAATTAGATACTTTCCAAGCAACCAACAAAATGTCATGTCACTAATAGTGACTGTAAGGAAACTAACTTACACAGAAGTGACTTTATTACTCAGTGTCTTTACTGTATGGATCTTCATGTGTAGCTTTAGACGACTTTTAAAAGTTAAACTCTTCCTGATCTGATCACACTTGTGAGGTTTCTCTCCAGTGTGGATCCTCTCGCGTTTTCAGATTTGATGACAGACTGAATCTATTGTCACAGTGTTAATACTTGTGAGGTTTCTCTTTGCTGTGGATCTGCTCATGTCTTTTCAGATTTGCTGACTGACTGAATGTCTTGGCACAGTGTGAACACTTGTAAGGTTTATCTCCGGTGTGAATCTTCATATGTTTTTTCAGATTTCCTAACTGACTGAACCTCTTATCACAGTGTGAACACTTGTAAGGTTTCTCTCCAGAGTGAGTCTTCTGGTGCTGTTTTAAATGGTTTACCAAAGTAAAAGTCTTTCCACACTCAAAGCACACATGTGCTCTCACATTAGTATGTGTTTTCTGATGTGATTTTAATCTTTTCAGAAGTGAAAAACTCTTTCCACATAAGGAACATGAATATGGTTTTTCCCCCGTATGAACTGCCAGGTGTGTCTTCAGGGATGTTGACAGAAGAAATGTTTTGTCACAATGATCACATGCATACGGCTTTTCTCCAGTGTGGATCTGCTCATGTCTTTTCAGATTAGCTGATTGACCAAATCTCTTGTCACAGTGTGAACACTTGTAAGGTTTCTCTCCAGTGTGAATCATCAGGTGCTGTTTTAAATGGTTTACAAAAGCAAAAGTCTTCCCACACTCGGAGCACACATGATCTCTCACAGTGTTGTGTAATTTCTGATGTGATTTTAAACTTTGCAGCAGTGAAAAACTCTTCCCACATAAAGGACACAAATGCGGCTTCTCCTTTGTATGAACTGTCATGTGTTTCTTCAGAGCAGTTGACCTAAGAAACGTTTTGCCGCATTGGTCACAAGCATGTAGATTTTCTCCAGTGTGGATCCTCATGTGAACATCAAAACTGTTTTTTAATGAGAAACTGTTTCCACATTGATCGCATGTGTATGGCTTCTCTCCAGTGTGGATCCTCATGTGTCCTTTAAGGCATGATGATTGAATAAAACTCTTTCCACATTGATCACATGTGTATGGCTTTTCTCCAGTGTGGATCCTCATGTGTCCTTTAAGGTATGATGATTGAGTGAAACTCTTTCCACATTGATCACATGTGTATGGCTTTTCTCCAGTGTGGATCTTCATATGGACTCTAACACGTTTTTTGCTAGTGAAGCTCTTGCCGCACAAATCACACATGTGTGTTTTCTCTCTGCTGTGGATCTGCTCATGTGTTTTCAGATGTGCTATCCAACTGAATCTCCTGTCACAGTGTGAACACTTATAAGGTTTTTCTCCGGTGTGGAACCTCTGGTGCTGTTTTAAATGTGTTGCCCAAGTAAAAGATTTCCCACACTCAAAGCACACATGACCTTTTATACCAGTGTGTGTTTTCTGATGCGACTTTAAACTTTGGGAATGTGGCTTCTCTTTAGTGTGAACTCTCATGTGAATCTCAAGACTTTGTTCGTTTTTGAAACTCTCTCCACACTGAGTGCAGGTGGAAGATTCCTCAGCTCTTGTTTCCTTTAAAAAATTAATTTTAGGATTCGAGTGACTCAGAGGTTTCTCTTCAGGTTTGACATGATGTTTCTCCTCCACTTCAATCTCCTCGTTCTCTTCTTTAGGGTCTGAAAAGAAAAAGAAAAGTTGTTTTTCAACCAACCAAAATAATTCAAAGACAGAAATATGACTTGAAAGGCCATAAAATTGAACCCTGATGTAATAGCAGAAAACAGACAACTGTAAAAAAAAAAAAATATTACATTTATTTTGAGGCATTTTTATAAATTATTTGTCCCTGACATTTTGCATGAATGAGATACATTGATCTTCCAAATATTATTTTTAAAACATTACAGACTAATGTAGTGTAGTGTTTCTGTAATAAGAACTAGATGCTAAGTAAAGAAGGGATTAAAGTCCAAAACCTCACTTGAAATAACCTAACAAATCAATCGGGACTAAAACAATTTCATAAACGAGAGTTAACGCAATCTCACTAATACGATCCAGATTCAGTGAGTCAGGATAATTTCATGCAAGTATAGGTCTCTGCAGGAAAGTAATGGGAGTTACCAGATCAGGGTGTTTTTACACCATGATACCTGATTGGTTGACGTCATAGTGATGTTAGGTTTGGGGTGGGGTGGGGTTGGGTAAGGGGGATCATTTAGATTGCATGATTTAGAAACACCCAGCAGTTTGAAAACACCCAAAAGGTGATAAACGCCTACTTTTGCTCTGCAGAGACTTAAGTCTCATTTCATGTGCATGCTTATTCTTAAAAAACCCTTAATGTCGATCATGGATCAAATTGTGAATATTTGTATGGTTAAAATTTGAATTGTTCTTTAAATGTTAGAAAGTAATGAAAATATAAATTTGGCTGTCGGGAGTGGAAACAAAATGTGTACGCTCTTCTGTGTCAGCCACGTCACAAGAATGCGCTGTTTGCATTCAAATCAAAGCTTAAGTCCACACAGGAAATATATGCTTGTGTCGCGGCGCTACAGTGACATTACAGTGCAAAATTGTAGAATAAAGTCAATAAAGTCTTAAAAAGCATTCTCGTCGCTTTAAGTTACGGTTGAACCAATGATGGCAGATTAACTATTTTACATTTACATTTAATCATTTAGCAGACGATTTTATCCAAAGCGACTTACAAATAAGAACAATAGAAGCAGTCAGGTCAACAAGAGAACAACAGTATACAAGTGCCATGAAAAGTCTCAGTTAGTCTAGTATAGAACACATAGCCAGTTTTTTTTTTTTTGATATAAAATGAAAAGACAAGTAAAGGAAAAGTGCTAGTGTTGGTTAAGTGCAGGCGATAAAGATGAGTCTTTAGATGTTTCTTGAAAATGAGTAAAGACTCAGCTGTACGAATTGAGATTGGGAGGTCATTTCACCAGCTGGGCACAGTCCAGGAAAAAGTCTGTGAGAGTGATTTTGAACTTCTTTGGGATGGTACCACAAGGCGTCGTTCACTTGCAGAGCGCAAACTTCTGGAGGGCACATAAGATTTAACCAATGAGTTTAGGTAAGTTGGTGCCGTGCCAGTTGTCGTCTTGTAGGCTAGCATCAGTATCTTGAATTTGATGCGAGCAGCTACTGGTAGCCAGTGTAACCTGATGAGGAGCGGAGTAACGTGACCTTTTTTGGCTCATTGAAGACAACCCTCGCTGCTGCATTCTGGATCAATTGCAGAGGCTTGACAGTACATGCAGGAAGGCCCGCCAGGAGAGCATTACAATAGTCCAGTCTGGAGAGAACAAGAGCTTGGACAAGAAGTTGGGTTGCTTGCTCTGACAGGAAGGGTCTAATCTTCCTGATGTTGTATAAGGCAAACCTGCAAGACCGGGTAGTTGTGGTTGGAATGAGAAGTAGAGTTGGGTGTCATCAGCGTAGCAGTGATAAGAAAAGCCATGCTTCTGAATGACAGATCCTAATGATGTCATGTAGATGGAGAAGAGAAGTGGTCCAAGTACTGAGCCTTGAGGAACCCCAGTAGCAAGGTGGTGTGACTTTGAAACATCACCCCTCCAAGACACACTGAAGGATCTGTCAGAGAGGTAGGACTTAACCCACAGGAGTGCTGTTCCAGAGATGCCCATCTTTCTGATGGTGGACAGGAGAATCTAGTGATTAACAGTGTCAAAAGCAGCAGACAGGTCCAGTAAGATGAGTACTGAGGATTTAGAAGCTGCTCTTGCTAGTCGCAGGGCTTCAGTAACCGAGAGCAGAGCGGTCTCAGTTGAGTGGCCACTTTTGAAGCCAGATTGGTTGCTGTCCAGGAGGTTGTTCTGTACAAGGAACATAGAAAGCTGGTTGAACACAGCACACTCAAGTGTCTTTGCAATTAATGGAAGAAGGGATACCGGTCTGTAGTTTTCAAGAAGTGCTGGATTTAGAGATGGTTTCTTGAGCAGTGGGTTTACCCGAGCCTGCTTGAATGCTGAGGGAAATGTTCCAGAGTGAAGAGAGGAGTTGATAACGTGAGTAAGCGAAGGTATGACTGAAGAAGAGATCGCTTGAAGGAGGTGAGTGGGGATCGGATCAAGTGGACAAGTAGTAGGATGATTGGACAGGAGAAGTTCGGAGACGTCCATCTCTGAGAGTGGGGAGAAGGAGGAGAAAGAGTGTGCGTCGGTCATTGTGAAGTTGTCCTCAGTCTGCGGTGTGGAGAATTGGTTACTGATGGTTCTCGTCTTATTTGTGAAGAAAACTGCAAAGTCGTCCGATGTAAGAGTCGATGGAGGAGGTGGTGGCAGCGGATAAAGAAGAGAAGAGAAAGTCTTGAAGAGTGTCCGAGCGTCACAACAGCTGTTAATTTTGTTGTTGTAGTAGGATGTTTTAGACGTGAAGACATTTGCAGAGAAAGAAGAGAGGAGAGAATGATACACACTGAGGTCGGTAGAGTTTCTTGATTTCTGCCATTTCCTCTCTGCAGCCCTGAGTTTAGAGCGATGTTCACGGAGAACCTCGGACAGCCAGGGGGCAGATGGGGCGGTGCGTGCTGGTCTAGACAACAGTGGGCAAAAGTTGTCCAAGCAAGATGTTAAAGTGGAGCAAAGAGTGTCCGTAGTGCTGTTCGTGTCCAGAGCATTTTGACGATGTGTTTCATACTTTTCTGGACTTTGTCAGTGTATTTTACTTCGCAGTCTATGGGACAGTCACAAGCCTCCCTGTTTTCATTCAAAATATCTTAAATGGTGTTATAAAGATGAACAAAGCTTTTACGTGTTTGGAGTGACATGGAATATAATATTATATATATTTAAAATTCCCAACCCAAGCTCCTGTAAAGCTCCTGATTACTTGTAATATTAATCACATGTTCAGTGTTACCAAATCAGGTGCTGGTGCCACTGCTCTCGAATGTTAGTCTGGAGCCCTGATAATATAAATTGTACTAATCCCAATTCTATTTTATACCCCTTCATTCTTTTGTCCTTTGAAACAGAGGGGTGGGGTGAAAATATTCCCCTAAAGATTGGGACACCACTAATATGCCGTCACACGTCATCTTACGTCGCCTAGCTCCTACAATACACACCAGTGATGCATGCGCGGGTCAATGTATAAACAACCCCCACCCGACCAACATTTTCAACTAAGCCGCACGCAACTCGTACCCCAGACATACTCGCCCCGCTTCCTGACCCGCATTTTTAAAAAGTAGTAAACGCTTATCGTTGCGTCATTGGGCCATAGACGTAGGAACTAGGCAAAAAAAAATCTAAACGAATATATTATAATCTTGTCAAGAATTTAAAAAAAAAATCATCAATAAGCTCATAATTTGTACTAAAATGTTCTAGACTGTTCATGTCTATTTTGATGTTTTGAAGCAGTTGTTCATTTAAGCCATTCGTGGACAAATCATCTATAGCCTACAGGATAATAAGTGTTATGACTGCACGCATAAAGCTTGCCTCAAAGAACCGGTTAAAGTAAGGATTATGAATGTGTCTTAATTAGCAAGGAGACATTTAATTGTTTAGTAATAAACTGGTGTTTTCTGTGTCGCTGCAAAGATGAAGTTGATGATGCGGAGTCGCCATGAACGCCAGAGAGAAATGCACATTTCATATTACATCATCAGAGAGTAGCCCATTTATTTTGGTTTGAATATTTTCGTTTAAAAGTAGACATTTCAAGCTTTCTGTAGTATATAGCCTTTATTTCACAAATCTGTGAGGCACAAGCTGAGTGATCGTGCCGGCGCCTTATTACATTGTCTGCTAGGCTATATATTTGCTTCTTATTTATTAAATACAGGTAATTGATTGATAAAACTTGATCAAAATTAAAATACAATTTATACAAAACGAAAATCTTTTAAAAAATAGTTTACTATAAAACAAAACTTAATGAAGTCGTCAAAATCATGTTTTTATCAAAAACAGCGCCGTTGCTCCCCAGTCTTCACCTTTTCTCTCGCCGCCTCCATCTCTACGTGCAGACTGAGCTCGTGCGTCATCTTCGCGCCAGTTACTCAACAAATAAAGTGTAAGCCTATGTATTTCAAAATTGTGTCTAGCACTATATAAATTACAAAGGTTTAATTGGCATCTTTATTTCAAACGACCTGACTGACCGCGACCCGAATATCATTACAAATATTTTTGGATGACTCATAACCGCGGGTAACCGTGGGTGACCGCAGACACCCGCTCATTTTGGATCAACCCGCGCATCACTGATACACACATATAGTGGTGTGCATTAGAGCCTTTAATGCTGCTTACTGACACACACGTATATATTAGAAACCACACAGCTCACACATACAGAAGGAAAGAAACTTGTCAACGCTGCCCCATGACTTTTATTAAATACAGTTTAAATACTGAATCGCTACATTATATTTTCCAGCAACGAGAGGATAAAATCACTGTTTTTAAGTAAACTATTTAAGTAATCTAGGATACTATTTATGAGAACAGAACATATGTAAATGAGAACAGCATTATTAGGCATTCAGTGATAATAAAGTATCTGACAGTTTAGAGATTAGAACAGATCTAAAAATATAAAAACTCGTTTGAACAAAAACCCAATGTGAGACGTCATAAATATGCTAATTAATGTGACATCACTTGCCACCACAAGTCTCACAAAATATATAGTTTAAACTTTTATCTAGATCTGATGAACCACTTGAAGTTTAACAACATTAATGTTTTTCAGCATCATGAATGAATGAAGAATCAAGAACAAACACCAACCTCTCAGTTCTTCTTCAGAGTGTTTGATTCTGCAGGGTTCTAGATCACTAATGTTCTCACTTTCCTCTTTAATAAACTCAGATTTCAGCTCTTTCATGATGTTCTGATGCTCGTCTTCACTTCTGAACTGAATGAAGTCTTCCACCATTTATTGGCGGTGCGATAAATGTGGGAGGAGCTTCACTGATGATTATTCCAGAGTGGGAGGAGCTTAAGGGATGATGAATTTCTGTGTGGAAGCAGCAGATCTGCAAAAAATCATCAATGAGACTGTGTTTTTGTAAATGAAATATATAGATTAAATAAACCATTTTAAAACATTAATATGTAATGTTATTTTATACCATTATTTTACCATAAATTTACCTTTTTTAAGAATAAAATAAAAGTTAGGCACATCAACCATAACTCCTTCAAAAACAGCTAGTAGCCTTGGAGTTATGATTGATGATCAGCTGACTTTCTCAGACCACATTGCTAAAACTGTCCGATCCTGCAGATTTGCTTTATTCAACATCAAGAAGATCAAGCCCTTTCTTTGGGAACATGCTGCACAACTCCTTGTTCAAGCTCTTGTTCTGTCCAGGCTGGACTATTGCAATGCCCTCTTGGCAGGTCTTCCAGCCAGTTCTATCAAACCTTTACAATTCAGAACGCGGCAGCAAGATTAACTTTTAATGAGCCAAAAATAATGCATGTCACATCTCTGTGTATCAATTTGCACTGGCTTCCAATAGCTGCTCGTATAAAATTCAAGGCATTGATGTTTGCCTACAAAACTACCACTGGCTCTGCACCCATTTACCTAAATTTGTTACTTCAGACTTATGTGCCTCTAGAAGCTTGCGTTCTGCAAGTGAACGTCGCTTGATTGTTCCATCCCAAAGAAGCAAAGTCACTTTTACGGACTTTTAAATTAAATGTTCCTCCTGGTGGAATGACCTCCCCAACTCAATCCGAGCAGCTGAGTCCTTAGCCATCTTCAAGAATCGGCTTAAAACACATCTCTTCCATCTTTATTTGACCCTCTAACTTTAACACTCACTATTCTAATTCTAATTTCCTAATCTTTTTGTATTCTATCCATTTTCTTTACATTTATTATACAATTATTAAAAAAAAGACCTCTAATACTAGCTTGCTCTATTCTTTTTCTATTCTATCCATTTTCTTTCTATTATATTATATAAAAGCCTTTTCTAGGTGTACTGTGTTAACCTGCTCTTTTTGTTGTTTTTGATTGCTTCCATTGTCCTCATTTGTAAGTGCTTTGGATAAAAGCGTTTGCTAAATGACTAAATGTAAATGTAAGAAGAAACGAAACAATGTATAGTTGATGTGTTTTCAGTTTATATAAAAATAAACAAAATGGCATAAATCTGTTTTAAACATAGTTCAACAGAAATTGTGAAAATCATTATTAATAATCGCAATTACTATTATTTTGTCATAATCGTGCAGCCCTACTCCGTATTAATATATAAGAATATATCTGTATAGAAATATAGAGAAAAATGTAATCTCTCCAGGTGAATATCTGCACATAATATCTAAATATACTTTTGATTAGGTTTACACATGCAGAAAACAAGTAATCAGAAAATCTTTAAAAAGTAACACAACAATTAAATGTTTCCTGTCTATATTCTAATAATTTATGAATAGATTTAAAATATCCCACGTTATTAAATATTTAGCAGTATCTATTTTTTATTTTAACCGCAGTAACTGTAACAAATTGGATCCCAAAAGATGAACGTCTGAGAAATAAGGTTATAAATAAAATCGCAGCAACACTTTCCAGAGACACTCAGAAACAGAAACATTATTGACATTAATTATTATTATTATTATTAACACACGAATACACAACAAAGCTCGCAGAAACAGCAACATTATTAACACTATTAACATTGCATTATTATTATTATTAACACACGAACACACAGCAAAGCTCACAGAAACATCAACATTATTAACACTATTAACATTAATTAATATGAACATTAACACTATTAACATTAATTATTATTATTAACACACGAACACACAAAGCTCGCAGAAACAGCAACATTATCAGAGCAAACATCGACACAAACACACAACCGAGCTCAACATGTTTTCCTCACGTGTTGTTGTCTGCTGTTCTGAGTGTTTAATTCATCAAACACTCAACCCGATGAACTCAATACACTGACGAGCCCGTGTGTGCTTCTGAACCCCAGAAAAGTGTCTGATATTTGTGTAAATATGAGAAATACCGTGAGCTGCTCGCCTCTCCTCAGAAGACTCGACGCGACTGAATGAGCGGTGACGTCATCGCCGCGAGACCAGGTCAAATGTAGATCGTCAAAAATGCACCGAATTCTATTTAAAACGAGCGCAGTGCAACTGCTGAAAAACGATCACGTTCCTTTCTCTCTTAAAGGAGCAGAGAAAACAGAACAAAAGCCCTCTATCACAATCAGTTATCTCTCTCTCTCTCTCTCTCTCTCACAGCCGTTAAAAGGGACAGGTGACAAATATACTTTTCATTAATATTTCCGAATACTTCATATAAGAAAACTACGATGATAATAATAATAATAATAATTTGCAATTAAATCAGGGATCTGTTTCATAAAACAAACTGACCAGATAAGCCAGGCTTATTTCAGTTAGTCTGATTTATTGCCACTTGGTTTGGTTTCTGAAGGGACATTTTTCTGTCCCTAGCCTTTACAGAAATATTACACTTGAAAACACTTTAGGGTTATATATTATATAGGGTTAATTAATTTTTTATATATTTAAAAAACAATGTGTTATTTGAACAATTAAACCTTCTTGAGCCATCAATTTGTTTATAATTTTATAATTGAATTTTAAAGAATTAAATCACAACAAAACTGCTCGTCCCCACAGCCATGTACCCAGGCCAGGGAAAGCGCTTTATTTTGAGTTCAAAAACAGGTTTTTCTACCATTTAATATACAATGATGTATTCATAACTACCAAATATATGGGAAGTCGTGGCCTAGTGGTTAGAGAGTTCGACTCCTAACCCTGGGGTTGTGGGTGTGAGTCTTGGGCCGGCAACTGCTCTCCGAGCACCGCAGCATCAATTATGCCCACTGCTCCGGGTGTGTGTTCACTTCTCACTGCTGTGTGTGTGCACTTGGATGGGTTAAATGCAGAGCACCAATTCTGAGTATGGGTTAACATACTTGGCAAATGTCATGACTTTCACTTCTTTTCGACTTTCACATTAAACCAAAAAAATTTAAATTAACAAAAACATTTTTTTTAAGTTTGGGCTCATAAACATTAGATCCCTCACACCCAAAGCAGTTATTGTAAATTAAATTATCACAGATAATATATTTAATGTACTCTGCTTGACTGAAACCTGGCTAAAACCAAATGATTATATTGGTCTAAATGAGTCCACTCCACCAAACTACTGTTATAACCATAAGCCCCGTCAGAATGGTCATGGCGCAGGTAATTCTACAATATACAGTGATATTCTCAATGTTACCCCAAAAAAACAGAATACAGGTTTAACTCATTCAAAATACTTCTGCCTAATGTTACACTGTCAGATATGCAAAAGAAATCTATGTATCTCTTGCTCTGGCAACTGTGTATAGACCACCAGGGCCGTATACAGAATTCCTGAAAGAATTTACAGATTTCCTCTCATAAATACACAGTACCTCAACACTCCCGTTTTTCCCGGGAGTCTCCCATATTTCACACCCATCTCCCACCCCCCTCTTGTTTGTTATTTCTCCCAGGAAACTCACGTAATTTGTAAGACCCTACCTCTTTATAGGAATAATCACATCAATACATTATTCTAAGGTTGTCCAGTTGCCAGATCTGGTGTGAAACGCATCCTACTCCCTAAACAGATACATCATACAATATTGAACCCATTTCTGACCTCAGCCTGGCAACCTACAGCTCTGTTGCGCAGTTGATATCTGCGCAGGTAGACGGAGGAATTTTAATCAAGTGCCACTAAAAATGGCATTAGAAAGCTCAGGTGGTTCAACCACGAAGAAAAAGTAAATATAGCTGCAAGTATGACGACAGCTGGTCAGAGGAATTAAATTTCTTATCACGAAGCAGCATCAACAATTCCCACACTTTTTGCAAAGTGTGTCGCACTGATTTTAGTATCGGACAGGGTGGGGAAAACGATGTAATGCAACACAATAAATCCCAAAGGCAAAATCGCGCTGTGGAGGCACAAATGGTCACACCTGCGATCAGAGCCGTCGCTAGTGGGGTGAATGGTGGTGACAATTATAGCATAAAACATTTAAACACAAGACGCGGAAATGCTCAACTTAGTAGCTGGTTACTCGCTCGCTTGGTGTGCACGCATAGAGCTGCGTCTGATAGACAGCAATACTGAACAGAGCTCTCCTTTGCGAAGTTCTCCTCGGACTTCCTCCTGCATCTGAACGAACTAATACAAATCACAGTTTAAACAAACAGAAAAGGATGTGAAAGATCCCAATACAGCACCCGCGGTGTTCTGGTGTTCAGGGCTCACGCAGAGAGAGGCATCTCAAAACGCTTGAACACCGAATTTGCCTCTTTTTGCTCTTTTATGGACAAATACATTAAAAATATGCCAAAATACCTAGCTTGGAAAGTATATTCGAAAAAACTGTTGATTATGTCTTGTCCTGTTTATGAAAGTAAACAGTTTAGAAAAAAAACGGATGTGTATTATATTGGATGCGTTCATTGTCTCTTAAAGTGAACGTGCCTAATTTAGTTACTAGCTGCTGCGATGTTAATCGAAGAAAATGAAAAGAAAATAACTCATTGCTCTTGACTGAATTACTTTGTAGTTTTTAACAAGAATTAATGCACAGTCAAAACAACAATTATATGTATCTATCTATATATATATGTGTATATATATATATGTGTATATATATATATATATATATATATATATATATATATATATATATATATATATATATATATATATACATACACATTTTTTTTTTTTTTTTTTTTACTAGTAGGTGCAGGACACTATAATACATTTATGCAAGTGAGTATGGCAAAATAACTGTGACATATTATACCCAAAAATTCTTCATACAGTGAACTACAGTATTTATATGCTGTATATATATATATATTTTTTTTTTTTTAATACAACAATTTGTATAAATTATTAAATTGAATAAATTATATTTCACATTATTTTCAAAATTCAGATTAATGAAGATCTACATTTCTCAGTTTCACAGAGGATCACAGGGAAGGATGTTTATTTGACACAAGCAGAGGTTATGGTGAACAAAGGTGAATCAAACTGAAGATGAAGTGGTGAAGAGTGAGTAAATGGGTGTTGATACTGTCCTTGCTGTCTTGGAGGAGTGAAGATCCGAGAGGTGGTGGCTTGCGATGATGGAGGACGATGACACACACGCTGGACACAGGAGGTAACTAGAGATTGCTGGAGATGGGTAAGTATATAACACGGTTAGTCCTTGAAGTTAACAGGTAGGCTTGACCTAGTTGTCAACGAGACCGGACAGTGACTGCATGTGTGCGCGTGTCTTTTATGTGCTGGGAGATTGGCAAGCTGATGAGGGGCAGGTGAGTGTGATCAGTACTCAGGTGAGGGAGTGCGCTGAGATTGGGTGGTGTTGGAGCCTGGAGTGTCTGTGACAGTACCCCCCTACCCACAGCCTGCTCCTGAGGGCTGAGGATCCCGACGTCGTGGTGGTCTTCGTCTTTCCCGCGGGGCAGGTCTGTTGGGATGATTAGTGTGGAAGGTTTCCAGTAGGTCCAGGTCCAGGATGTCGTTGCGTGGGACCCATTAGCGTTCCTCTGGACCATAACCTTCCCAGTCCACAAGGTACTCGAGCTGTCCACCATTGCGTGGGGGGTTTCGGCTGTGGCTACGACAGGCTCTGTGGAGAGAGGGACAGAACGATGGAGAGGTTTGAAGAGTGACACATGGAATGTGGGGTGAATGTGATAGTCAGGAGGGAGTTGTAGCTTGTAGGTGACCGGGTTGATCTGCTCTGTGATGGTGAATGGGCCAATGAATCTGGGACTCAGTTTGCGGCATGGTAGACACAGGTGATTGTCCCTGGGTTGACAGCCAGACCTTCTGTCCGGGTTGGTAGGCTGGAGCTTCGGAACGGTGAAGGTCTGCTGTCATCTTGCGTCTACGTAGGGCCCGTTGTAGTTGGTAATGGGCTGAGTCCCAGACCCTCTCGCTCTCTCAGAACCAGTAGCCGAGTACGCACTGGAATGGTGTGAGTCCGTTGTAGGGTTGGTGCAGGGAGTTTTGTGCGTACTCGGTCCACCCCAGGGACTGGTTCCAAGAGTCCTGGTAGCCATGACAGAAGGTACGGAGGAAGCAACCGATCTCTTGGATCTTCCTCTCCGTCTGCCCGTTTGACTGTGGATGGTATCCTGATGACAGGCTGACGGCCACACCTAGGAGGGAGTGAAAGGCTTTCCAGACTCGGGAGATGAATTGGGGACCTCTGTTGGATACGATATCCTCAGGGATACCAAAGTACCGGAAGACGTGGTTGAACATGAGCTCCGCTGTCTCCATGGTCGTGGGTAGTCCCTTTAAAGGAATCAGACGACATGATTTACAGAATCTATCAACAACTACAAGAATACTGGTACAGTCTTTAGAAGGTGGCAGGTCAGTGATGAAATCCACCCCTAGGTGTGACCATGGTCGCTTAAGAAAGGGCAGAGGAAGGAGTTTGCTGGATGGCTTCAGGCTCGTCTGGGTTTTCTTCAGGAGTGTAACAACGGGATAAGGCGTCAGCCTTGACATTCTTGGATCCGGGTCGATTGGATATAGTGAAATTAAAGCGGGTAAAGAATAATGCCCATCGAGCTTGTCTGGGGTTAAGCCTCTTGGCCATTCGCAGGTACTCTAGGTTCTTGAGGTCCGTGAATACCAGGAAAGGATGCCTAGCTCCCTCCAGCCAATGCCTCCATTCCTCAAGTGCCAACTTGATGGCTAGAAGCTCTCGGTTGCCAATGTCATAGTTTGCCTCCGCCGGGTTGAGCTTGCGGGAAAAGAAGGCACATGGATGGAGTCTGCTGGGGTTCCCCTGCTGCTGGGAAAGTACCGCTCCTACACCTGTGGTGAAGTCATCGACCTCCACGACGAAAGGCCTGTCGGGATCGGGATGGACCAGGAGAGGAGCGGTAGTGAAGGCCTCCTTCAGGGTATTGAAAGCCTCTGTGGTGGCTGGGGTCCAGGGCAGAGACTTGGGCTTATTACAGAAAAGACTTGTAAGAGGATTGGTGATGGAGCTGTAACCCTGGATGAAGCGGCGGTAGAAGTTTGCGAAGCCAAGGAATTGTTGTAGTACTTTAATGTTGGTGGGTGTTGGCCAGTTCCTAATGGCATCCACCTTCCCCTCGTCCATCCGGATGCCACTGCTATTGATGTTATAGCCAAGGAACTGCACTGAGGACTGATGGAAGGAACACTTCTACCCTTGGGAGATATCATCAGGAAACATGGTGTTAGCTTTCACTGTTATGCTGATGATACTCCAATGCAATCCAATCCACCTTTATTTATAAAGCACCTTAAAAACAACAGTGTTGACCAAAGTGCTGAACACAGTCTATAAATAAACAATAACATACAACAGCAGCGCAACAAAAAATAATAAAACAGTAGATAAGCATAAAAATAAATGCAACAGTAATACAAAACTAAAAGTCAACCCTCAAACTGAGGTAAAAGCCGAAGAAAATAAATGAGTCTTAAGATGGGATTTAAAAACAGGAAGAGACTTAATCAATCTGATGTGCAAAGGCAGCTCATTCCAGAGTCTCGGAGCTGCCACTGCAAACACACGCTCTATATTTCTTTGCGGCGCGGTGAAACACATTAATTTGAAAAACTAATGGAATGCATAGTTGATATAAAAAACTGGATGACGAGTAATTTCTTACTGCTAAATTCTAAAAAAACAGAGGTGTTAATTATAGGACCTAAAAACTCTGCATGTAATAACCCAGAACACTGTCTAAGATTTGATGGTTGCTCTGTTAATTCTTCGTCATCAGTTAGGAACCTAGGTGTATTATTTGATTGCAATCTTTCCTTAGAAAGCCACGTTTCTAGCATTTGTAAAACGGCATTTTCCATCTCAAAAATACATATAAATTATGGCCTATGCTCTTAATGTCAAATGCAGAAATGTTAATCCATGCATTTATGACCTCAAGGTTAGATTATTGTAATGCTTTATTGGGTGGTTGTTCTGCACGCTTAGTAAACAAACTACAGCTATTCCAAAATGCAGCAGCAAGAGTTCTTACTAGAACCAGGAAGCATGACCATATTAGCCCCGTCCTGTCAACACTGCACTGGCTCCCTATCAAACATCGTATAGATTTTAAAATATTGCTTATTACTTATAAAGCCCTGAATGGTTTAGCACCTAAGTATTTGAATGAGCTCCTTTTACATTATAATCCTCTACGTCCGCTACGTTCTCAAAACTCAGGCAATTTGATAATACCTAGAATATCAAAATCAACTGCGGGCGGCAGATCCTTTTCCTATTTGGCGCCTAAACTCTGGAATAACCTACCTAACATTGTTTGGGAAGCAGACACACTCTTGCAGTTTAAATCTAGATTAAAGACCCATCTCTGTAACCTAGTTTACACATAACAAACTAATATGCTTCTAATACCCAAATCTTCTGTTAAAGGGTTTTAAGGCTGCATTAATTAGGTAAACCGGAACTGGGAAAACTTCCTATAACACCCGATGTACTTGCTACATCATTAGAAGAATGGCATCTACGCTAATATTAATCTGTTTCTCTCTTATTCCAAGGTCACTGTAGCCACCAGATCCAGGCTATTAGAAAATACAGGACTAGTTTCCATTTTTGTGCTGATGATACTTAACTATCTCAACAAGACCAGATGAAACTTCTAAATTATCTAAGCTAACAGAATGTGTTAAAAGTGTAAAAAATTGGATAACCAATAATGGGAATATTGAGGGATGACTGCCATCCATGAGGGAGTGGAGGAGTCACCACCGTTCGCCTCGGGCTTAAAATTCCTGATCCTTCAAAATGGTCTCTGACAATCATTGACACCCTTCACAAAATTCATTGCCAATAAGCTGTATATAGCGCTGTGTCCAAGCATGTTAACAGAAAGTTGAGTGGAATGAAAAAGTGTGGAAGAAAATCATGTATAACTGACCGAGAGGACCACAGCCTTATGAGGATTGCCAAGCAAACTGGATTCAAGAATTTTAGAGAACTTCACAAGGATTGCACTGAGGCTGAGTTCAAGGCATCAAGAGCCACCACACACAGAAATGTGAAGTGCAACATCTTACACAAACTCAGCTGTTATTGGACTAATGAATGCATGCATGACAGTTCAATGTTTTTCCATCACGTTTGGACTTGGACTTATGTGTTCGTAATATTGCCAAAGGTAATTGGTTATTGGTTTGGTAAGTCAGAAATACACTGGTAAACCTTTAATGGTACTTTTCTGAATTTATGTTTGGATTATGCAAATAAGTTCCACAGGAGGAAAGAAGGGTGGGCCACACTGTCTCCCCACTCTGATGGAAACAGCCAATCATAGCCTGGAAATGGATAAATGCCAGATTGCAATCTCCTCTTCACCAAAAAAAGATAAATGTACCTTGCCAAAAGACACTCCTTGTACTGAGTCCTGTGAGGGAAGAGGCAATAACAGCTACATCGGTTCTGAGTTCTGTCAGGGAGAGACACTAACAGAGCAAGTTCTGAGTCTTTGACACATCCAGGAGTCAATAACAGATCAATAAATTTTCTGAGTCTCAGTCCTGTCAAGGAAAGGACTGCAACAGATCACCAACATTCTGAGCCTCAGGCCCGTGAGGGAAGAGGCAATAACAGATACCAAGTTCTAAGTCTCCAGCTTCGAGGCAGCAACAGATATAACCACATTCTGAGCCTCCAGCCTGAGAGGAAAAAGATAATCTATGTTCAGACTTCATTCAGGATCTTCGTCCAGTGAGACATCAACAGATGCAACATGTCCTGAATCTCCAGCCTAGAGAGACAAAGCGGATTGACCAAGTTCTGAGTAGCTAGCCCAGAGAGACAGAAGACACATAGACATCTGCTAAAAGGTTAAGCTCCGGTGAGCAAACCTTCATTCCCAGGTACCTTTGCTTGCGTGTTCCAGGCTAAGGATATTGTTATCGTGGGCACTTCTAAATACCGTGAATAATTATATTACAAATTATTCTGAATTTGGAATGCATTCTAAGAATACTACTCCCATCAACTGGTCAAAATGCACAACACTGCTGTATGCTGCTTGAAAGACTCTTTGCGCTCAGATGTAAAAAAGCACATGGAGGAACACGTGAGGGACGAGCTGAATGAAAGCACATTCACTCTCTGACAGCAGATGGTGCTAAACTGCAGAAAATGTCCTTATCCTGGAAACCCTGTAAATAAACCAGCTGGACTACTTTCTGAAACATATTTAAATAATTTCAAATAGCCATTCAGATTTGTTTATTTGCTATGATGGTCATCACAGTGCCAAATATTTAAGTATTAAGACTTAACAGGTTATTTTAATCTGGACTACAACATGCCATAGATATAGTTTGAAAATGTTCAGATTTTTTATTGTTAATTCACACTTTACATCAGGGCTTCATTTTTAACATTAGTTAATTCATTGGTTAACATAAATTCCCAATGACAAATTCTTCTGAACATTCATTAATATTAGGTATTCCAATATTTAATAACACTGTCGGGTCTCGGGGCTAATCACCTGCCTTTGGGGTTGCGTGTGTGTGTTGTGTGTTTGGATGGTTTGAAAGTTCGCCTCATCAGTCTGTTTGAGTTTTCCCCGCCCTCCTTGTTTCTCCATTTGTTACTTAATTGTTTGACACCTGGTCTCCATTTCTTCTAATTTATCCCCTTTATAATTCCCTGTATTTCTCTGTCCGTTGTCAGACTGTTGTTACCAGAGATGGGACCAAGTCACACATGTGCAAGTCTCAAGTAAGTCTCAAGTCTTAACTTTCAAGTCTCAAGTAAGTCCCAAGTATTTTTTTCTTGGGCAAGTCAAGTCAAGTCAAGTCACAAGTTATGTCAAGGCAAGTCAAGTCCTGTAGTAAGTCAAGTCAAGTCCAAGTCAAGTCACCTTTTTATTGTAATTTTACCTGCAGAATCTGATCTTAATAAAGTTAAAAGACAAGATATAAGTAACAGTAAATTAAAATAATTTGGATTTGCATTGTAAATACTCATGTTCAGTAAAATACATCATGGAATCAAACAAAATTGTAACTTCATAAAATTATTTATTTTTCACTTCTGCCAACAGAAATGTTTTACATTTTCAACATTGAGTCCATAAAACAAATAACAGCTAAACATCCAACAGACTCCTCTCTGAACACCCCCCTCTCTCTCTCTCTCTCAAACGACGTGACGTGACATGACATTCGGCCAAGTATGGTGACCCATACTCAGAATTCGTGCTCTGCATTTAACCCATCCGAAGTGCACACACACAGAGCAGTGAACACACACACACACTGTGAACACACAACCAGAGCAGTGGGCAGCCATTTATGCTGCGGCGCCTGGGGAGCAGTTGGGGGTTCAATGCCTTGCTCAAGGGCACCTAAGTCATGGTATTGAAGGTGGAGAGAGAACTTTACATGCACACACCCACAATTCCTGCCGGCCCGAGACTCGAACTCTCAACCCTTCGATTGCAAGTCCGACTCTCTAGCATTAGGCCACGACTTCCCCTCAGACACAGTTTACATACAACATTAAACTTTCTTACATTTCTCCTCTCTCTCTCTCTCTCTCTCAAGTTCAAGTTCAAGTTGCTTTATTGGCATGACATTTGAGTTACAGTATTGCCAAATTTAGCATTTAGATACAGAATAAAATATGATTACAATAAAATACAATACAATAAAAATAGCAGCAGCAGATAATATTTCTAATATTAATAATAGTAATTATATACAATTAAGAATATCAAATAAAACAGTTGAATATAATAAATTATCCCTTTCGTATGGTGTGTATGGTGTATAAATATTTAGCAGCTATTGTGACTGCCGTCTCATTCTCTCCAAGTATATAGAGTAGTTTCTCTGAGTCATTTAGAGACAAGAATGAACGATTCAAAGCTTCAAACTGTGAGAAGAATGTTTCTCTTGTAGTGCTGTATTTGGGACAGACAAGAAGGAAGTGTTTCTCATCCTCTGTTTGATTCAGCTCACAGTGTTTGCCTCTCTTCTCTCGGTTGCCAGGATCTTTTATGTCTACCAATATCTTTTTCCAAATCATGATCACTGAGTCGATATTTTGAAAGGATTTGTCTTTCTTTTAATTGCTTGAGTGATAAGTAATTTGCCAGTTTTTGTGGTTCTGTTTAGGGCCGAATAACACTGAAGTTTGGTTTGGAGCTCAAATTCATTTTTTCATTTTTCATCATAATTATACTTCAGATTTTTGTCAATTAGTTTCTGAATGTTGTGATTGGAGTCAGACTCAGTTTGGGTTTCCTTCATCGGGTGAAGCACGAGTGTGTTTCTCTCTCTCTCTCTCTCTCTCTCTCTGTCACACACACACACACAATCTCTCTCTCAGAGTACATCCGTAAGTCATTACCTCTATTACAAGGTATTGCACTTGCAAAATATAAGATTCGAGAGTCTTGTCTGCAAGCCGAGCACGATGTGGCCTATCCCACCATGTATGCACCACCGGTATGCGCGCTCATAATGGAAGCAACGCAGTCGCGACGCGCACGCGGTGCGACACGCTCGACGCCTCAGGGGCGCAACTGCCCGAGCGCTTTGGAAACAAGGAGAAAGAGGCGCAACTAGCGATTTCCACGCGTTTTTAGGCGCGAATTATTGACGACAAAAGCGATGACCCTCGGTACCCCTCAAGCTGAGATGTTGACGTGATGTGATATCTGATCTAAGTGGGCGTGGTGTGCGTAAGGTAGAGAGGGCATGACTGATGATAGTGTCCTGGTCCAGTCATGACAACGCGATTCTCAGCCTGCGCTCCAGCTGATAATCAATTTTATTTAAAAAAAAATAATTTATATATTTTATATTCAAACTGAAAACATAATGTGATTAACACTCAAGTCATTCAAGTCATCCTGTCTCAAGTCAAGTCCCGAGTCTTTAACTTCCAAGTCCGAGTCAAGTCTCAAGTATTTTATTTTTTGTCAAGTCAAGTCACAAGTCATAAAAAAAGCGACTCGAGTCGACTCGAGTCCAAGTCACCAAGTCACAAGTCCCCATGTCTGGTTGTTACTCGTACCAATAGCTCCGATCTACTAGATGGTCTGTGTACTCACCTTGTCGTGTCTTGTCTTCAGGCTACAGTGTCTTTAGCTGTTTTGCTCTGCCTCCTGTTCTCACGAATGCAATACTCCTAGAAGTTTCCAGCTCTCATTTCTCTGGTTCTCAGCTGTCGAAAGAGCTGTCGCTCGGTGTAGCGATCTGGTCCGCCGACCTCTCATTCTCTCGCTCGTGTTCCGGCATTCCTCGACGAGTTAAACTGTGGAACGTTACTCATCTGCTTTGTCTCAACTGCTTTCAATAAAGCTCAGTGTAAATCCGCAACTGAATCCAGCCTGTTTCTCCTGACAGAACAGTCTGACCAAAATATGGATTCAGCGGGATCTGATCCACCTCGCTCGGCTCTCGTACAGTAGGGAGTTTTATTGGGTCAGCATGCCACCCAGCTCAACACCACCGCGCAGGATGTGGACGCTCTCAGCGCTCGTGTCACTGAACTCCTCAGATGGGTGTATAGCCTTCAGCGAGAGGCGACGAGCCGGGGTTCTGCCCTTCGCACCGGTATGACCCAGGATTCTGAACCCCATGCCAGCAATCCGCCGGTCTACGATGGCGATCCGAATGCCTGTCAAGCCTTTCTCTCCCAGTGTTCGCTGGTGTTCTCTCTGCAGCCTGACGTTACGCTAATGAAGAAGCCAAGGTGGCTAATGTCCTTACACTTCTTTCGGGCCATGTCTGCGAGTGGGGAATCGCCGTATGGAGATTGCGAGCTTCCTGTTGTGCCACTTTCGCGGATTTCAGTCAGGAGATGGCCAAGTTGTTCGATCGCTCTGCTCAGGGTGATGAGGCAGCAGCTCAGTTATCGCAGCTGTCACAGAGGAGGAACTCAGTCACGGATTATGCCATCCAGTTCCATATGTTAGCCACGGCGTGTGGCTAACATACTAGCACGAGAGCGCGCTGCGCGCACGTTTTCCTGAGGGGCTGGACTTTGCCATTTCCGATGAACTCGGTGCCATGGAGCTCTCACGGGAATTGGATAATCTGATAAATCTCACACTCCATGTAGAGGGCCGTCTCCACCGCCACCGCAAACAACGGCAAACTCCCTCTCCGTGGCACCACCTGGAGTCCTCTTCAGCCAGTGCAACCGGTCGTCAGCTCTCAGAGGAGGAGCCCATGCAATTGGGTCGCCTTCAGCTTATGTCGCAACAGAAGCAAGAACGTCTGTCGTCTGGGGTGTGTCTATACTGTGGCAAGGCAGGCCACTACGCCCTTCAGTGCCCGTTAAAAGCCAGGGCCCACCAGTGAGGCGGAAAGTCCTGGTGGGCACTGTTCACGGCTCAAGCTCTCCAGCAGCATGCACTCAGCTGCCGTTTCAACTTTCTCTCAGAGTGATTCTCAGAATGGTCTCGCCCTTGTGGATTCGAGGGCTGTGGGGAACTTCCTCGATGCTGCGACTGCCCACAGTTGGAGCATCCCACTCATTCCTCTGGCTAGTCCCATATCGGCATGGTCATTATCAGGCAGTCACCTAACCACCATCACCCATGTCACACTAAGGGTTAATCTTCACATCGCTGGCAACCATTGTGAACAGATTGAACTATTTATCATTGATTCCCCGAAGGCTCCTTTAATACTAGGGCACCCATGGTTACTTAAGAACAACCCACACATTGACTGGGTTAGTAATTCAGTTTTAGCCTGGAGTCAGTCTTGTCACGTGTCATGTTTGGGTGCTGCTTTTCCTCCTGTCTCTGTGTCTTGTGTTTCACAGGGGGATTCCTCTGACCTGACTGGTGTTCCGGCGGAGTACCATGATCTTCGGGCGGTCTTCAGTAGGGCCCGGGCCACCTCACTACCTCCGCATCGCCCCTTTGATTGTGCCATTGACCTTCTTCCGGGCTCTTCTCCGCGCATTCGGGAGGGGGATGAGTGGAAAACAGCGTTTAACACCCCTTCGGGACACTACGAGTACTTCGGCCGTTTTCCAGGGGCTCGTCAACAGCGTGTTGGGTGACATTATTAACCAATTTGTCTTTGTGTATTTGGATGAAATCTTGGTTTTCTCTCACGCTCTCCAATTGCACACCAAGCATGTCAGACGGGTTCTCCAGCGGTTGCTAGAAAACCAGTTGTTTGTCAAGGCAGAGAAGTGCAAATTCCATGCTGAGTCTATTACGTTCCTTGGCCACATCATTTCTACAAGAGGGATTAAACCTGACCCCGCTAAGATAGAAGCAGTCGCCCAGTGGCCGGTCCCTGACTCCCATAAGGCTCTGCAGCATTTCCTGGGGTTTGCCAACTTCTACCGGCGATACATCAGGAATTTTGGTCAGATCGCTGCGACGCTCACAGCCTTAACCTCCACTAAGGTGTCCTTCAGATGGAACCCGGAGGCACAGGTAGCCTTTGACATTTGAAAGTCTCGTTTTGTCTCTGCAGCTGTTCTGATGGTTCCA
Organism: Carassius carassius; assembly: GCF_963082965.1. Lineage (NCBI taxonomy): Eukaryota > Metazoa > Chordata > Actinopteri > Cypriniformes > Cyprinidae > Carassius > Carassius carassius. The sequence continues at coordinate 724,240 of NC_081755.1, read as the reverse complement.
GATCCTGAGGCCCAGTTCATTGTCGAGGTTGATGCTTTGGACATTGGGGTTGGTGCCGTTGTCTCAGCGTTCCCTCCGTGACGGGAAGGTGCACCTGTGTGCATTCTTCTTTCATCGTCTCAGCCCTGCAGAACGTAATTACGACATTGGCAATAGAGAGCTGTTGGTGGTACGGTTGGCCTTGTGTGAGTGGCGTCACTGGTTGGAGGGGCCAGTGCAGCCCTTCTTGGTCGTTACAGATCACAAGAACCTGGAATACATCCGTTCGGCCAAGAGGCTCTTCTTTGCCAGGTTTAACTTCACCGTCTCGTACCAGCCGGGATCCAAGAACACCAAACCCGATGCCCTCTCTCACCTGTTCGAGGCCCCAGGGAGGGAGATTGCGGCCGAAGCCATAATTCCCGAGGGGGTGTTGGCCGGGGCCCTTTCGTGGGGTATTGAGCAGCGAGTTACAATCCGAGTTACTAGTGCCAGCAGCTCTCCTGGGCAGAATACGCTCATAACACACTCCCTTTGAGTGTACTGTTGGTTATAACCCACCTCTGTTCCCAGCACAGGAACCTGAAGCACCGGTTCCTTCCGCCCTAGCTTTCGTCCAGCGCTGCCGCCGCACCTTGGAGAAAGTCAGGAGAATTTTGGTCGAAACCTCTGGCCGAACCAAGATCGCAGCCGATCGTCGCCGATCCTCTCCTCCTGCCTATGTGTGTGGTCAGCGGGTTTGGCTTTCTACCAAGGATCTGCCTCTCCGGGCGCCTTCTCGTAAGCTGGCACCCAGATTCATTGGGCCGTTCCGCATCACCAAGGTGGTTAATCCGGTGGAGATCAGGCTCAAGCTTCCTCCTACTCTTGGTTGGGTTCACTCGGTGTTTCATGTTTCTAGGGTCAAGCCGGTGTTCTCTTCCCCCCTTAACCCTGCTTGTTATCGCCCCACCCCCCCACCCACTCATCTTGTGGATGGATCTCCTACATACACGGTTAGGAGATTACTCGACAAGCGGCGCCGCGGCAGTATCTTGTGGACTGGGAGGGTTATGGTCCAGAGGAGAGGTTCTGGGTGCCGTCCCGGGACATTCTGGACCGCTCGTTGATCGAGGACTTCCGTCGGCGATGAGGTAGGCCCCCTAGGAGGGGGGGTACTGCCGGGTCTCGGGGCTAATCACCTGCCTTTGGGGTTGCGTGTGTGTGTTGTGTGTTTTGGATGGTTTGACAGTTCGCCTCGTCAGTCTGTTTGAGTTTTTACCTGCCCTCCTTGTTTCTCCATTTGTTACTTAATTGTTTGACACCTGGTCTCTACTTCTTCTAATTTCTCCCCTTTATAATTCCCTGTATTTCTCTGTCCGTTGTCAGACTGTTGTTACTTGTACCAATAGCGCCGATCTACTAGCTGGTATGTGTACTCACCTTGTCGTGTCTTGTCTTCAGGCTCCAGTGTCTTTAGCTGTTTTGCTCTGCCTTCTGTTCTCACGAATGCAATACTCCTAGAAGATTCCAGCTCTCATTTCTCTGGTTTTCGGCTGTCGAAAGAGCTGTCGCTCGGTGTAGCAATCCGGTCCGCCGACCTCTCATTCTCTCGCTCGGGTTCCGGCATTCCTTGACCCTACGAGTTAAACTGTGGAACGATAATCATCTGCTTTGTCTCATCTGCTTTCAATAAAGCTCAGTGTAAATCCGCAACTGAATCCAGCCTGTTATTCCTGACAAACTCATTGTTAAAAAGTAAAGTTGAAACTGTATTATTTAATGAGCTAACATGAACTATGACTTGTATTTTTTTTTTTACAAAGATTAATTACTTCTGTAGCAAATGTGGCTATAGTGAAGGTTAATGGTTAACTAATGAGATTGTAAAGTGATACCTATAGGTCTTTATAGTTCTTTTGCACTTTAATCTGTGCAAAACTTTTAACTTTATATATTTTTCTTTATTAACTTATTTTATTTAAATGTTCAGTTATTTTTGTTATTAGAAAAAAGTTATTTAACCTATTATATTATACTATATTTTGAGCACTTTTTAAAACTAAATTACAATACCGTGATAATACCATTTACCATGATAAAAGCATGAGCAATTAATCGCAACAGGAAAATTTGAAACCAGCATATCCCTACTCCAGGGTCACATATGCGTGTTCCAGATTTTAGGACCCTTTTGTGCTCCAGGAGATCAGCATCCTCCAGCGCTTCATGTTCAAGGCTGTCGAAATGGATACCTGCTCCTTTCCCCACTGCATTGCTACCAGCACTACCAGTGGATGAAGTCACTGCTGCCGGACTGCTCACTTAACCACAGAGAATGTAAATATCACTTATCCGAACCTTTAACAATTCCAAGGTCTTATCATTCCAAGTTATTATCAGTATATGATTTTTCTAATTTACATTAGATATTATATAGTTGGTTGTAGTTTATAGCAAATCTTTCATGTATTTCCCAAATAAACAGTAGCTCTATGGCACTCATAAGGAATATATGTTAACCCTCTTGGCGCCACGGTCGAGTTTACTCGACAAGATGCGGCACTGAATAAAACGGCCGATTTTGTCAAATAGGGTGTCAAATTTCATGCGACCTCCCCTGCACCAGATAGCAGACATGTAATACTTCATCTCTGACTCAAAAAAGTGTCATGCTTCTATACAAAATCATCGAGCTAGAGCGCATTGAATCAGTGCGAACAAAAGCGGAGCTAGTGTGAGAGTGAGCCATTTTATCTGACCAATATTGTCAACGTCAGCGAGTATTGGCATTAGATTATTATTATTATTATTATCTAATGGCATCAATAAAGCTTCAATAAACCTGCAATGAAGTGTTGGGACTTCTATTCGCAGACCCTGATTCTGAAGCGGAATATCCGCCTTCAGAAGATGACGGTGATACTGAAAGTGAAAGTATAGCCCTACACCAAGCACAAACGTTGAATCCTTTGTCCAATGTCAGTGGTGTGAACAATGTTTGCCGGGGTCGGAGTGTACATCGCGAAATTAGCAGGCGTGGTAGTGTTGCGCGGGAGATTTTTACCGTGCTAGACATGTAGATTTGTCTTCTGACTGTGTGCCTCTCCGCAATCGTGGCGACAGTATTGTAGTGGAGACTTTGTCTAATGCCACTGGGTATGTTAGACGAGGTCGAAGTATTCATAGGACAGTTTAGGGGGCAACATGGAGGCAGGGTGGGGAGTCGCAATGACACTGACAGTAGTCCGAGCTGTGCACACTCAGCACACGAGGCAGATCTGGCCGCGCTGCTCATAGCAGAAGCAGAGGCGATGTGACACGGGGCATAGCTTTTGAACTAAACAGGTCTTGTCTACTTGTGTTTGTGTGTCATATGAATAATATATATGTGCCCCATACATGGAATCAGAGTGCGTGCTGTATGTAGTAAATTGAAAATCTCTACAGCAAAAGGTCAACCGCTACATGCATTCGGTTTGTTTCTACCATTTATTAGTAATGATTTACATAGTTTGTTTACTACTTATTATTAACCTGAGCATTCAGTATTGTGCAATATAGCACACAGAAGATGAGGGTCATTTTGGGGGGAAAGAAGTGCTGCATTTCATCATTTAAACGTGACTTTTCATGAAAATTCTATAATTGAAGATGGCTACCACCATATGACGTCATAATATGTAAATTAGATGGGAAAATGTAACCCCTACATAAACATTGGGTCATCCTTAATATTTTTATAATTGACAGAAAGTCTCTATCTTTTATCACTTTTAAGATATAGCCTTTTGAAATTAAGATTTCAAAATCGTAAGTTTTAGGAAAAAACCTCTGGCGCCTATAGGGTTAAAAAGCCTTTATTTAAACTTGGCTATCCATTAAAAACATGCCAACATTTTTCGACCTCTGTGGCCTTCTTCAGGGCAAATTCAAAATGGCAGTCTCTAGACTGCATGCTATATATCTGTATGTGGTCACATGACCTAGAAGCACAGGTGTTCATCTGCACAGGTATCACCTGACAAGAAGCAATTACAACAAGTTACTTTAGATAAGACAAGTCACATATTCAATATTTAACCAGTTCTCACATCAAGATAATTTAAAATAATCGATATAAATAGATACATCTAGGAAGAAGTTGCTTTGTATAAGACAAGTTACAGAAAAAAGTTACATTGTGAAAAAGATATAATTTCATTTTATGCTCTAATAAATATGTGCAGTCTCAGATTTTAATTTCTCTGTTTTACCACTTACCATATCAAGGTACAATTTGAAATGTCAATATAGATAGATACATATAGCAAAAACATTGACATGTGCATATAGTCAGTTACAAAAAAGGAGAAAAATCTCTTTGTAAAAATTTTTTAAGTCTATCTCCCCCTCTTGGTGATCATTTAACATGTTCTATCCCAAAGATTTTTAGAGTATAGTTACTTCCGTGGTTCGCCTCTTTATAATGTAGAGCCAAAGGGTATTGGTGGTTACTTGTTCTTATAGCATATTTGTGCTCTGATAATCTTTCTTTAAGCTTACGCTTGGTTCTTCCAATAAAAAACAGCCACAAGGACATTTTAGTCTATAGACAACAAGGTATTACACGAGGTATTACAATTAAATGAGTATATACTGTATTCACGATTTGATGTCACATCTATAAAAGTATTGATCTTGACCATATTGTTACAGTGTTGCAGTTTCCACACTTATGGTTACCTCTTTTTGTACCTAGCCAAGTTTTATTCTGTACAGGAGGCATATAGCTTTTCACAAGACTATCTTTTAAAGTTGGAGCTCGTTTAAAGGTGATAGTAGGTACCTCCGGCAGTGCATCTCTTAAGATGGTATCACTTTTTATTATGTCCCAATTCTTCTTGATTATTTGCTTTATCTTATTGGCTTGACTACTGTATTGTGTAACAAAATAAACTTGGTTTGGTTCTTGTTGTCGCCTCTGTTTTTGAACCCACAACTGTTCTCTACTAATTTTTTTTACCTCTACTATAGGCTTTATCTAAGGTCTTGTGTTTATATCCTCTTTTCTAAAACCTTTGAATTTGAGCATTTTTATCAAAAACGTGGATGAAGTAACTGATACCAGACTGCTCACTTAACCCCAGAGAATGTAAATATCACTTATCCAAACCTCTAACAATTCCAAGGTCTCTGGAATTTATTATCAGTATATGATTTTTCTAATTTACATTAGATATTATATAGCTGGTTGCAGTTAATAGCAAATCTTTCATGCATTTGTTTGATGCTGTGATGATGGGTACTACCGCTATAGCAGGAGCTTGTGAAGTCTGTACAAACAAATGTTTTATGTATCTTTACATTTGCTATTAATATTTGAGTATTTCTGATGACTACGTTGTAGTTTATTAGATTTAAGCAGTAACTATGTTTGATCTGGTTCATTATCCTTTAACATTTATTTATAATACAGTTTAAGATATCATGTGGTTAGTGTTGATTGCAGAAAGGTGCACATATCAGTGGTCATCGCATCGTGTTATGTCTATTTATTTAAAGTCTGTATTTATCTTCACATTTCGAACAGTCTCCTTGCATGCGGTGTACTCACCATATCCTGGTCTGGTGACTCCTCAAAGGAGGAGGCGGGACTACAGCTTCCCTTTTTCTTGTGTTGGGTTAACCCATTTCTACTAATATGGAGGAGACTTATCCCTTGGTGATGTAGACATGTAGATATGTCTTATGGTGAAGTTTAGGGTTTAACCTTAAAGTTAGCCTGAATTCAATGTATGCATCTGCTAAATGCATGAATTTAAATTTAATTTAAATTTAACCTGTTAGCCAGCACCCCCCATTATGGGTTTCTCAGCTGAAAGTGCCTTTCAGCTTAACATTGTAACAGTTCCTTACTTCAGTGTGTTACACACATCATTCTTTGGAAAGAAGACACTTTGGGCTTTACTTTTTATCAACCAGATTTGATAATGCTCAAAAATATTAAAAGTTATAGACACTGAAGTGCCTTGAATTTTTTTACTACACTTATTTGAAATAAACATACATGAAATAAATTCTGGAGCAATCTAGAAAATTAATGGGTTGAAAGTCACATGTCTCATGAGTTTCTATTTCAAATCTGAAGAAGATATCATGAAAAATTAGATTCCTGCAAATATTTTTCTTAGACTATGTCTTAGCACGAGTCATTTCATAACGGACACAAACAATACTGTCCCTGATGAACTGAAATGTAAACCAAGGAATTATCATCCATATTAAAACGTTATTGATTCGTTGGACTAATCATGCTCCATGGGATATTGTTCAGTGGACCCTTACCTTTCTAACTAAACCGGGATTTACAACTGTAAATGTGTTTATGACTCGCTATTACGACGAATCTAGTACGTACTGCGTTTTCATTCTTCATGTTTTGATGTGTACTGCTTACACAAATCTAGCAAATACATTTTTTATAAGCTTTCCATTGAAAAAACAGTGATCTGTCGTCGATGCTTGAGGCTTAGATCTTTATAATGATATATAGTTTGTCAAGATTAAATTTGTCCCGTTTCATTTAACCCCTTTACGTGCAAGCATCGCCGATGGCCCCAGTTTATTATTGTTTCACTTTCACGGCATGTTAAACATCACTCTCTTACTTGATCTGGACAAACTGCATAAATTGAAAGTTTAAGGACTCTAGCTTCGATATTTGACCGATGTTTTGATAAAACGTTGTTGCAGTGACAGTTATTTAGAAATTTATTTCAGGAGTGCAAAATAATAAATCCGTATTATGCCACATTTTGAATAGAAATTCACCACTCATTCATATTCAGTCACGTCAGCAGCGTCAGCATTTCATTTATGGTATTAATTTAGTAATTGTTGATTACTCTTGTCTATCTTTTGTTAATAAAATCTGTGTCTTCCTTTTGTTGATGATAAAGAAGAGGTTCTACAAGTTAGAGATCCCACCAGTCTTTTAAACATAATGTCATTGGTGATGCGAGTGCCCATCACTACACTATTTTGCCTCCATAGGTTGGCGAAATTGATTATCACTACAGCAGTAAATTAACATACTTTCCAAAAGGCCAACAATTCACAAAAAAAAATTAATATTGGTTTTATGAAGTAATCTAATTTGTTGAGATTGTTGGGTTTTTGTTAAATGTGAGCCAAAATCATCACAATTAAAAGAAGTAAAGACTTAAACTTCTTCAGTCTGTGTGCATTTAATTTATTTAATACATGAGTTTCCCAATTTGAGTTGAATTACTGAAATAAATGAATTTCTCCTTGACATTCTAATTGACTGAGAAGCACCTGTATATATATTTCACACAGTTGCAATCAAAAGTATTCAACCCCTTTGACCTGCAAGGCATTTTGTTGCGGCGAACAAACTTTTATGCAAACAATTTAACAAAGGTGTGGCAGAGTGGGTAAGTTCCCTCCACTGTAATTAGAACGACAGCCTATCAGAACATGGTACTGCTGATATAAAGGCTACCTGGAATATGTCATTTGCTAGCTCCGCCCTTGGTGTGTGTGGGCTCTGCTTAAAGCTGGAATATCATCTGCTTTGCGGTGGTGTGTAAGGCTGCCATTATTCCCAGTTGGCTTTGAGTTCATCTTCAAATAAACTGTTGAGAATTGTGCTGTGAACAACTGTATAACTTGTGTCTCCTGATTACCAAAAATCTGGCTTCTGAGCAGGAAGGCTAGTTCTAGTACCTCGGTGGTGGCGTTTGGAGCACAAAGTGTGGATTCCCGTGTGTGTGATCACTTATCTCACTGTGTGTGTGTGTGTGTGTGTGTGTGTGTGGGTCAAGAATAATCACTCTACAGCTGGCCTACCCTGCTACAGTTAAGCCTTAGTCATTCTAGTCATGTATGTGGTGTACTGAGTTGTAGTTGTTTAACCCATTGAGTTATATCTTAGTCTGGTCGTTTTAAAGTGTCTTATCTGATTATTGTGAACTTAATAAACATTTTGTATTATGATGCCCATGTCTCTGCCCTCCATGGTAACGAACCTGTGTGTCAGTGTTTAGTTCCCCTTACTTGAAAGGGGTGGCGTAGTCAACATTAAATTAATTCTTGTTTAGTATTCATTGTGCCATTTACTACTCTGTGACCACGCTACAAAGGCATCAGTAATGTATTAGAGAAAGTTTGTTTATTCACTTTTGAGTGATTATGAGATTGGAACACTGATGAATCATGATGAAATTCAAATTGGCTCTAAACATTTATAACCCCCCAAAACTCAAATTTTGTGCAGAATTTTTAATTCTTTGAAATCACCAATAAGCGCTATCTGTAAGTGCTTAGAAGCTTCTGTCACCTCTCTACTACAGTCTTGGCCCATTCATCGCCTGAAAAAGCTTCCAGATCACTGATAATCTTTGGTTTTCACATTGACCACTGCTTTCTTCAAATTCAACCAGATATTTTCAATGAGAATTAAATCTGGAGACTGAACAGGGCACTCAAGAACATTCTATGACTGATCCCTGAACCAAGCAGAAGTGGATTTGGATGATGTACTTTGGGATGACTGTCCTGCAGGAAAGTCATTGACCATTAGCTTCAGTCTTTGCACCAAAGGCATCACAATTTTTGTCAAAATGGCCTGATACTTCTGTAACGACTGGTGAAAGGAGTGGCAGGAAGCAAGTGCGAGATAATGAATATTTAATATAAGAATGACACAGTACATGAAAATGGAAACACAGATGATACTTGGGCTTGGATAGTCCAGGAAGAGGTAGGTGAGTGGAGGATCCGAAGTGCGGTGAAGAGTTGGCAGCAGGAGAGGGTGACACAGGAACTGCGGGGAAGTGAGCCGAGAGGTAAGTGATCAACCGATGGTGTGGTGCGAAGAGTGGACGGGGTTCCGGGGAGACACGGACATCCAAACGCAGAAACACACAAGAGAGCAAAACATCAGACGAGGAACAGGAAACAACGCTCTGACAAACACAAGACACTAGACAGGCCAATATATAGGGATGAGTAATGAGTGAGAGCTGGTGCTGATGACAATTAGAGGGAGAGATTCTCAAGTAATCTCTGGAGCACTCGTCTGACGTGTTGCACATGTTCCTGGAGAGATGAAGAAAAAATCAGTATATCATCCAGGTAAACATATATAAACTGATCTACCATGTCTCTCAACACGCCATTAACGAGTGCTTGGAAAACCCCTGGCGAGTTGGAGAGCCCGAACGGCATCACCAAATATTCGAAGTGCCCTCTAGGAGTGTTAAAGGTGGTTTTCCACTCATCCCCCTTCCTGATGCGGACCAAATGATAAGCATTACGTAAATCCAATTTTGTGAATATGGATGCTCCCTATAACCTCTCGAAAGCTGAAGACATCAACGGCAAAGGATAGATATTTTTTATCGTGATGTTGTTCAGCTCTCGGTAGTCAATAAAAGGTCGCAAAGAACCATCCTTCTTACCCACAAAAAAAGAATCCCGCCCCCGCTGGAGAAGAGGAAGGGCGGATGAACCTCGATGCCAAGGAATCAGAAATGTATTTCTCTATGGCCTCCCTCTCCGGAATAGAAAGAGAGTAAAGCTTGCCCTTAGGCGATGACTTACCTGGAACTAAGTCTATGGCACAGTCATAGGGACGATGCGGAGGAAGAGAAGCAGCGCAGGACTTACTGAACACTTCTTCAGGTCCAAGTACTCTGCTGGCACGTTTGATAGAACCATGGTCTCCTCCTGAAAGACAGAAACAGGCACAACAGGACATGCAGATCCATGTGGTTGACGCTGTGACGGATGAAGTCAGAAAGTGAAGTGGTGCTCGCTGCTTCCATGTTGGGTCAGAGCGTTCTGTAACGACTGGTGAAAGGAGTGGCAGGAAGCAAGTGCAAGATAATGAATATTTAATATAAGAATGACACAGTACATGAAAATGGAAACACATGATACTTCGCCGTGGATACACGGTCCAGGAAGAGGTAGGTGAGTGGAGAATCCGAAGAGCGGTGAAGAGTTGGCAGCAGGAGAGGGTGACACAGGAACTGCGGGTAAGCGAGCCGAGAGGTAAGTGATGTGAAGTGGAAGTGATTTTTCACAACCGAATGGGCTCAAAAAGCAAATTTGAAGCTCAATAGTATTTGAAGAGAAACATTTACAGTACAGTTATAAAAACAAATGTAATGTGTTCATTTAGGTGTCAGCTACAATGCACACCTTATACATTTTAAAGATTTATTCAAATAAATTATAAATCACTTAGGTAGAAACAAGCCTTGTTTCAGGCACATTCCTGTTATTTTTATCTATTTTATTTTTTTTACAAGTTAACCATGGTTTTGTTAAGTATTTATATACAGTAATAAATTTGTTGTTGAATGGAGAAAGAAACTTAAAATGCAGTATATGAAAAACAATGAGGTTATAAAGATTGGTTAATAACACTGTTAAAAATACATAATGTAGGCTAATACTAAATAAACTATTTATGTAGATTAACATATTATTAGAAAATACCTGCAAAGGGAGCCAAAGGGTAATTGCTGCTGTTTCACTTACAGGACAAGCAAATCCTTGTTTAGGCTACTGGCCAAACATTTAATTCAAATATTCACGTAATCTTTTATTTTTGGACACCTTTTCGTTATAGATGACACACCCTCTATTATTTCTTCAACAAAAAATGTGGACATCACAACCCTTACAAAAATAAACCATGGTTTTATCATAATAAAACTACTTAATTTTTTTTTCTTTTTTAATTCCTGAATGCTTGAGATAATATAATAAATTAGAAACACAATAAAGTTAACGCCATAGGTAAATGTTGACAGCTACAATTGTAATTTGTAAATAATAAAATGTATTCATTTACTTTTTTTTTTTTTACAAATAAACAAATAAACGTGTCACTTCTCCGTTTTTTGCACATACTACACCCCATTCCTCATTACATATTCTTCATTGTACAGATTTGATGGTTTGTCACTCTCAGCTTTGACAAATAAGGGTTTCAGAGTTTCATCCTCCCTTTCCTTGGGACCATCCAGCCATTAACTTCAAGACCCTCCATGGAGGCCTCAAAAGCTGGGGTACCCAGGTACTTCTCAAAGCCATCGTTGGTGCCGTGACTTTTTTGGGCCCTTAGTCCCATCCTGCAACAGACTACCGTCTGAGTCTGGCAGTGGTTATCATATACTGAAACAGAGGTAGTGTTCACATAATTGACATTATTTACAAAGCATGACTTCAACACTGACAGAGAACTTCCAGTGTCCGAGAGTGCTTTCAGGTCATGTGAAACACCACATACAATACCTTGCTTAAAGCAAATCGCATATCACAGCACCTAGCCGCCTGCCCAACCATCAAAGCCACCCACCAGTCTGACTTTCCCAGTCTGAATCCACTCATCTATCCTCTAAAGAACGCAAACGCAGGCTCGCAGAGGCTTAACTGTGCCACACCTGCCCTGTCAAGCCCCCACTTCCTTCAGTGAGTACTATCCATCCGAACCCTGTAATTTCTAAACTTACCACCATGTCAGTCCAACTAGTCCCAGATTGTCCTGTCTCTGTTTCAGCCCTGGTAGACTCAGGCAACTTCATCTCACACAGCCTCCTAAGCTGTCTCCAGCTGCTACACTGTCGGCATGCCCAGGAGCTCCAAATCGAGACTATTTAAGGGGAGCTGTTAGGAATTGGGTGGGCAAAGTTTCAGGCACTTCCGTTAACAAGGATCGAGTATATCCACTGTCCATCCCGGAGCACAAAGCTATGGAGAAACAACATCAAGGAGACAGGGGCTTGAGGCCATGCATTGACTATAGAGCCCTGAACTCACAGACTGTTAACCCTTTATCGGCCGAAGAACCATATTAGGTAACCTAATCAACCGTTCATAATGGTGTTTGCACACCTCCCCGAGAGCTCATAAAAGCACATGGATTTCTCCCAGCCAATCAATAGATGTCAGTCTATGTCATTGATAGTAACACCTTGACATCTGACCAATCAGGAGTTGCCCGCGCAATTACAAACTTCAGTGTCATTCAGGAATTTCAGAAAGGCGGATCTACGTTACTACCAACTACAACACAAAAATTTATACCAGCGAAACCAACAATGGTAAGTTCAGGTAACTCACACATTATATGGTTGAATAGAGGTGTTAAATGTTGAGATGAATGTTGTTTGTGTAGGATGTCTAGAAATTTGTGAATGTTGAACATGAAAAATAGTGTGATTATATTTGATCATACATCCCGTTCAGGTAAAACTAGGGCAAACAACAGATTGTCTATTTTAGACATACACCCAATGCATCTAGAAAGCCATACTGCGGGTGTATGTTTTAAAATAATGCATTATAACATAGTACAATAGTATACAACAGTGCACTGAATGTAGCCACAGGTTTGTACAGCATTATGCAGTGATCAAATGCAAAACGTAAACCATTTCTTGAAATAATCAAACCATAAATAGGGAAATGTGTAATTTTGCTAAATTTTATATATTCATAATAGTTTTTATTATACTTAAGTGGCATATATTGGTGTTTATTCTTACTGTGAGCCTTATTACTGCTAAAATAAACCACCAGTACTTAGTGCTATTTTTTATTTCTTATTATATATATTTACAATCTATATGTCAATATTCTTTGTTTCAAGTAGATCTTCACCTCACTGTTACTGTTTTCCTTTACAACTCAAGGTGGACTTGATATTCAGAAATATACTTTTTTTTGCAGCGGTCTACTCAGCTTTTCTATGGAAAGAGGTCAACTGCTGTTGTTCAAGCTGACCCGCTTATCAGTGATGATGAGGGCTCTGACGAGGAAGACGATGATGTGGCAGACCCTGCTTTATCCCACTTACTGACGAATGCACAAGTGACCTGGGTCCCTCTGCCACATCTGTGTTGTGTGTGCGGCCTGCAGTGTAGGAGCTTGTTGACAAGGATAATGACAATGAAGAAGAGGAGGACGAAGACCAGCAAGAATCACAAGCCAAGGGCCCCACAAAGAAGGCGAGGCCAACCACCAGGAGTAGGTTGATCTAGACAACCAAGACCTGCCTGAGTAACAGCACATTCCCCCGACTTCAGTGAGACTCCATGTAATTAACCCTCTGGAGTCGATTAACGCGGATACGCGTTAGGAGTCATTTTCTCCTGATAACCCCGAAAATAACTTAGATTACACTTTCAGTTTTAATCGTACAGATAAGAGCAATACATCAATCGAATCTGTAAAGGGTCTACTTTTTTTTTTGGATACAGACATAATAACAGGATTTTGTGCACTTATAAAATAAAGATAACAAACAAGGTGCGCTGTCTGCAGCCTTTGTCTGCGCTGATCTTTATTTACAAACACGTCATTTAAATGAACTGTAACTCAGTGAATGCTCAACGAAGAGACATGAGAGAGATATCTATAGAAGCCTGACATGTCTACTTTTAAACTAAACAAGTTTCGCCGAAAACAGATATTCTGTGATAAAGTAATCCATATGAAAACAACGCGATGTCTGTTTTTCACGTCTCCCTTCATTATATCTAATGTGACCACGCCCCCGCGCTGAACGCGCTATTCAGACTCAAACTGAAGCACGCGGCTTGAATACGCCCATAACAGAAGAAAAAGCAGCCAGACTGCTCTTCAAGTTCTTTTATTTTACTGTTTGCTTCGCGATGAGAGGAATAAGACATAATTCACCCCAAAAAGATGTGATGTGGTTGAGGATTTGAGAAATGGATTTCCTCAGAAAAAAAAAAAGAATGAAGCACTTTATTCAGCAGATCATAAACATGAGTAAGTCTCTTTTTATTTATTTATATACTTGTACTAGTTTTCACATAACGTGTAAACATTTTACTAGTTAGACTTTTCCCAAACTATAATTCCTGACTAAATGTATAATCAAGTGAAACATTATGAAGTTTCAATAACAATATACAACACTATACCCTTCGAAAGCTTGATGTAAATAATATAAATGTAACAAATAGGTAACTGTAACAAATGTAAAAACAATGCTGTTCTTTCAATTTATTCCCCCTAAAAAACCTGAAAAATATTCTCAGCTCTTTTCAACATTAATAATAATGATAATAATAAAAACAATAAATGTTTTTTGTAGAAAATAAGATTGTTAAAAGGATTTCTTAAGGATTGTGTAAAGATTTTAATGATGCAAAAAAATTAGTTTTTCAAGACCCTCCTTTTTAGAAAGTCAGCTTTGATTGTTCCTGATAAACTGTTTAACTACTCCCCCAAGTGGATATTTAATTATGTTGTAGGATAATTAAATATATTCTAAATAAACTACAAACATAAAATTATATAGATTTATTTTGTTCTCACATTCTTTCTTGTAACTCTTCCCTCACAGTGGCACAGCTGACTGAGAGGCTCATTATGCAGCTCATTATGCAGCTCATTATGCGGGCCTTTGTCTTCTCAGGTGTAAATCACAATGATATTCATGATAGTTGACGCCTATTCGCATATGACTTTTACCAACAAAAAGTGTCTTAGAAAATTTAAATCAATATATTGTTTTCTGTGAGTGAGTAAACAAGATGATTTTCACATAATTTAGAAAGAAAAATTCTAGACTACAAGCTCCAGTTCTCAAAAATCCCGGGAACCATTGTTCTTTGTGTTTTTTTGCCTTATTCAAGTGATTTAACATTTTCTAGTTTTTCACTAACCACGCATACCATTTCTTTTCTCAAAAATACAATCATGTACATGCATGCATTTCACATATTATTACAGCCCAGTTTGTGCTGATTACAGTGAGATTAGACTTTACCCATTTAGATATTTATAAGAAACTGAAAAAAGCACAAATGTCAGGGCTTGACAAAACTTCTCCAGGCCCCAAAAATACCCTTAGACTCCAGAGGGTTAAGTACTTCAGCCCTCATTTCACCAAGCCTATAACATACCAAACCAACTTATATGCAACCCAGAAGGACATCAATATCACGTTCACCACCACTGAAGATGAGGACTTTTGTGCCATCCTGCTTCTGGCCAGGGCTTCTGAAGATGGCTTTATACATGTGACCTGGTGCTATACCGGGGCAAAACTATGCTCAAGTCCCATGGTGCCCCATGAAGTCTGAACAACAAGCCATGGATGACACCAGCCAGATAGTGTCTGTCCTGGCCAGCACTATGTCCTCCTCCACCATCACAGCCATCTTTGCGGACAACTTCTTCACCAGCCTGGAGTGCGGTTCCTTAAAGATAAGAACTGCAGGTACACGGGGACAGCCAGGGAAATCAGAATAGGCAAGCCTCCATTGAAGTCCATCAAGGATATGGAGAAAAAGGCTGTCACTTGTGGTGTGCATGACTACATCATCAGTGATGATGGGATCCTGGCCCTCAGGTGGAAGGACAACAGGGTCGTCACTCTGCTGTCAACATACATGGGAGGGGAGCCCATATACTCAGTCTGCCGGTACTGCAGTGACACCAACTGTTGGACAGTGTTTTCTCTACTTCCTGTTGGCCTTCTGTAGCAAATCGTAGCTCAGTGTAGCTGTTTTTATTTTATTTTTTCTCTAGAATCTTTATCTTACTATCACTCTCTGTTTTTTAAAGTGTTTTTCACAAGTTCATCAAACAACCGCAGGAAGAATATTTCATCAAGCACGGTGAGTAATGGCTTCCCCTGTCATTGTTTCTTGCACCTCTTGCCACATGTACAGTTTATCTATCTCTGTCGCTGATGAGGGATTCACATGTGATAAATGCAGGGAAATAGTTAGGCTGACAGAGAAGATTTCAGAATTAGAGACACGCATCCAAACTTTAATTGAGGACAGTAAGAATTTTAGGGCTATAGATACGGCTTTGGATGCGTCTAGCTCAGGGATTCCTGTACATTGTTCGGTTCCGGAAACAGAGCCCTTGCAGCAGGGCAACTGGGTGACGGTGAGGCAGCGTAGTCGTGGGTCAAAACACCGCTCTTCTGTTCCGATCAAAACATTAAACAAGTTCTCCCCACTCAGTGATGCACCCACTGAGAAACCTGATGAAAGTGCTCTAGTTATTGGTGATTCTATTGTACGGAATGTGAATATAGAGACACCAGCCACCATAGTCAAATGTTTACCGGGAGTCAGAACTTGCAAGCACGATGAGTGAGTGAGTGAGTGAGTGAGTGAAGTGACATTCAGCCAAGTATGGTGACCCATACTCAGAATTTGTGCTCTGCATTTAACCCATCCGAAATGCACACACACAGAGCAGTGAACACACACACACACACTGTGAGCACACACCCGGAGCAGTGGGCAGCCATTTATGCTGCGGCGCCCGGGGAGCAGTTGGGGGTTCGATGCCTTGCTCAAGGGCACCTAAGTCGTGGTATTGAGAGTGGAGAGAGAACTGTACATGCACTCCACTCCCCCCACCCACAATTCCTGCCGGCCTGAGACTCGAACTCACAACCTTTCGATTGGGAGTCCGACTCTCTAACCATTAGGCCACGACTTCCCCGATGTCAGACACTGTAGTATGCTCTGGTCCCCTCCCTGCTTACCGTGGTGATGAGATGCATAGCAGATTGTCATCACTCAATGGCTGGATGTCTAAGTGGTGCCCGCAGAATAACATAGGTTTCATAGACAATTGGACGAGCTTTTGGGGCAGACCTGACCTGTTTAAAAGAGATGGTCTTCATCCCTCCTGGGGTGGCGCCACTCTTCTCTCTAGAAATATGGCAAATAGTCTTAGTGTTTATACTTGACTAACTGGGGCCCAGGTCAGGAAGCAGACAGACTGGCTAAACCGACCGTATGCTAGCTGCCTCACGTCACAGAGGTCAGTTAATTCTCAGCACATAGAGACTCTTTCACCTAGATATCACACTATAGAGACTGTGTCTGTTCCCTGAACTAGAAAAAACAAAAAACGTCCAAACCAAGTTAAGATTAACAATTTAATTGAGGTTCAACAAATAAAAAACAGAAGCAATATGGATAAACAAATGATAAAGCTTGGCTTATTGAATATCAGATCCCTTTCTACGAAAACACTTTTTGTAAAAAATATGATCACCGATCATAATATAGATGTACTCTGTTTGACAGAAACCTGGCTAAAACCTGATGATTACATTATTTTAAATGAGTCCACCCCCCAAGATTACTGTTGTAAACATGAGCCACGTCTAAAAGGCAAAGGTGGAGGTGTTGCTTCAATTTATAACAACGTTTTCAGGATTTCTCAGAGGGCAGGCTTCAAGTATAACTCGTTTGAAGTAATGGTGCTTCATATAACATTATCCAGAGAAACAAATGTTAATGATAAATCAACTGTTATGTTTGTACTGGCTACTGTATACAGGCCACCAGGGCACCATACAGACTTTATTAAAGAGTTTGGTGATTTTACATCCGAGTTAGTTCTGGCTGCAGATAAAGTTTTAATAGTTGGTGATTTTAATATCCATGTTGATAATGAAAACGATGCATTGGGATCAGCATTTATAGACATTCTGAACTCTATTGGTGTTAGACAACACGTTTCAGGACCTACTCATTGTCGAAATCATACTCTAGATTTAATACTGTCACATGGAATTGATGTTGATGGTGTTGAAATTATTCAGCCAAGTGATGATATCTCAGATCATTATTTAGTTTTGTGCAAAATTCATATAGCCAAAATTGTAAATTCTACTTCTTGTTACAAGTATGGAAGAACCATCACTTCTAACACAAAAGACTGCTTTTTAAGTTATCTTCCTGATGTAACCAAATTCCTTAGCATATCCAAAACCTCAGAACAACTTGATGATGTAACAGAAACTATGGACTCTCTCTTTTCTAGCACTTTAAATAAAGTTGCTCCTTTACGCTTAAGGAAGGTTAAGGAAAACAGTTTGACACCATGGTATAATGAGCATACTCGCACCCTAAAGAGAGCAGCCCGAAAAATGGAGCGCAGCTGGAGGAAAACAAAACTAGAGGTATTTCGTATTGCTTGGCGGGAAAGTAACATATCCTACAGAAAAGCATTAAAAACGGCTAGATCCGATTACTTTTCTTCTCTTTTAGAAGAAAACAAACATAACCCCAGGTATTTATTCAATACAGTGGCTAAATTAATGAAAAATAAAGCCTCAACAAGTGTTGAGCTGTTCCCAACACCACAGCAGTAATGACTTTATGAACTACTTTACTTCTAAAATCGATACTATTAGAGATAAAATTGCAACCATTCAGCCGTCAGCTACAGTATCACATCAGACAGTGCACTATAGACCCTCTGAGGAACAGTTCCACTCATTCTCTACCATAGGAGAGGAAGAATTGTATAAACTTGTTAAATCATCTAAACCAACAACATGTATGTTAGACCCTATACCATCTAAGCTCCTAAAAGAGATGCTTAGAGAAGTCATAGATCCTCTTCTGACTATTATTAATTCCTCATTGTCATTAGGATATGTCCCCAAAACCTTCAAACTGGCTGTTATTAACCCTCTCATCAAAAAAACACAACTTGACCCCAAAGAACTAGTAAATTATAGACCAATCTCGAATCTCCCTTTTCTGTCCAAGATACTAGAAAAGGTGGTATCCACACAATTATATTCCTTCTTAGAGAAAAATGGTATATGTGAGGATTTCCAGTCAGGATTTAGACCGTATCATAGTACTGAGACTGCTCTCCTTAGAGTTACAAATGATCTGCTCTTATCATCTGATCGTGGGTGTATCTCTCTATTAGTTTTATTGGATCTTAGTGCTGCGTTTGACACAATTGACCACAAAATTCTTTTGCATAGACTTGAACACTTTGTTGGCATCAGTGGAAGTGCATTAGCATGGTTTAAATCGTACTTATATGACCGCCATCAGTTCGTAGCAGTGAATGAAGATGTATCCTATCGATCACAAGTGCAGTATGGAGTACCTCAAGGCTCAATACTAGGGCCACTACTCTTCACGCTTTATATGTTACCCTTGGGAGATATCATCAGGAAACATGGTGTTAGGTTTCAATTTTATGCTGATGATACTCAGCTCTATATTTCTTCGCAGCCCGGTGAAACACACCAATTTGAAAAACTAATGGATTGCATAGTCGATATAAAAAACTGGATGACGAGTAATTTCTTACTGCTAAATTCTGAAAAAACAGAGGTGTTAATTATAGGACCTAAAAACTCTGCTTGTAATAACCTAGAACACTGTCTAAGACTTGATGGCTGCTGTCAATTCTTCGTCATCAGTTAGGAACCTAGGTGTGCTATTTGATCGCAATCTTTCCTTTAGAAAGCCACGTTTCTAGCATTTGTAAAACTGCATTTTTCCATCTCAAAAATATATCTAAATTACGGCCTATGCTCTCAATGTCAAATGCAGAAATGTTAATCCATGCATTTATGACCTCAAGGTTAGATTATTGTAATGCTTTATTGGGTGGTTGTTCTGCACGCTTAGTAAACAAACTACAGCTAGTCCAAAATGCAGCAGCAAGAGTTCTTACTAGAACCAGGAAGTATGACCATATTAGCCCGGTCCTGTCAACACTGCACTGGCTCCCTATCAAGCATCGTATAGATTTTAAAATATTGCTTATTACCTATAAAGCCCTGAATGGTTTAGCACCTCAGTATTTGAATGAGCTCCTTTTACATTATAATCCTCTATGTCCGCTACGTTCTCAAAACTCAGGCAATTTGATAATACCTAGAATATCAAAATCAACTGCGGGCAGCAGATCCTTTTCCTATTTGGCGCCTAAACTCTGGAATAACCTACCTAACATTGTTCGGGAGGCAGACACACTCTTGCAGTTTAAATCTAGATTAAAGACCCATCTCTTTAACCTGGCATACACATAACATACTAATATGCTTTTATTATCCAAATCCGTGAAAGGATTTTTAGGCTGCATTAATTAAGTAAACCGGAACCGGAAACACTTCCCATAACACCCTATGTACTTGCTACATCATTAGAAGAATGGCATCTATGCTAATATTTGTCTGTTTCTCTCTTGTTCCGAGGTCACCGTGGCCACCAGATCCAGTCTGTGTCCAGATCAGAGGGTCACTGCAGTCACCCGGATCCAGTACGTATCCAGACCAGATGGTGGATCAGCACCTAGAAAGGACCTCTACATCCCTGAAAGACAGCGGAGACCAGGACAACTAGAGCCCCAGATACAGATCCCCTGTAAAGACCTTGTCTCAGAGGAGCACCAGGACAAGACCACAGGAAACAGATGATTCTTCTGCACAATATGACTTTACTGCAGCCTGGAATTAAAGAAAATACCACAGCCACACCCCAGATGCTTTTGTGCGGTTTGACATGTCCCTGTTCCATGCCCGTCTACACCAACAGCCAGACCTGCAAATAGTGCAGCAAGAAGTGGAACATTTTGAGGTGAAATGTGGTCTGCAGAGTCTTTAAGGTACATCTGTGCCACACATGAATGCAACTGCTTCATCAAGTCCCATGAATCATGAAAAAATAAAAATTAAATCAAATGTATATGTTTCCTGTATTTATTTATATTTAATATATGTTTCTTATATTTTAAATGTATATGCTTCTTGGAAAAAATAAAGGATGATAAACTGGCAAGGAACCATATACGGTACCTTAATTTACCTTGATTTTTTTTGTCACAAAAGCTTTAAAGTATATTGATAACCTCTAATAACACTCCAGAGTTGAAATTTCGAATTATCCAAGTATTTCAATGAGTGCCATATAAAGGGTTATGCGCCCATATCGACTTCTGGTTCCTCCCACCCTCGAGGAACTCCGTGGAGCCCACATTTTCTCCAAACTGGACCTGCAGAGTGCCTATAACCTCATTTAAACCAGTCAAGGTGACGAATGGAAGATGGCCTTCATCACCGCTTCTGGACACTACGAGTACTGCATTAAGTTGCAGTACTGCATCAAGGCTTCATGAACGGGGTGGTGTGTTCCAAGAATTCCTCCACAAGTCAGTCATAGTCTACATCGATGATATCATAATATATTCCCGGAACCTGGCCAAACATCGCCATCATGTGACGAAGGTCCTACAGAAGCTTAAACACCATCTCTTTCTTAAGCTGGAGAAATGAGAGTTCACTGCTCCACGGTTCAGTTCCTCGGCTATAACATCAGCCCAGAAGGTATCCAGATGGACCAGAGGAAGGTATCCACCATCAAGGAGTGGCCAGTTCCACAGTCCGTGAATGAACTAAAGAGGTTCTAAGTATTTGCTAACTTCTATCGACGCTTTATTCAAGATTTCAGTCTACATACTGCGCCATTAACCTCTCTCCTTTAAGGTAAGCCCAAGTCCCTGCTCTGCCAAGAAGAATGCCTTAAGCATGGCTCCCATCCTTCACCACCCAAATCGTGAGTCTCCATTAGTGGTTGAAGTGGACGCTTCCACCCCCAGCATTGGAGCCGTGCTATCCCAGCAGTTTGGTGAGCCTCCATACCTCCAGCCTTAAACTTACTCTTCCAGGTAACTGACCCCAGCGGAGCAGAAATATGACATTGGGAACAGGGAGCTGTTAGCGATCAAGCTCACTCTAAAAGAATGGAGGCATGGACTGGAGGGAGCTAACCACCTCTTTACGGTTATCACAGATCATAAAAATCTTCAATATCTCTGTGAAGCCCGTAGACTGAACTGCACTTCATTTCCACCGTCGGGCCTGAAGCTCTGCTGCTTTCACTAAAACCCACCCTTTACACATCTCTCTGGAACAACATCATGCAACCCCCATCATTTCACCAACAAAGAGAAGTTATCAGAATACTAATATGAAATAAGTTACTGGAAATAGCGCGATCACAAAACGAACACGATAAAAGCGGCAGTTTGTTTGCATGCTTTGTTAAATAAAACAATCCCAAACAAAAACTAAACGAGACTAGACTTATGACAGATTAAATGTTACTAAATAAATACACGATTGTGTATCTAACGTGCAGTCTTTTACATCTCTTATAAATATTTCTGCCTTGTATGCTGATTATAATTCACATTCGGATCAAGTTATTTCAAACACTCGCTGCTGACTGAAAGTGAGTTTGAGCTCAACTTATTTTAAAAAGTTGTAGCAGTTAGCTTTCTGAAATGATCCGCTGCGCTGACGCTCTCCAGATGCAGAGAAACTCCGCCTTTGTTCATAACCACTCCTTAAGCCCCAGCTGACCCACTTTGGCCCAAGAAGGTAGGATTTCTGTTCCCCAGTCCCAGCTACAATCCCTTCTAGGCTCAGTTCACAGTATTCCCGGCTCTGGACATCCAGGCAGCCAACGGACCCTCTCACTTCTCCAAGCTTGGTACTGGTGGCCCAGTATGTCCCGGGATGTCCGCAGTTGCTCAGTCTGTGGCATGTCTTCCACTCCATGCCAGCTCCCGGCAGGCAAGCTGGTACCCCTACCTGTTCCTCGGTGGCCCTGGTCCCATTTGGGGATTGACTTTGTGACTGACCTGCCCAACTCCGAAGGTAACGCATCTTTGTGGTTGTGGATCGATTCTCTAAAGCCTGTAAATTAATTCCCCTGCCAGGATTACCAACTGCCCTGAAAACAGCAGAACACCTATTTACCTACACTTAGCCCAATCATAGGCCCATTTAAAATCTTCCATTTATGTCTAAAATTTTATAAAAAGTTGTTTGCTCAATTGAGCTCCTTCCCGCAAAAAAGAAATCATCTGTGTGAATAATTTCAGTCAGGTTTCAAGCCCCACCATAGCACAGAAACTGCACTTGTTAAAATGTACAAATGACTTGCTTCTTGCGTCAGATCAAGGCTGCTCCTCACTGCTAGTTTTACTTGATCTTAGTGCTGCGTTCGACACCATAGATCATGACATAATCATAGACAGATTACAAAACTATACAGGTATTCAAGGGCAGGCTCGAAGATGGTTTAGATCCTACCTGTCTGATCACTACCATTTTGTTTATGTAAATTGGGAGTAATCTCTTTTATCACCAGTAAAATATGGAGTGCCACAAGGATCTGTCCTAGGTCCTTTTCTATTTTCAATATACATGTTGCCCTTTGGTAATATTATTAGAAAATACGGGATTAGTTTCCACCGTTATGCTGATGATACGTTATGCTACGAAATACGCTATTTGTTTCTGTTGCAGAAAAGCTAGTTCATTCATTCATGACCTCTAGACTGGACTATTGTAATGCATTTCTACGGGGTTGTCCTGCATCTTCAATAAACAAGCTGCAGGTAGTCCAAAATGCAGCGGCTAGATTCCTTAGCAGGTCAAGGAAATATGATCATATATGATCAGCGTCTCTGCACTGGCTATCTATAAAGTTATTTACCTATAAGGCCCTAAATGGTTTAGCTCCTGCATAACCTAACTAGCCTTCCCGCTACAATCCATCATGCTCCCTAAGGTCACAAAACACTGGACTTTTGGTAGTTCCTTGGATAGCAAATTCCACTAAAGGGAGGTAGAGCTTTTTCACATTTGACTCCCAAACTCTGAAATAGCTTTCCTGATAATGTTCGGCATTTAGACACCCTCTCTCGGTTTAAATCTAGATTAGTTTTTCTGAAAATACCTGTCATATGCACATAAACTGACAGTCACCACTTATAAGCTACTACTAAATATTGTAGAAACTAAATTTTTGCTTTGCAATGATTTGTATCGTAAAAAGCGCTATAAAAATAAACTAGAATTGAACTGAACCTATTCAACCTTGTCTTATGCAATTTAGGCTTACCTGAGGATATCTTGTAATACCGGGGTCCCCAATTAATCTCCAAGGTATGGAAAGCCTTTTTCCATATCTTCCATCCTGGAGGAGGTGGTAATGTCAGGAACGCTGTCAGAAACGCACAGTCACAGCCACTCCAATCATCACCCGCACCTGATCCTTATCACGCCCAATCCCAAATTGCCAGATTACTGATCAACTGAACCTGCACCCAGCAATCACTCACCAGGATAAAGCCACCATCAGGCCAGTACTCCAGCGTCCAGTCTACAGTTCACTACCTCTAACTGGTGCTCGACCACTCTCTACTAACCTGTCTCTTCTATGTTCTCAGACAACTCTGCGACAATCTCCAGTGACATTCTTATGCTAACATTCTGTGTGTTAATCTCCAGAGCTCTGGGAGTGATCCTTCCAACGATTCAACAATATCTTGTTACATATCCACAAGTAAATAAACTGTTCACTTGCACTTAACCCTCTGCCTTTATCTTGGTTTGTGACGCCAAGTGAAGGCTAGTTGGTTGGATTTAGCTAAATGCTAGGTAAAGACATAACACACATTGCAATTTGGGTGCAAAACATGTTTTTATCTCCTCCACAAATATTAGTATAGCATTGTGTATCATTAAAAAGTCATTATAAAGAGAAAAGAGAAACTCTAATAATAATAATGACTTAGTATCTCATAATAAGAACATACTTTCCAAATAACCAACAAAATGTTCTGTCACTAATTGTGGCTGTAAGGAAACTAACTTACACAGAAGTGACTTTATTGCTCAGTGTCTTTACTGTATGGATCTTCATGTGTAGCTTTAGACCACTTTTAAAAGTGAAGCGCTTTCCGCACTGATCACACTTGTGAGGTTTCTCTCCAGTATGGACCTTCTTGTGTGTTTTCAGATTTGATGGCAGACTGAATGTCTTGTCACAATGTGAACACTTGTGAGGTTTCTCTCTGCTGTGGATCCTCTCGTGTGTTTTCAGATTTGATGACACACTGAATGTCTTGTTACAATGTGAACACTTGTGAGGTTTCTCTCCAGTGTGGATCTTCTCGTGTGTTTTCAGATTTGATGACTGAATGAATCTCTTGTCACAGTGTGAACACTTGTAAGGTTTCTCTCCAGTGTGGATCCTCTGGTGCAGTTTTAAATAGCTTGCTAAAGTAAAAGTCTTTCCACACTCAAAGCACACATGTGCTCTCACACCAGCATGTGTTTTCTGATGCGATTTTAAACTTTGCAGCAGTGAAAAACATTTTCCACATAAGGAACATGAATGTGGTTTTTCCCCCGTATGAACTGCCAGGTGTTTCTTCAGGGCTCTTGACACAAGAAATGTTTTGTCACATTGATCACATGCATACGGCTTTTCTCCAGTGTGGATTCTCATGTGAACATCAAGATTGCTTTTCACTGAGAAACTCTTTCCGCACTGATCACACATGTGAGGTTTTTCTCCAGTGTGGATCTGCTCATGTCTTTTCAGATTAGCTGATTGACCAAATCTCTTGTCACAGTGTGAACACTTGTAAGGTTTCTCTCCAGTGTGAATAATCAGGTGCTGTTTTAAATGGTTTACCAAAGCAAAAGTCTTCCCACACTCGGAGCACACATGATCTCTCACAGTGTTGTGTAATTTCTGATGTAATTTTAAACTTTGCAGCAGTGAAAAACTCTTTCCACATAAAGAACACAAATGCGGCTTCTCCTTTGTATGAACTGTCATGTGTTTCTTCAGGGCAGCTAACCTAAGAAATTTTTTGCCGCATTGGTCACAAGCATGTGGTTTTTCTCCTCTGTGGATTCTCATGTGAACATCAAAACAATTTTTTAATGAGAAACTGTTTCCACATTGATCACATGTGTATGGCTTCTCTCCAGTGTGGATCCTCATGTGTCCTTTAAGGTATGATGATTGAGTGAAACTCTTTCCACATTGATCACATGTGTATGGCTTTTCTCCAGTGTGGATCTTCATATGGACTCTAACATGTTTTTTGCGTGCAAAGCTCTTGCCGCACAAATCACACATGTGTGTTTTCTCTCTGCTGTGGATCTGCTCATGTGTTTTCAGATGTGCTATCCAACTGAATCTCCTGTCACAGTGTGAACACTTATAAGGTTTTTCTCCGGTGTGGAACCTCTGGTGCTGTTTTAAATGTGTTGCCCAAGTAAAAGATTTCCCACACTCAAAGCACACATGACCTTTTATACCAGTATTTGTCTGAAGCAGCTTTAAACTTTGGGAATGTGGCTTCTCTTTAGTGTGAACTCTCATGTGAATCTCGAGACTTTCTTCATTTTTGAAACTCTCTCCACACTGAGTGCAGGTGGAAGATTCCTCAGCTCTTGTTTCCTTTAAAAAATTAATTTTAGGATTCGAGTGACTCGGAGATTTTTCTTCAGGTTTGACATGATGTTTCTCCACTTCATTCTCTTCTTTAGGGTCTGAAATGAAAGAGAAAAGTTGTATTTTCAATAAACCAAAAGACTGGAATATTAATTGAAAGTCCATAAAAGTGAGCCCTGATGTTATAGCAGAAAACAGACAACTGTTAAAAAAAAGACTAAAATATGTATTACTAAAAAAGTAAATTATGTTGATGCATTTTTAATAATTATTTGTCCCTGACACTTTACATGAATGAGATGTTGAACTTTTTAATAATTATTTTTAAATCATTACAGGCTTATGTAGTGTAGTGTTTCTGTAATGATAACTATTAAATATATTTAGCAATATAATTAACTAATGTAATATAAACAAATTTTACAATTTTGACACTGTATGAACATAAGTTTGAGTTATTGTTTTATGTTTTCAAAATAAAGCAAAAAACTCCAGCTACATTTGGACAAAATTATAAACGCAACACTTTTTTTTTTGCCCCCATTTTTCATGAGCTGAACTCAAAGATCTAAGAGTTTTTCTATTTACCAAAAGGCCTTTTTCTCTCAAATATTGTTCACAAATCTGTCTAAATCTGTGTTAGTGAGCACTTCTCCATTGCCGAGATAATCCATCCACCTAACAGGTGTGGCATATCAAGATGATGATTAGACAGCATGATTATTGCACAGGTGTGCCTTAGGCTGGCCACAATAAAAGGCCACTCTCAAACTGTACAATTTTACCACACAGCACAATCCCACAGATTTTGCATGTTTTGAGGGAGCGTGAAATTGGCATGCTGACTGCAGGAATGTCCACCAGAGCTGTTCCCCATGAATTGAATGTTAATTTCTCTACCCATCTCCAAAGGTGTTTCAGAGAATTTGGCAGTACACCCAATCGGCCTCACAACCGCAGGCCATGTGTAACCAAACCAGCCCAGGACCTCCACATCCAGCATCTTCACCTCTAAGACCAGCCACCTGGATGGCTGCTGCAACAATCGGTTTGCATAACCAAAGAATTACCATCTCAGGAAAGCTCATCTGCATGCTGCTCATCCTTATCGGGGTCTTGACCTGACTGCAGTTCATCGTTGTAACTGACTTGAGTGGGCAAATGCTCACATTTGAAGGCATCTAGCACTTTGGAGAGGTGTTGAATCCCCTTATTCACTGTACAGGGCAGATGGCAGACAGTGTGTATGGTGTCATGTGGGTAAGCAGTTTGCTGATGTCAGTGTTGTGGATCGAGTGGCCCATGGTGGCTGTGGGGTTATGGGCAGGAATATGCCATGGATAACGAACACAGGTGCATTTTATTGATGACATTTTGAATGCATATAGATATGGTGACAAGATCCTGAGGCCCATTGTTGTGCCATTCATCCACGACCATTACCTCATGTTGCAGCATGATAATGCATGGCCCCATGTTGCAAGGATCTGTACACAATTCCTGGAAGTTGAAAACATCCCAGTTCTTGCATGGCCAGCAAACTCACTGGACATGTCACCCATTTGGAAACCAAATCAAGTGACAATAAGTCAGACTTACTAAAATAAGCCTGACTTATTTGGTAAACTTGTTTTATGAAACAGCACCAGGTTGCCCATTGACGGCAACATTGTTTAAAAAGTTGCCCAGTGTACAGTCGTGGCCAAAAGTTTTGAGAATTACATAAATATTAGTTTTCAAAAAGTTTGCTGCTAAACTGCTTTTAGATCTTTGTTTCAGTTGTTTCTGTGATTTACTGAAATATAATTACAAGCACTTCATACGTTTCAAAGGCTTTTATCAACAATTACATGACATTTATGCAAAGAGTCAGTATTTGCATACATGTTGGCCCTTCTTTTTCAGGACCTCTGCAATTCGACTGGGCATGCTCTCAATCAACTTCTGGGCCAAATCCTGACTGATAGCAACCCATTCTTTCATAATCACTTCTTGGAGTTTGTCAGAATTAGTGGGTCTTTGTTTGTCCACCCGCCTCTTGAGGATTGACCACAAGTTCTCAATGGGATTAAGATCTGGGCAGTTTCCAGGCCATGGACCCAAAATTTCAACATTATGGTCTCCGAGCCACTTAGTTCTCACTTTTGCCTTATGGCACGGTGCTCCATCGTGCTGGAAAATGCATTGTTCTTCACCAAACTGTTGTTGGATTGTTGGAAGAAGTTGCTGTTGGAGGGTGTTTTGGTACCATTCTTTATTCATGGCTGTGCTTTTGGGCAGAATTGTGAGTGAGCCCACTCCCTTGGATGAGAAGCATCCCCACACATGAATGGTGTCAGGATGCTTTACTGTTGGCATGACACAGGACTGATGGTAGCGCTCACCTTTTCTTCTCCGGACAAGCCTTTTTCCAGATGCCCCAAACAATCGGAAAGGGGCTTCATCGGAGAATATGACTTTGCCCCAGTCCTCAGCAGTCCATTCACTATACTTTCTGCAGAAGATCAATCTGTCCCTGATGTTTTTTTTGGAGAGAAGTGGCTTCTTTGCTGCCCTTCTTGACACCAGGCCATCTTCCAGAAGTCTTGGCCTCACTGTGCGTGCAGATGCGCTCACACCTGCCTGCTGTCATTCCTGAGCAAGCTCTGCACTGGTGGCACTCCGATCCCGCAGCTCAATCCTCTTTAGGAGACCATCCTGGTGCTTGCTGGACTTTCTTGGACGCCCTGAAGCCTTCTTTACAAGCATTGAACCTCTTTCCTTGAAGTTCTTGATGATCCTATAAATTGTTGATTTAGGTGCAATCCTAGTAGCCACAATATCCTTGCCTGTGAAGCCATTTTTATGCAACGCAATGATGGCTGCACACGTTTCTTTGCAGGTCACCATGGTTAACAATGGAAGAAGAATGATTTCAAGCATCACCCTCCTTTTAACATGTCAAGTCTGCCATTCTAACCCAATCAGCCTGACATAATGATCTCCAGCCTTGTGCTCGTCAACATTCTCACCTGAGTTAACAAGACGATTACTGAAATGATCTCAGCAGGTCCTTTAATGACAGCAATGAAATGCAGTGGAAAGGTTTTTTTGGGATTAAGTTCTTTAATCAGTTTTTAGATTAAGGACTATGCAATTCATCTGATCACTCTTCATAACATTCTGGAGTATATGCAAATTGCTATTATAAAAACTTAAGCAGCAACTTTTCCAATATTTATGTAATTCTCAAAACTTTTGGTCACGACTGTATAATCAGTGAAACAGACTGGATAAAACCAATTTAGTCTAAGTGATAGTCGTTGTCACTCGGTTGAGCATGATAGATGTGTAATGATGAAAGTAGTACAAAATAACTAACAAAATATTTAATACTGTAGTTACATTGTGTACTGACAGAAAATAAAAAAATTAGTGAATTTCTCTGGCGATATGGCTAGGAACTATACTCTCATTCTGGCGTAATAATCCAGGAACTCTGTTGCCGTACCGTGGGTGCAGCAGGTGCAATCATATTGTGCAGCGACTGAAAATAGTCTAACTTCCATCAACATCAACATAACCAACGTGACCATCTGCTTGCACAGGGAGAATATTCAGGAGCTGCCTAATATCATCGCGTTTGCTGCACCCATGATACGGCAGCAAAGTTATGCTCAGCAAAACAACTATCCATCCATCCATCCATCTTCTACCGCTTATCCGGGGCCGGGTCGCGGGGGCAGCAGTCTAAGCAGAGAACCCCAGACTTCCCTCTCCCTAGACACTTCCTCCAGCTCTTCTGGGGGGACACCGAGGCGTTCCCAGGCCAGCCGGGAGACATAGTCTCTCCAGCGTGTCCTAGGTCTCCCCCGGGGGCTCCTCCCAGTGGGATGTGCCCGGAACACCTTCCCGGGAAGGCGTCCAGGAGGCATCCGGAACAGATGCCCGAGCCACCTCAGCTGACCCCTCTCGATGTGGAGGAGCAGCGGCTCTACTCTGAGCTCCTCCCGGGTGACTGAGCTTCTCACCCTATCTCTAAGGGATCGCCCAGCCACCCTGCGGAGAAAGCACATTTCGGCCGCCTGTATCCGGGATCTTGTCCTTTCGGTCATGACCCAAAGCTCATGACCATAGGTGAGAGTAGGAACGTAGATTGACCGGTAAATCGAGAGCTTCGCCTTGCGGCTCAGCTCTTTCTTCACCACGACAGACCGGTACATCGACCGCATTACTGCAGAAGCTGCACCGATCCGTCTGTCAATCTCCCGTTCCATCCTTCCCTCACTCGTGAACAAGACCCCAAGATACTTAAACTCCTCCACTTGAGGCAGGAACTCTCCACCAACCTGAAGTGGGCAAGCCACCCTTTTCCGACTGAGGACCATGGCCTCGGATTTGGAGGTGCTGATTCTCATCCCAGCCGCTTCACACTCGGCTGCAAACCGTCCCAGCGCATGCTGAAGGTCCTGGCCTGATGAGGCCAACACGACAACATCATCCGCAAAGAGCAGAGACGAAATCGTGTTGTCACCAAACCTGACCCCCTCCGGCCCCTGGCTGCGCCTAGAAATTCTGTCCATAAAAATCATGAACAGAACCGGCGACAAAGGGCAAAACAACTAATTAATTTAATTTAATTTTCCATCTGTCTTAGTACACGATGTAACTACAGAAGAGTGAAGTTTTAAATAGGAAAAATATTTAAACTCTTTGGTCATTTTTGAGCGAGATGCTAACGGTCTAGTCAGATTCAATAATCTATGCTCAGCTACAGCTAAAAGTGGTCCAGCTAAAGACATGGAGATCAGATAAATGGATTTTAAAACAGTAAAACTCAAGTGTATAACTTCAAGGGGAGTTGAGCTTATTTTCAAAAATAGTGGAGTGTTCCTTTAACCCACGCACACTTTTATATTTAGTTACATTGAAAATGTTTCAATTCAGTCAATCTTTTTTACCCCATTTTAACATGGATTTCTATGGAGATGGCAGTGCATAATATCGGTGTTCTGATTGGCCAGCTCACCTGTCAATCAAGCTCTTAGCAAATGGTCAATTGGCCATACTGCAGCAGACTGATCAGTAAATGAGTACAATAAAGCACCTGTTGCTTGCTGACAGTTTAGACTTTAAATATGAAGTGCGTCTGTTAATATACATATAGTTTGTTACTCAGACACAGGCAGTGCACTGCATAAGAAAAGAGGAATATAACAATAAGCATCACATTTAGCTGCTCATAAATGTTGATTGTCAGATCAATAATAAGTCATGATGGAGTATAGTGAGAGTGACTACTAGTTAACGTATTATTAATGGGTCGTGTTTAGTCACTATTTTTGCCAACAGAAAACATGTAAATGAGAACAGCAATATTGGGCATTCAGTAATAATAAAGTATGGAGAGTTTAGAGATTAGAACAGATCTAAAAATATAAAAACTCGTCTGAACAAAAACCCAATGTGAGACGTCATAAATATGCTAATTAATGTGACATCACTTGCCACTAGTCTCACAAAATGCATAGTTTAAACATTTATCTAGATCTGATGAACCACTTGAAGTTTAACAACATTAATGTTTTTCAGCATCATGAATGAATGAAGAATCAAGAACAAACACCAACCTCTCAGTTCTTCTTCAGAGTGTTTGATTCTGCAGGGTTCTAGATCACTAATGTTCTCACTTTCCTCTTTAATAAACTCAGATTTCAGCTCTTTCATGATGTTCTGATGCTCGTCTTCCAGCATTTATTGGCAGTGTGATTGATGTGGGAGGAGCTTCACTGATGATTATTCCAGAGTGGGAGGAGCTTAACAGATGATTCCAGAGTGGGAGGAGCTTCACTGAAGATGAATTTGTGTGTGGAAGCAGAAGATCTGCAAAAATCATCAATAAATCTGACTCTGTGTGTTTTTGAATTAATTTAAATATTTAAGCATTTATGTAAGTGAAGCAGATGCCCTCCAACTTCTATCTTTGAAGAGACCATAGCCTAAGTGTTTTCAGTTTATATAAAAAAAAATAAACAAATGGCATAAATCGGCTCCGTATTAATATAAAATAATATATCTGCATAGAAATATAGAGAAGAATTTAATCTCTCCAGGTGAATATCTGCACTAGATCACATAATATCTAAATATAATTTGATCATTTGTACGAACGTGGTTATGAAAATAAAGTAATTCACTTATCAACATGTTTTAGTTTTATACATGCAGAAAACGAGTTATCATAAAATCTTTAAAGATAAAAGAGTACCAAAACAACTAAATGTTTCCTGTCTATATTCTAATAATTCATATTTATGTACAGATTTAAAATATCCCACGATATTAAGTATTTAGCAGTATCTATTTTTCATTTTAACCATGCTTGTAAAAAGAAATGGATCCCCAAAGATGAACGTCAGAGAAATAAGGTTATAAATAAAATCGCAGCAGCAACACTTTCCATAACAGCAACATTATTAAAACTATTAACATTATAAACACACGAACGCACAACAAAGCTCGCAGAAACAGCAACATTATCAGAGCAAACATCGACACAAACACACAACCGAGCTCAACATGTTTTCCTCACGTGTTGTTGTCTGCTGTTCTGAGTGTTTAATTCATCAAACACTCAACCCGATGAACTCAATACACTGACGAGCCCGTGTGTGCTTCTGAACCCCAGAAAAGTGTCTGATATTTGTGTAAATATGAGAAATACCGTGAGCTGCTCGCCTCTCCTCAGAAGACTCGACGCGACTGAATGAGCGGTGACGTCATCGCCGCGAGACCAGGTCAAATGTAGATCGTCAAAAATGCACCGAATTCTATTTAAAACGAGCGCAGTGCAACTGCTGAAAAACGATCACGTTCCTTTCTCTCTTAAAGGAGCAGAGAAAACAGAACAAAAGCCCTCTATCACAATCAGTTCTCTCTCTCTCTCTCTCTCTCTCTCTCTCTCACAGCCGTTAAAAGGGACAGGTGACAAATATACTTTTCATTAATATTTCCGTATACTTCAAATAAGACAAATACAATAATACTAATAATAATAATAATTTGCAATTAAATCAGGGATCTGTTTCATAAAACAAACTGACCAGATAAGCCAGGCTTATTTCAGTTAGTCTGACTTATTGCCACTTGGGACATTTTTCTGTCACTAGCCAGAAATATTACACTTGAAAAACACTTTAGGGTTACATTGTGTCCCCACATCCATGTACAGAGGGAAAAGGCTTTGTTTTGAGTGCAAAAACAGGCTTTTTTACCATTTAAAATACAATGATGTATTCATAACTACAAACCCGATTCCATAAAAGTTGGGACACTGTACAAATTATGAATAAAAACAGAATGCAGTGATGTGGAAGTCTCAAATTTCAATATTTTATCCAGAATACAACATAGACGACATATCAAATGTTTAAACTGAGAAAATTTATCATTTTAAGGGAAAATAAGTTGATTTAAAATTTCATGGCATCAACACATCTCAAAGTTGGGACAAGGCCATTTTTAACACTGTGTGTCATCCTCTCTTCTTTTTATAACAGTCTGCAAACGTCTGGGGACTGAGGAGACAAGTTGCTCAAGTTTAGGAATAGGAATGTTGTCCCATTCTTGTCTAATACAGGCTTCTAGCTGCTCAGCTGTCTTAGGTCTTCTTTGTTGCATCTTCCTCTTTATGATGCGCCAAATGTTTTCTATGGGTGAAAGATCTGGACTGCAGGCTGGCCATTTCAGTACCCGGATCCTTCTTCTACACAGCCATGATGTTGTAATTGATGCAGTATGTGGTCTGGCATTCTCATGTTGGAGAATGCAAGGTCTTCCCTGAAAGAGACGTCTGGATGGGAGCATATGTTGTTCTAAAACTTGGATATACCTTTCAGCATTGATGGTGCCTTTCCAGATGTGTAATCTGCCCATGCCACATGCACTCATGCAACCCCATACCATCAGAGATGCAGACTTCTGAACTGAGCGCTGATAACAACTTGGGTTGTCCTTGTCCTCTTTAGTCTGGATGACATGGTGTCTCAGTTTTCCAAAAAGAACTTCACATTTTGATTCGTCTGACCACAGAACAGTTTTCCACTTTGCCAAAGTCCATTTTAAATGAGCCTTGGCCCAGAGAAAACGCCTGCGCTTTTGGATCATGTTTAGATATGGCTTCGTTTTAGCTGGCAATGGCGAATGGCACGGTGGATTGTGTTCACCAACAATGTTTTCTGGAAGTATTCCTGAGCCCATGTTGTGATTTCCATTACAGTATCATTCCTGTTCCAGATTCTCTGATTCTTTGGATGATATTGTAAGGGAAAAGGTAAATTAAGCTCAAAATCAATCATTTAAGATTTTAAAGGGAATTTGGACAGAATCACTGTTTCATGGCTGAACACTGAAACAGCCAGCGATTTTACATCAGTATTACATCAGCTCTGCACTGGATATTAATATCTAAAGTATAGTGAAAACACGATTAATTAGCACAGTAACAAGATCGGCAGTTTAAGACATCAACTTGTAAGCACAAAACACAAGATACTTCTCTTTTCAATATGAATAGGGCTTTATTAGATAAATCTAAGACATAAACTAATCTAACACATAAGCACACGCACTCACACATTCACACAAGTTGCAGGAAGATCGAAAGTTAGGAAAGGATGACTTTAAGAGAATAGAAATGTGGAATCCCAAGTTTACAGCAATACGTGAAATTGCATAGACATGAACAGCCATCAATCACTTAATTAACCCTCGCATTAAGTTCCTCAATGAGGTTAAAATTATATTAGATACACCAGTAATGGTCAGAGTCTGGAGGTAAGTTACTTGTGTCTCCTGTGTAAAGGGAGTCCCCTTTGTTGTCGTTGAAAGGGGGTTTCCCGAGGTTGCTGATTGGCTGGAAGTTCAGTAGTCGCTGAAGTGACGTCTTGGGAAACCCGTGGTTGGGCGATGGCTGAGGATGCAGAGTTGTGTGGGCTGGTTGAAGTTTAACAGAGGGAACCACGGGGTTCGTCTCCGTGACAGAGCCCCCCCCTGCGAGCGACTCCTGGCGCGAAGAGGCACACGACGTTGGGTGTCTACCACGGGGTCGAGGGGCCGGTTTTCCAGGATGTGAACAATGAAATTCATTGACAAGATTGGGGTCTAGGATGTCCTCCGAGTTTACCCACGAGCGTTCCTCTGGACCGTACCCCTCCCTGTCGACCAGATACTGTAGGATTCTACCCCGACGTCTGGAATCGAGCAATTCCTGGACTTGGTAAGCCTCCTCGGCCTCTATGATGATCGGTTAAGGGGCCTGTGCACGGGACCTCCCCTCTCCCTCGTCTTTGGGACGAGGCAGCAGCGGGCTTGAGCAGGGATACATGAAAGGTAGGAGAAATACGATATGTGTTAGGCAGTGCCAACCGGAATGAAACTGGAGTTATCTGTTTAGTGATTTGGAATGGACCCACGTACCTTGGACTCAACTTGCGGCACGGGAGCCGGAGACGGAGATCCCGTGTTGATAGCCACACCCACTGGCCGGGCTGGTAATTGTGACCTGGGCGCCTTCTGCGATCCGCTTGCTCCTTTTGCCTCCTCACAGCGTCTTGCAGATGAACATGAGCCCGATTCCACACCTCCTCACTGCGTGCCATCCAGTCGTTTACCGCCGGTACATCCGTTGGATCTCCTGACCATGGGAACATTGGTGGTTGGAATCCCAGCACACATTTAAAGGGGGTCAGACCCGTAGATGGCTTAATAAGGGAGTTCTGTGCATATTCGGCCCATAGTAGATATCGTGCCCAGTCGTCCTGATTCTGGTTACAATAGGCTCTGAGGAAGCGGTTTAGCTCTTGGTTGAGCCTTTCAACCTGTCCGTTTGCTTGAGGGTGATACCCAGAGGTGAGGCTGACATTAATGTTCAGGGCTTTGAAGAAGGCTGACCATAATTGAGAGGTGAATTGCGGTCCTCGGTCTGACACAATGTCCTCAGGTAGGCTGTATAATCTGAAGACCCAGTTGCACGGGTGTTCTGCCGTCTGGAGAGCGGTAGGTAGTTTGGGTAATAGGATGAATCTGCAAGCCTTGGAGAACCGGTCTACGATGGTGAGTATGGTGGTGTAACCCTGTGAACTGGGAAGATTTGTCTGGGAACAAAGTCAATGGCAATGTGTGACCAGGGTCGTTGAGGAATAGGTAATGGTTGTAGGAGACCGGCAGGAGATTGTTTGGATGCCTTATTAACATTACAGTTATTGCATTGCTGAATGTAATTTGATGTGTCCTTGTGAAGAGATTCTCACCAGAAGCAGTTCTCCAACTGATTGATGGTGGCAGTGATACCTGGGTGACCGGATGATGGATGGCAGTGGACTTGACTGATGACCTGGTCACGAAGATTCTCAGGAACGAAGATTCTATCGGCTGGACAGGCTACTGGGTTCTTGTCTGCTCCCTGTGTTGTTGGAGTAGAGTCATGATATCCCATTGAATGGGAGCAACCACCACATGGAACGGTAGTATGGGTTCTGCAACAGAAGGAATGTTCTCCTCCTCGAATTGACGTGACAGGGCATCTGCTTTAGTGTTCTTGGAGCTGGATCGGTAGGTTACTGAGAAGTCGAATCGTGTGAAGAACAAGGACCATCTAGCTTGACGGGGACTAAGGCGTTTGGCGGTGCGTAAGTACTCCAGGTTCTTGTGATCTGTTAGTACAGTGAACGGATGTGTGGCTCCCTCTAGCCAGTGCCTCCACTCCTCAAATGCTGCCTTCATGGCAAGGAGTTCCCGATCTCCGACACTGTAGTTGTGTTCTGCCGAGTTGAGTTTCCTGGAATAGAAGGCACAGGGATGGAGTTTAGCGGCAGGATCTGGGCGTTGTAACAGGATAGCACCAATGCCTGTGTTGGATGCGTCTACCTCGACTATGAAATGTAATGTGGGTCAGGGTGACAGAGGATGGGCGCGTTGCTAAACCGTTGTTTCAGGGTTTGGAATGCCTTGTGAGTGGATTCTGACCGTTGTAGTCAAAGAGTCCCTTTCTTGACTAATGAGGTAAGCGGAGCGACAACAGTACTGAAGTTCCTAATGAATCTCCTGTAGAAGTTTGCGAATCCCAGAAATCGTTGCAATTCCTTAAGGGTTGTGGGTTCTGGCCAGTTGAGCACGGCGTTAACCTTCTTTTCGTCCATGGCTACCCCTCCGGGACTGATTATGTATCCTAGGAAAGTGGTGGAAGTTGTGTTGAACTCGCACTTCTCAGCCTTGGCGTATAACTGGTATTGGATGAGACGTTGGAGAACTGCTCGAACGTGTTGTATGTGTGTTCAGGAAGGGTGTTAGAGTAGATCAGGATATCATCGATGTACACGATCACAGATATATTCAGCATGTCTCTGAAAACCTCGTTAATAAATGATTGAAACACAGATGGACTATTGGCTAGTCCGAACGGCATCACAAGATACTCATAGTGTCCAGTGGTGGTGGAGAAGGCGGTCTTCCATTCGTCTCCCTCCCTAATGCGGATGAGGTTGTAGGCGCACCTCAGGTCCAGTTTGGTCTAGTATTGGACTGAAGGAACCAACGGGAGTGGGTATCTGAATTTGACTGTCATTTCGTTTTGTCCACGATAATCAATGCAGGGACGGAGACCACCATCCTTCTTTTTTACGAGGAAGAATCCGGATGAAGCAGGGGATGTGGATGGTCTGATGAACCCTTTTTGGAGCTCCTCCTTGATATAATCCTTCAGAGCGTCGGACTGGGGTTGAGACAATGGGAAGATGCGACCCTTTGGAGGAGAATGCCCTGGCAGAAGATCGATTGCACAGTCGTACTTGCGGTGAGGAGGTAAGGTGTTGGCCTGTTTCTTACTGAAGGCCTCCAGAAGGTCTGCGTATTCCTCTGGCAGATCGGGAATGGACTCTTGAACTGAGGTAAGTGACACGGAACAGATAGGAATAGGTTTGACCAGGGAAAGACAGTTCTGTTGACAGTAGTTGCTCCATCTCACCACTTGACCTTCTCTCCATGAGATTTGGGGGTTATGCAGACGTAGCCAGGGTAATCCAAGAATCACGGGTGTGTGAGATGTGGGGAGGATGTAGAATTGGATCCTCTCCTTATGCAATAAACCAGCCGCCATTACGACCTTGCGGGTGAGATGAGTGATGGATCCAGAGCCCAGTGGTCGACC
Organism: Carassius carassius; assembly: GCF_963082965.1. NCBI lineage: Eukaryota > Metazoa > Chordata > Actinopteri > Cypriniformes > Cyprinidae > Carassius > Carassius carassius. The sequence continues at coordinate 685,987 of NC_081755.1, read as the reverse complement.
ATCTATTGTCTCCACTGAGAGAGAGGTAGAGCATGGGATAAGTTGAACGTTATACCTCTTTGCGAATTCTTCAGAGATAAAATTTCCAGCAGCCCCGGAATCCAGTAAAGCAGAGGTGATAACTTGTCTGTCGTTAATCCAAAACTCAACAGGAATGCTTACACTCTGGGTATCACACATGGAAGTGAGGGGAGTACTCACCAAGCGCTGATAGAAGGTAGATGTACGAGTGGAACAGTTATGGCGTTGATGGCCGGGTAGTCCACAATACATGCATAACCTATTGGAAATGCGTTGATCTCTCTCCTCCGTAGATAGGTGGTAAGTGTTGACCTGCATGGGTTCAGTAGATTCCTGAGAAGGCAAGAATGCTGGGTGCGCAGTGTGATGGGAATTGGATCACCAGGCACGTTGCAGATTATCAATGGATATGGTCAGCTCGATGAAGCTGTTGAGATCTCTGCCCTTGTCTCTACATGCTAGTTCCGTTTGTAGCTCATAATTCAGTCCTTTGCGGAAGAGTACCTTTAATGTGTCGCTCACCCAGTTAGTTTGTGCAGCCAGAGTGCGAAATCGTAGAGCGTAATCTGCCGCCATCATCCTGCCTTGTGACAACTCCAATACGCGATCTCCAGCTCCCTTTCCCTCCTTAGGATGATCGAATACTGCCCGGAATTGCTGCAGGAAATCCTGAAAGGAAGTAAATGTGGATCCATCGGGTCCCCACACGGCCGTAATCCATTCTAGTACTTTCTCAGTCAATAGAGAACAAACAAAGGCGATCTTCCCAGTATCCGTAGTGTACAGTGAGGGTTGTTGTTCCACAAACAGAGAGCATTGCAATAGAAATCCCTTACACTTGCTGGCGTCACCGTTGTATTTATCCGGGAAAGCAAGACGGGGATTGGCCTGAGATGGCGTTCCGGCCGCGTGGGCAATGGCGGATGCCTCCGGCGTTGGTGGGACCATGGGAGCTGTATGGAGATTCTGAACGGCCTTGACGAGCTCCTCCGTGATCGTGGTTAGACGATTCAGCTGGAACTGATTGGCCGCTATCTGACTGGCTTGGGCCGCCATGGCGGTATGAAGACCTTCAAAAGCCGCTGGATCTCGTTGTGGCGAAGTCTTCTGTAATGAACCGTCAGTAGTGTCGTCAGTGTAAGTGAATGAATGGATGCGTGTGTGTCAGTATTCAGGTGAGGGTGCCCTCCGCTGGCCAACAGAGGGAATCTCGGGGTTCGTCTCTGTGACACCCAACTTTACCTCACGTTTCGCTTTAAATTATTATAATTTTTTATAATTTAATTTTATAGCTATGCCTATAATTATATGCTGCGATTATATTTATCCATTAGAATTATATATTTTTAATTCTTGTTTTATTCTGATGAATTTGTTAAAAGTATTTATTGTAAAGTGAAGGGAACTAAAAATATCCTGTTGGTACATTATAACATTATTAGGCCAGCCGTTATTATTCCTGAATGTAATAAAATGCAACTAATACATGACTTATATATTTTTTTTCGTCTCTCACAAATGTAATTTATTTTTAGCGTGTTTTTAAAAAACATGCAGCAAATGAAAATTGGCAAATTAATTGTTTAAAATGTGTTACTGTGGATTAACAAATTTACATTATAGTATACTTAGCAAAAGGTCTGGGCATAATCTAGGCTATGTTGTTATTAATTTACAAGTTTTGTGTATGTTTTTATCCAGCCTTATTTGTCATTGCATCTGAAAATAACTTTAAGAAACAATGAAATTATTGTATCATCATATAATTTTTTTACAGTGTGATAACCAGCTGTATTCGTTTTCCATTTCGGAAACCAAGCACCCTCTCTTCTCGTTTATTCTTTAAGAAAATAGTGTTTATTCTTGTAGAAAATAAGGGTCAGAATACTCTCTGTGTTCAATGAAAGAACACAGAGAGTGTAGGTTACTTATGGTGTTTGGATTTGTACTTCAGTATAATGAGCTCCACGTTTAAGGAAAAGTCTAGACTAGTTTATTTATTTTTTTATTTTTTAACTCTCTATTTAACAGCATTAATTTACAATGAAATACGTCTTCTTTCAGGTAGACTGAATGTTTTCCTGCCTTGCTAAATGTTGGGCTCATGATCAATAAGTTGTATTTAATATCAAAACTGCAGACCAAGGCTGCAGACAGCACACCTTGTTTGTTATCTTTATTTTATAAATCCACAAAGTTTTGTTGTTATTATGTCTGTATTTTACAAATAAAAGTAAACCCTTTACAGATTCGATTGATGTATTGCTCTTATCTGTACGATTACAACTGAAAGTGTAATTTAAGTTCTTTTAGGTTATCAGGAGAAAAAGCCTCATAGTGGATCAAGGCCAAAGGTATTTGGATCGTTGGTTTTGTGGGGGATGACCCCACCCCGTTAATGGAGCTGGATCTTGGATATTTTAGTCCTAATACAAACTGAAAGACCCAAACACACTAAAACACACAATACATACCGACAGTGTTACAGGAATTTGTAAACAACTGTATTAGGATCAGCATGTCAAAGTCACATTCAAGTTAAACCAGTTTGGAAAATTCCCAAGACAGTCGCAGCCCTGCATAGTTTAGCTGCAAATCTAATGAAACTCACCTGAACCAGCTAATACAGGTCATTTGCAAACTAACTGAAAGTGATTGGTTGTTCATTCTTCAGGCAAAATGGTTGAAACACATGTTTTGGCATTCTCTAAAAAATTGATAGGGCTTCATTCCTTGATTTGAGTTTAAAGATCTTAAAGTCCAAGAAAAATAGAACCATAATCCAACAATTTAAAGCATATTGAACAGAGAATATGTAGCCTAAAATGTTACATACAACTGGATATAATTAGAGAATGTCACAGTTTTATTCTCAGCACACAGAATAGTAATATTTCGCTGTCATCTGCTTTTGCTTCAGACTTGGCCACAAGTTAAAAAGAAAGAGTGACATGATGTGTAGCCAAGTATGCTGTCCCATACACTTTCCAAAAACAATTATAGCTTTTTAAACAAATTTGATACAAAACAGTTCAATTTTTCTGAGCACAGTAAACAATACTCTACAATACTGTGATACAGCACTCATGATATTTTGATTACCTGTAAATCAGGGTGACAACAACAGAAAACAACATCTACTGAGTTGTTTACAACAAACTTCCAGCATCATTACTGTCAATACTGCCTAAAGATGCTGAAATATTAGCTGTAACACATCTGACATGATGCTGTGCTTCTGTCTTCTTCATGATGGTTTATTTAGAAATACACTGTGTGTTAGTCACGTCGTGAAGAGTGTGTGTGTGTTTCTCCATGATGAGGAGTCTTTCAGTCTGGATGAGGACCTGCAGTTCAGTTCAGTGTGATTATTACTTGTGTTACTGGGGTGGATTACTCAGCAATTCAATATAATGTTAGATCACACAGAAATAAAGTTATCAGAATAGTGTGTAAACTTACCATCATCAATGTAGCACTAGGATGTCATCTATCAAAAAATATAAAGAGTAATGAGTTCAAAAATAACATGCCGTGACGTGTATAGTGTAACTGGAATTGGTTGGTAAGTCAATGTCTTCTCACAGAGCGGTTGATGTTGACTTGTAGTAAATGAATCCAGCAGCTGCTATGATGATTCCCAGCATCAGTCCAGCAGCTCCAGCAGTGAATAACAGCGGCGTACTCCACTCAAACTCAGGCAGAGGAGGGTCTGTGAGGAACACATGGCACTGTATCATCACAGCATGTACTGTCAGATACACACTCTCTGCAGGATTAGATCTGACAGCTGGACAGTGTCCATATTGGCTCTTATTGTGTGATGGATGCTATATTGGTACCGTATTTTTCGGACTATAAGTCGCATTTATTTATTTAGAACCAAGAGAAAACATTACCGTCTCCAGCCGCGAGAGGGCGCTCTATGTCTTCAGTGTAGACTACAGGAGCACCGAGCAGCATAGAGCGCCCTCTCGCGGCTGGACATGGTAATGTTTTCTCTTGGTTCATTTCTCTCGGTTCATGTCAAATTTATTTTGATAAATAAGTCGCACCTGACTATAAGTCGCAGGAACAGCCAAACTATGAAAAAAAGTGTGACTTATAGTCCGGAAAATATGGTATGTGAGAGTCTGGTGTCTCTTACTCCAGTCATAGATCATGGGTTTCTCGAAGCCGGCGTGCTCCACCATACAGGAGATCTTCTCTCCAGCTTCGGGAGTGTACTCAAGCTCCGTGTGAATCTGGTGGTACCAGTCTCCGTTAGGCATCTTCTGAGTGGAGGTCACGTCAGAGGTCACCACTGCACCGTCCCTCAGCCAGGACACTTTGATTTTCTCAGGGTAGAAGTCGTATGCACTGCACATCAGCAGCGATGGATGTCTGCTGTCGCCCTGCTGCACTAAACTCAGCTTCACGACTGGAGCCACTGAACCAGGAAGAGCCAAAATTACATCTGACTATACACATTACCAGTACACCATTTAGAAATGTGCCACATACCTGCTTTATCATGGATAGATGTTTTGTACAGTTCAGCATTAGGTTTACAGAATCTATCAACTTCAGCCTTAAATTGCTGTATGATTGCTGGGTCTTTGTTCCAGTTCTCTGCAGTTCTCACTCCAACCTCAGTAAACCCCACGAACCTCCCCACAGTGCTGTTGAACTGTACGTACAGATATTTATTGAAGTAATAGCTATCCAAGAACACCATGTCACTGAAATCACTGGAGCTGTAGATGCACTGTTGCCAATTGAAGTTATAATATCCATTCGCTGAGAAACAATCAGACAGACACAAGCACTTGAACACATCAGCCAGTTGTTGTTGTTAATAGCATCATGTCACGTTCATATTATTCAAATATCTGTTCTTTTTCTTTACTACATCTGAGGGTCCACTAACAGAACCATCATAAGTAACAGTGTTTCAGAATATGTTACTGTTAATACCCCACAAACACCAATGTATCCACATTATTTCTAACTTCTTCAGTGTGTGTTAGTGTGGTGTGTTCCTCTCACCTGCGCCGGTGAAGACAGACAGCAGGAGGATGTGACGGAGACTCCAGAGCTTTGGCAGAGACATCTTCACGACTGAGAGCAGACCATACTCTCTCTCTCTTCATGATCAACAGATGAGAGTCTAAAACCACTGTCCAATCAGACGCTGTTTGCTCATGTGTCACGTGTTGCTGAGCAATATCCTGCTTTCATTTTAAAATCACACTACAAAAAATCTTAATAATGGTTAACTCTGTAAACTCCATGTCCTTTTTACTTACATTCCTGAAAAAACCTGCAAGCTTCCGACAACCTGTCCAGGTTTAGAGGAGACACACTTTTCCATTTTATTTTTATTTATTTATTTATTTATTTTGTTCATTATTAAACCATTAAACTGTGAACAAGGAAGGGTCCTAGAGGAACATTTATTTGTCTGGTGGGAACTGCGTTGGTAGCTAGTTCCTATAACAGAGTTTCTGTAACGACTCAGGCTGCGTTTCACTTCCCTCTTAGACACACACTCGTGAACTTCCCTAAGCACTACTCTCAGGTGAATCCTGCCTTTCTGAGGTGTTTCACTTCATTAAATGTAACAAGGGACGTTTGTTTGGACAGAGCCTCCCTTGACTCCTTGATCTTGACCGAACGAGCGAGTCTGTTTTATATGCACTCTTCAGACCTCTCTATAGACCACAATGCAACATGATTATGACGTCACCGCAGATCAAATTTCATTTACATTACATTAATTATTTTCCTAAATTTTCAAAACAGCCCAAACATACCTATTAGGGATGGTCATGTTCACTGAATCACATCGGAGCATTGGCATAAAAGTTAAGGATGCAGTGCATTGATTTATAAAAGTGTGCATTTGCATATGTGTGTGTTATATCACAATGCATTGTTTTTAACATTTGCATCGGTGAAAACTAGTTTCTTTATATGTAGATTGATTTCTCGTCCCCAAGCAGTTTGTCAAGTGCATTCTCTCATCACTGCTGCTAAGTGAATACGATACATCCCAACATTAGAGAGTCACATAGATCATATATTAACATGGTAGAGATAGAGCTGCATCTTCCACACCATAACTGCAAATCCAGTGTTTGGAATCACTTTGGGTTTACAAGAGAGATGAAAATTTAGATAAAAACACATACAATTTGTAAAATATTTTGTGCCAGTGTAAAATATACAGGCACCAACACATTGAATCGCATTATTGAAAATAATGGTCTCCTTAAAGAAACTCACTCTGGGGCGCAGCTTGAATGTTTTTAAGTCCATGTGAACTGGAAGCTGCGGCCGACTTTATTTCAGGATGGTGATGTATGGAAACTTTAGGTTTTATTTGATGCAGACATTAAACTTATGTGTGAAAGGGTTAATGTGCATTTGAATGCTTACAATGTTGTGAAGTGCTTAAAATTACTAACATTTGTAGATGTAAAACAAAAAGCCATTGATATGTAAATCAATTTAACCAGATTAAACAACCAGTTAAATATAATTTCTGAGCATTCAAATGCACGTGAATAAATGAGCTGTTAGTCAGTGTATAACATCTGATAAAAACAATTGTAGAAAGTGACTGCTTTATATCACTGTAAAGTACACTTCTACACATCTGTGCCTTCTCAGTCCCTGCAAGCTTTATTTCCAACGGCTTATTCCAGGTGTACAAAGAAATACACTGCCATAGACATTTCAATTTTATTAATTTAGCTTAATAATAGTAAAAGATTTGAAACATGTTCAAAACTCTGAAACAAAATTTGAGTTCATGACAAAATCACCTACATTTAGCATGAAGGTAGCAGAAGTGTCTTATTTGAATGATGGAGTAATATTCAGATTTATTTGGATTACTGATGAACTGCAAATGTCATGTCTTCAGAATCCTGCAGAAACGGTCTTTGACTGGGTCCACTGCATTAAATGTTTGATGTTTTTGGCCATGTCTGGCGTGTCAGTCACCGTTGCTTTAATGATGAAGAAGAGTCCAGTAGCGACTCCCAGAAGCCCCAGAGTCAGTCCCACTCCACAGAAGAGCGCCGGACCCACACTGGGCAGGACAGCAGCCGCCGCCGGGACGCCTGGGGATTAGAGGAACATGTTAGATGAATTCAGTGTATGAATGTGAGAACAGCTGTTGAGCAGATTTACAATCCTCTCGGCGCTCACTGTTTCATCTGTCACAGAATCAGTGCTGCTGATTTTAAATCAACTCTTTGTAAACGGCTCTTACTCCATATTCTGGTCTGCGGTTGGCCCTGGAGCGCTTGGTGGTTCACTGTGCAGCTGTAGATGTCTTTCTCTTCAGGAGTGATCTTCAGAGAGGAGAAGACGTGGAAGGATCCGTCTCTATTCGGCCGATACTGACTCAGACTCACGTCTCCTGTCACAATCACATTGTTCTTAGCCCACGAGACGTTGACAGGTGGAGGAAAGAAGGCCATCACGTGACAGATGAGCGTGTTTTCAACACCCAGCTGCACATAGTTCCTCGGATAGATGGATGTCTCCGGAGGATCTGTGAACACACATAACTGTGTTGAACTCTGCAGCAGTACATCTGACCTCTTTCAATTAAAATACAGGAATAAGAACACTAATATCATATTTAATAGTTATTGAATTTAATAGTTTGACAGTTGAATTCATAACATGTAGCTCATAAAGTGCCTGTTAAAAAATATATTAATTTTTCCCAGTGCAAATTCATGTCGTACCCATTTCCTCTGGTGGGCTCTTGTAAGCTTTAATGAGTACAGCCAGGTTTTGTTTGCATACTTCTTGCTGTGCAACACTTGCTTCATAAAATCCTGAAAAGCTCATAGGATCTGCGAAATCAGGTAACGTAACGACTCCTGTCTTCTGATTGAAGTCGGCGTGCCACGCCTCCTCTCCGTCAGATCCAATCATAGACTCGTTATCTGTTCCAGAGCATCCAGTAGTTGAGAAATCGTTATGCTCTACTGAAATGGAAGAAACATCAAAAGACAAATTACATATCAGATATAACTAATGTGTTTTGGCAATTAACACAAAACCTTTTTTTGTCAATTATTCAAAGCACCAGGCTTTCCAAATGTGCAGATGTTCTATACAGCCGTTGTTAACACCCAATATACTAAATGACCTTCAGTCATCCGTTAGCTAACTAGTCACATGATGATCGAAATAAATGTACAAAAAGGTTAAACTTTATTTTAAGGTGTCCTTGTTACAGTGTAATTAAACATTTAAGTACTGAGTAATATTAATAAACTACGTGCACTTACTATATGGTTAGAATGGTGACACTTTATTTTGTCATGATACAGAGTACTTAGTAGTAGCCGTTGTACTTGCATGAAACAGCCTGTACTTACAGTTAGTAATTATGTAGATGTAACAGGCAGATTCTGTGTGTTACACATGAGTCTGTTACACAGCTACTTATACACTTAACTACAATCCTGATACACTGTAGCTTATGTCTGTGTACTTCCATTAATAATTATGTTATATATAAAGTCTGCAACACAAATGTAACAATATTTTGGTTACATAAGTATCTGTGTAACAGACTCGTCCTTGCAACATGTGTAACAGTAGCTGCCTATATCTATATCTATATACCTGACATCTACATTAAAATAAAGTGTGACCATTAGGATTAGTGTTAGGATTAGGGTTACTTGCATGTAATTGTGCATAATTATTTGTCATTATTAATGTAAGTAAATGTAACATGTATCAAGGAGACCTTAAAATAAAAAGTGTTTCCAAAAAGTGCATTTAGAAATCTATTTTAACAATATACACCACCATTCAAAACTTTGGGGTCTGCATGTTTTTTGTTTTAACTTCAATAATAAATCAGCATATCCACCATTTTCTTCCTGTAAGAGCGATCGCATCTATTTGTAAATTTTATTTTTTATTTTTAAATTTTTGTTTAATGCATGTGGTTATTGTTCTGGTTATTTCCCTAAAGCAGCTAATAAACACTTACTTCTACTTTAAAGAATAAGGTGGATTAGAATGGTTTCTGAAGATCATGTGACACTGAACACTGGAGTAATGATGCTGAAAACTCAGCTTTGATCACAGAAATAAACTGAATTGACCACTAAAATATATATTTTTTTTATCAAAATACATGCAGCCTTGATGAGCATAAGAGACTTCTTAAAAAAAAAAAATCTGTACTGATGCCAAACTTTTAAACAGTAGTGTATATCGCTTAAGGAATTACTGCAAACATGAAATCATACATCTGTGTACGGGCTTTTCATATAAAAATCAGTGTAAATATTTTTATATGCAAAGTATGAACTTACACTGAGCATGAGCTGAGAGAAAAGCAGTGAAGGTAAGAATGGGCAGATACAGCTCCATGTTTGTCGATGACAGAGGAACTTTAGCCGAAGTGAATGAGAGCAGGCAAAACTTAGTTTCAGTTTGTTAAACACCTCCTCCGCTCAGAATTTAACCCTTACTGTGACACTGCTGTATCCAGGGGTGGAGGGGGAAACAAAAAAACTGAGGGACTGTCTTGTTGGTTCCACTTTATATTAGCTGTCCTCAACAATTATGTACTTACATGACAGATTAACCACTTGATACAATGTACTTATGTTCTTTCATTGCACTTATAAAGTACCTGCATGTTCAATCTGTAGTTATAATAGTGTACTTGTCTTGTATATTTAAGATGTAAGTACACAACATAACTGCAATATTTTAACTTAAATTATAACTACTCTGCAGTCTCTGTTTACAGGTGTAAAACATTTTTGACAGCAATGTGATTAATATACTATATATTATTCAATGCATTATTATGGATGAAACAAAGGATTTCAGAATACAGCAGAATACACCAATGTAGATCCAGTGATCACATTTAGCACATTACAGCACATCGAGAGGGGCAACAGATAAAACTTCCGGTTTCGGAGAGGACGTTGGCGCACGTTTGGCTGCCACTTCTCCTGCCGTATTTTTAGTTGTTTATTATTTTAATTAATTTTAAACTCTTCTGAATAATTTTAAACTCTTCTGAGTCTTAACCTGCTGCTGGATTTCCATATATTTACCTTTACTGAGCCAGCGTTTTAAAGTGTTTCCCCCTGGTCTATCTGCTGCTGCTCACATCTGGTTGCCGTGATTCACCTGCACTGTCTCTGCCTGTTGCTGCTGTCTCCGTGTGAGATCAAACGAGTCACTGGAGTTGCGTCAAGTTCTCCGTGTGCAATGGCTGTGTAACAACTCTTGGATGTTATCATGCGACTTCATATGATCACCTGGATTATTTGCGATCTGATTTTATCAGGAACCAGCGTAAAGCAGTGGACCGTACTTCTGGACTTCACCATGCTGAGGTACTCTCTCTCTGATCTTTTGTCCCTGGGACACCATTACCGTCCAGATATCAGCGTCATACAAACTTTGCGTTCCATGCAGCTCCTCCGCCGGCCTAGTTATAATCATAGAGGGTCTCGTCAGAGTCGCTCTACTGCCGGTGCTGGAGTCACTGCACTTTGGTCTAACCGCAGGCGCTCGCTGCGTCGTACTTCGGGTTCCCGTGGAATCGGCCATAGTAACCTACGCTATCCAGAGGTTCTCTCTCAAAAACCCGCGGCGAATGTGTGCTGTAGCACTATGCGACTCGCTCACTTCAACACGAGGTCAATAAACAATAAAACGGCACTTATCACTGACACTATCCTTGACAGGAAAATTGATATTCTCTGTCTCAGTGAAACTTGGCATAAAGACAATGACTATCTTAATTTGAACATGTGTGCCCCATCTGGATATAAATATATTGACGTGCCTCGAGCTTCGGGTAAGGGTGGTGGCTTGGCTGCAATATTTGTATCTAATATATCAATTGATGTTATTGATGCTCCTACTGTTTCATCATTTGAATGTCTGGTTTTTAAAGTCAATGGTGCTTCACCTATTCTTGTGCTGCTAATTTATCGTCCACCAAAACCTAATCCTTTATTTTTTTCTGAGTTTACTGAGTTGCTGACACTTCTTAGTCCACTCTGTCCGTCTATGGTCTTGACTGGCGATGTCAATTTCCATATTGATAATCCAAACTGTGTCAAAACTGCTACTTTTTTGGACATTTTGGATGGTTTTGACTTTAAACAGCATGTTACTTTTCCGACCCATAGGCTGGGCCATATATTGGATGTGGTATGTTCTGCTGGTGTTGGTATCCAATCTCTGGATAGTATCGACATGAGTATAAGTGATCATAGACTTATTACTTTTGACATAAATGTTATGTCTTCACGATCTATTTCTGAGCGCACTATCAAATTCCGTAACATCAAGCACATGGACTTCACTCTTTTTTCGACTTTTGTCTCTGGGCTTCCCACTACTAACTCCGTGGAGCACTATAATTCCATGCTTTCCTCACTTTTGGATGAGTTCGCACCTGTGCGAGAACGGCTTGTTACTTTTAGGAAACCCTGTCCATGGTTTACCCCGGATTTACGTTTAATGAAAGCTGCCGGAAGACAATTAGAACGGCAGTACAAAAAATCTGGCCTGACGGTGCACAGGCTTCTTTACACTGAACAACAGTCTGCTTACCATTCTGCTTTGAATACTGCACGTAAGAGCTACTATTCAAGCATTATTGGTAACGCTGCAACAAATACTAAATCGCTGTTTAAGACTGTTGACAATCTTCTCAAACCGACTAAGGCCGTTGTTCATTCCTCTGTTGAACAGTGCAATAAGTTTCTTCATTATTTCACTGGTAAGGTTGAGGATATATATAGCACTTTAAATACCATCACTCCTCTTGAGCTAGTTAATATCCAGCCTTCAAACTTCCCAACTACTACCTTTTCAAACTTTGAAATGGTCGGAGATGATTTTATTATAAGTACAGTGAAGTCCATGAACTCTACAACCAGTATTTTAGATCCGGTTCCCTGCTCGGTCATCATGAACTGCCTTGCATCAATCTGCCCTTTTATGACTTCAATTGTGAACTTGTCATTGACCTCTGGAATTGTTCCTCCAGAACTAAAAATAGCTGCCATTACACCAGTCCCTAAGAAGAATGGTTGTGATGTATCTGATTTATCCAATTACAGGCCGATTTCTAACCTCCCATTCTTGGCTAAAGTTCTTGAGCGTGTTGTGGCTGTTCAGTTAAATAATCACCTAGCTCTTAACAGTCTCTTTGAACCTTTTCAATCTGGGTTCAGAAGAGGGCATAGTACTGAAACCGCTTTAATTAGGGTCATAAATGATCTTCTTATCACAGCGGATTCAGGTGCATACAGTATTTTGGTCTTGTTAGACCTCAGTGCTGCTTTTGACACTATATGTCACTCTCTTCTGCTTGACAGGCTGGAAAATTGGTTGGGTCTTTCTGGAGCTGTCCTCAATTGGTTTCGGTCTTATTTAACTAAACGTGCCCAGTTTGTTGGCTTGGGTAACTATAAATCAGATACCGTGCCTGTTCGACAGGGAGTTCCTCAGGGTTCAGTACTGGGTCCAATATTATTTAATATTTATATGCTTCCACTTGGGCAGATCATTAGGAAACATGGTCTTGGGTATCACTGCTATGCGGATGATACGCAGATTTACATCACCACTAGTCCTGATGTCCATTGCTCATTAATAGCTTTACGTGGTTGTTTAGCAGAGATCAGTAACTGGATGCATAACAACTTCCTGAAGCTGAATGGCTCCAAAACTGAACTGATGCGGATTGGTACAGTGGCAGCCACACGTAAGGCCGAGCAGATCAGTTTGATTGTTGATTCCTGCACGGTAATCCCCACTTCACAGGTGCGAAATCTTGGTGTCATTTTTGATTCACAATTATCATTTGAAGCACACATAAAACACATCTCTAAAACTGCATTTTTCCACCTGAGAAACATAGCTCGACTTAGACCTTTTCTCTCTTTTGCAGACACAGAAAGGCTTATACATGCCTTCATAACAACTAGGTTAGATTATTGTAATGCCTTGTTCTCTGGCCTTCCAGCTAAATCGTTGAGCAAGCTTCAGTATATACAAAATTCTGCCGCTCGTGTGCTCACTTGTACTTCTCCTCGTGAACACATTACACCGGTTCTTTCACAATTACACTGGCTTCCCGTAAATGCGAGAATTGATTTTAAAATTCTTACTTTAACATACAAGGCACTTCATGGGACTGCACCTGAGTATCTTTGTGAACTCATCAGCCCTTATATTCCATCACGCTCTCTTCGCTCTACTAACTCTCTTTCACTTAACCAGCCATCATGCAAGCTAAAGACCATGGGGGAAAGAGCCTTTTCATATAAAGCCCCTAAGCTATGGAATGTACTTCCTCTGCACGTCAGAAATGCACCAACGTTGGATGATTTTAAAAAGTTGATTAAGTCACATTTATTCAAGACTGTCTTTCTATAATGAATTGTTGTATTGCTTTTGGTGTTTTGTTTTACTTTATTTATTACTTTATTACTGTAGCGCTTTGGGTCTAAGAAAAGCGCATTACAAATAAAATGTATTATTATTATTATTATTATTACAGCTGCTCCGGAAGTTTGATTTCATCTAGTTGTACACCTCACGTGCTGTAAACAGCAAGCAAATAGCATCTTCTCAGCAAGAAGGAAATACGGTTTCATTTGATAACATTAGTTACTGCATTACGTAACAGGAACTAACAACAAATAATATATTTTAAAGCATTCTTTGCTGGTGTTAGTTAATAAAAAATGTTCTTGTTCATGTTAGGTCACAGTGCATTAATTAATCCAAACAAATACATTGTAAATAAGCATTAACACTAAAAACGTATTAAAATTAATAAATGCTGAGGTCAACATTAACTAAGTTTAATAAATGCTATATAAGTATTGTATAATATTATTAAGTATTGTATAGGTCGGCAACTTGAACGTCTTTACAAAAAACTGCTCACACTATTCACAAAGAAATGTACAATTACCATATCTAACGTTATAGGGACTCCATTGCTAGCACCAAAACCCACTACTACTCTAGTTTAATCACTGCCAATAAAGGAAACTCAAAGTCACTGATTTCCCTACTTAACAATATCATCCAACCCCAGGACTTTCTCCCCCCTCAATTGTATACAATCTCCTTCTGCAACTGCATAACGTCCTTCTTTACTGAAAAAAAGAAAAACATCCACCAGCACCTTGGAACAATCCCTCACCTAAACATCTTAGCTGACTTTCAACCATTCACTCACTCATTCTCCTCCTTCCAGCTCCCCGCTATTTCAGAAATTACAGAACTCATCCGGAAAACCAAGCCATATACTTGTCAACTTGGTCCCCTCCCCACACAACTTTTTAAAGCCTGCCTTCCCTTCCTGGTCACCCTCATTTCTGCTATCATTCACTCCTCTCTCACCACTGGAGCTGTCCCTACATTCTTCAAAACTGCTACCATTACCCCAATTTTGAAAAAACCTGGTGCCGACCCCTCCGACTTCAATAACTTATGTCCTATATCCAATCTACCCTTCACCTCCAAAATCCTTGAAACAACAGTTGCCTCTCAACTCCATTCTCACCTATCACATAATAACCTGTATCAACAGTTCCAGTCCGGTTTCCACCCACTCCATAGCACTGAAACAGCACTTACCAAAATCACCAACGACCTTCTTATGGCAGCTGATTCTGGACTCCTCACCATCTTCATTCTCCCCGACCTGAGTGCAGCCTTTGATACCATCTGTCACACCACCCTCCTCAACAGGCTTTCTTCGGCGTCGGCATCACCCACACTCCGTTAGACTGGTTCACATCTTATCTCTCTGGCCGCACTCAGTATGTTAAGCTAAAATCTTTTAAATCCATTCCCTCCTCCGTCACTACGTGTGTGCCCCAGGGCTCAGTCCTGGGGCCCCTACTTTTCATAATTTACCTCCTTCCACTCGGCAATATCTTCCGCAAATTTAACATTCACTTTCACTGTTAAGCTGATGACACCCAACTCTACCTCTCCACTAAACCCTCATCCCCTCTCCCGCCCACTTCTCTTATTGATTGCATCTCTGAAACAAAAACCTGGTTAACCCAAAACTTCCTCAAATGAATCAGTAATAAAACTGAGGTTCTCCTCATTGGCTCCAAATCCACTCTATCCAAAAGCGATAGTTTTTTCTCACTTTTGATAACTCCTCCGTTTCACTATCCCCCCAGGTTAAGAGTCTGGGTGTCATCCTTGACGGCACACTATCATTTCAATCCCACATCAATACCATTACCCGGTCTGCCTACTTCCACCTACGAAACATCAATCGCCTCCACCCATCCCTTACCCCCCACACTGCTGCCATCCTTTTCCACAGTCTAGTCACTCCCATCTGGATTACTGTAATTCTCTCCTCTTTGGCCACCCTCACAAATCTCTCCATAAACTTCAACTGGTCCAGAACTCAGCTGCCCCCATCATAACTCGAACCCCCTCCATTCAACACATCACTCCTGTCCACCAACAGCTCCACTGGCTCCCTGTCCAGTTACGCATCCAATTCAAAATCCTTCTGTTTACATTCTAGGCCATACACAATCTTGCCCCCCCCCCATACTTGTCTGATCTCCTCCAGGTTCCCACTCCCTCCCGTTCCCTTAGATCCTCTTCCTCCATACACCTGTCTGTCCCCTCTGCCCGTCTCACCACCATGGGGAGCAGAGCATTCAGTCGCTCTGTTCCCCGTCTCTGGAATTCATTACCACCCCAACTTAGAAACATTGATTCATTCCCCCATTTTAAATTGCAACTCAAAACACATCTGTTTAAAACTGCCTATTCCATTTGATGTCAATTGTTTTGCCGCTTTCTGTTGTTTTTTTCTGACTTATAATGTTTTATGTATTCCTGTACGGTGTCCTTGAGTGCAGAGGAAGGCGCCTTTAAATAAAATGTATTATTATTATTATTATAATGTTAGCTCATGTTAACTAATGTAGTTCACTTGATGAAACCTTCCAGTGTGTTGATACTCAAACTAAAGTGTACCTACATGCAGGTCATTAATTACATGCAGAATAAAATTATAGTGTTCTTTTTTAAACTCAATGTTGTTAGGACATGCAAAGAAAAACAACACACGGAGTTATGAAATCTTTCTCTTTTTTTAGTGAAAACATCAGATAAACAGGAACAATCTATTTTTGACTACTTTAATTTTGAGAAAAGGTACCGAAAATGCATAAAAGACCCCAAACTATCAAACAGAACATGAAACAGAACCCTAACAGGGTAAGCAATATGAAAAGTTCTTCTTCAAATGTTATCAACTGCTGTAAGTTAATTCTGTTCTAAACCAATCAGCGTTTAACTTAAAAAAAAAATTCCTTTACAGTGGAAAACTCATTATTGCCCAAAAAATGTACTGTAGTACTGTTACTACTTGTGATCCATTTACAGTTGCTTCCTTTTGTGTATTTGGGTACATTTAATTGGAGGGTTGCTCAGACCATTATTCATGAACATTGAACTGAGTTATCCTTTACAGATTAGTAAATAAAATAAGATAAAGGTAACTCAGCCCTCTAGTGGTTAAACTACATATAACACTATGATTTACTACAATAATCACATCATTTCTATTTTAAAAAAATATATAATAATAGTAAAAAATTAATAGGTCTAAACAGTTAGTCTTTGACTTTCAGTATGCCCTATACTTTGCTGTGGGGGTGGAGTTTGATTATTCAGAGGTGAGTCTTTACATCTTTGCTCAACACTTTTTGCAAGCCAGTATAAAAGCAGAAATATTAACATTATCGTAATGGTTGCTTTTTTGAAACAGGCTAATATGCCAAGCATAAGGAGATGGTGGTGTGCACTCCTACCTGAAGGCTCTGGGTTAATTTTCAGTCTAATATAAACTTGGTTCTTTTAATTGTGATGATTTTGGCTCACATTTAACAAAAATTCATAAAAACAAATTAGAATATGATGATGTGCCAATCAGCTGATCAACTCAAAACTCCTTTAAATGTTTCCCGAGCCTTCAAAACGGTCTCTAAGTTTTGTTCACTAGGCTACACAATCATGGGGAAGACTGCTGATCTGTCAGCTGTCCAGAAGGCAATCATTGACACCCTTCACAAAAGGGTAAGCCACAAACATTCATAGCCAAAGAAGCTGACTGTTCACAGAGTGCTGTATCCAAGCATGTTAACAGAAAGTTGAGTGGTGAACTTCACAAGGAATGGACTGAGGCTGGGGTCAAGGTATTAAGGGATCAAGAGCCACCACACACAGACGTGTCAAGGAATTTGCTGAACCACAGACAATGTCAGAGTCGTCTTAACTGGGCTAAGGAGGAGAAGAACTGGACTGTTGCCAAGTGGTCCAAAGTCCTCTTTTCAGATGAGAGCAAGTCTTGTATTTCATTTGGAAACCAAGGTCCTAGAGTCTGGAGGAAGGGTGGAGAAGCTCATAGCCCAAGTTGCTTGAAGTCCACTGTTAAGTTTCCACAGTCTGTGATGATTTGGGGAGCAACATCATCTGCTGGTGTTGGTCCATTGTGTTTTTTGAAAACCAAAGTCACTGCACCCGTTTACCAAGAAATTTTGGAGCACTTCATGCTTCCACGAAGTCTCTGTTCACCTCCACCATCGAGACAGCCATTACATCATCGAATGCCACGGCTTTACCATCCATCCTTCCCATTGGAAAATGGACCGTTGTGAGATTGAGACAAGCGCTGTTAAATTCTGAAGTTACATTTTCTCGAAAAAAGAGCAAAGTCGTCTCTGTCGATGACTCTAACCATCCCGTTACACGTTTTTGGTTCCAAAAACACTTAAAACTGATCCTTGAAAATTTCCAGCTACTCATTTCGCATTGGGGCAGCAACTACAGTAGCTCAAAAGGGCCTCTCTCAGAATCAGATACAGGCCCTTGGTCGTTGGTCATCAGACATTTTTAAAAGTCACATCAAGTATAATCAAAGCCACATAAAGGCAGCCCATGTAGCCCTGATCAGTTAAAAAAATAAAATAAATTCAGCGTTTGTAAATCATGTTGTTTACTCGATTAATCAGAGGCTCTCCTTATCAATGCTTTAAGTCACCGCTCATTTGAAGGGCCAAAAAAAGGTCAAAGTAAGGGCCTTCCAGCCCTCATCAAAAATCTCCTCACCTATTCAGCATTGAACAGGGCTCTCCCTTCCGGTGCAGCAGGGCCATGACTCCCTTCAGTCACAGTGTGAGCCTTCCATCTGTCGTTGAGTTGCGCTGCATGCTCAACGGTGGAAAGAGCCCGCAGGCCCCCTTTGGTCATTGTGAGAGCCCTCCATCCGACACATCAAATCACGCCTTATATCTAGTCGCAAGGGGGATGCTCCCTTCCAGTGCAGCAGAGATGCTGTTCCCATCGGACGCAGCGAGAGTCCCTCCATCAGTCACATCTCCTACCTCACTCAGCATCGGACGGCGCTCCCCTCCCGGTGCAGCAGACCCGTCGGCTCCCTTCGGTCACAGGGTAAATCTTCAGTCTGTCATTTTGAGTATGATGTATACTTGTCAGTGGACGGGAGATCTCCCTCCCGGTGCAGCAGAGCCGTCGGCTCTCTTCGGTCACAGGGTCAATCTTCAGTCTGTCGTTTTGAATTTTTTATATACTTGTCAGTGGATGGGGGATCTCCCTCACGGTGCAGCAGAGCTGTCAGCTCCCTTCAGTCACATGGTCAATCTTCAGTCTTTCGTTTTGAGTATGAAGTATACTTGTCAGTGGCCGGGGAATCTCCCTCCCAGTGCAGCAGAGCCGTCGGCTCCCTTCGGTCACAGGGTAAATCTTCAGTCTGTCATTTTGAGTATGATGTATACTTGTCAGTGGACGGGAGATCTCCCTCCCGGTGCAGCAGAGCCGTCGGCTCTCTTCGGTCACAGGGTCAATCTTCAGTCTGTCGTTTTGAATTTTTTATATACTTGTCAGTGGATGGGGGATCTCCCTCACGGTGCAGCAGAGCTGTCAGCTCCCTTCAGTCACATGGTCAATCTTCAGTCTTTCGTTTTGAGTATGAAGTATACTTGTCAGTGGCCGGGGAATCTCCCTCCCAGTGCAGCAGAGCCGTCGGCTCCCTTCGGTCACAGGGTCAATTTTCAATTTGTCGTTTTGAGTATGATATATACTCGTCAGTGGACGGGGGATCTCCCTCCCAGTGCAGCAGAGCCGTCGGCTCCCTTCGGTCACATTTTCGGTCACATTCACAGGGTCAATTTTCAATTTGTTGTTTTGAGTATGATATATACTTTTCAGTGGACGGGGGATCTCCCTCCCAGTGCAGCAGATCCGTCAGCTCCCTTCGGTCGCAGTCGGAGCCCTCAATCTGATGCATCAAACCAAGCCTCATTTTCAGTCGCAAGGGGAGCTCTCCCTTCCGGTGCAGTAGATCCGCAGCTACCTTCGGACCCAGCATGAGGGCCTTCTCTCTTCTCAGCATGCATATTTTGGGAGGGAACTAAAATTTCGCTCTCTTGCTGCTGTCCCATGCCTTTAAGCTTCTTTTGGGGAGTTCTTTGGGCTTGGGCTATGTTCCAGGCCCTGAGCACTCCCCCAGGACAGCACGCCAAAATATGCTTTAGATCAGATGTAAGGGTGAACTCTTGAATTTATGTTTTATTTACAAAGTTTGGGAGGAGCACGATCAGATAATCAACCAATTTGGCACAGACGCATCTCGTTTAGCTAATCATCTTAACTAGCACAACAGGTGTATATATATGCAGCCTTCCTACCTCTGTCCTATGACAGTTTTTCTGCATCCCTCCTCCACTCCTCACTTATAATCTATTTTTATCCCACATTAGGGATAGGGGAGTTCTTTGGGTTCGGGGTATGAGGTGGATTACTCATGGAAAGAATTCACATTCGGCATATCTGCTCTTCGTTTTCTTTTGATTTTATGGCGGGTTGCGAACCAACTTGAAATGTGCGCCACCTACTGTGATGGGGTGTGAAGAGAATGAGCTAGGCATTCCTAAATCCTATTTTATCCCATGGTCTTTCTGAATACTGGATTCTGATTGCCTGGCTTGGACTGCATTTATTTGTTTTCCTGAATTTAGACCGTAGTTTAATAAGCTGGTTATTGTGAATTCCTGGTACCCTAATGCTTGTAATTCTTCCTTAAGAATCCTCCTCTCTCTTTCATATGCCTTACATATCTTCATGAAGTGCTCTACTGTCTCCTCTATTAAACTATTGTCACATGTGTAATGCTTCCCTATAATGTGTAAAGTATGATTTAGATTTGTTCTTTTTTACTTAAGTTGTGAATTATTTTGCTTTTTTATGGTTCATTAAATCTTGTAACAGTGCTGACCTGTATGGCATGAGTCCCAAAATGTCTGCCATTTCCTATTCCCACCGAGTGAAATGTTTGAATTTGGTTCATTCATCTTTAATGATTCTTTGGCTATTTTTGCATGTCTGCTTAGCACACCTGCTCCACTTCCTGATGGCACGTGATGCACATGATTGTTGCAAATTTTCTTTTGTCACATGAAGAAAGTTTAAAAAGTTTTTAACACTTAAGTTTGAAAATAGGAGTCAATTTCATGAATTCTCAAATCTTGAGACTAAAAGGGTACTTTGAGAAGCATGATAAATAATAATTTTAGAAACATTTGATGATAATGATCTTTTAAAAAGCCATTGCCTTTGGTTTTGGATGTTATCCCTTCTCTAGATTTTCCATTGATTATATCCTTGTTTTCATTACAGTAACATCTCTTCTTGCATCTAGTTTGGTTTTAAAAATAAAGGTGCTCAAAAGGTTCTTCAAAACAATAGCATAGAAGAACCATTTTTGTTCCACAAAGAACCATTCAGTCAAAGGATTTTTAAAGAACCATCTCTTTCCTTCCTTTTTATAATCTGAAGATGTTAAAGGTTCTACATGGAACCATTTAGACAAAAAAAGGTTATTCTATGGCATCGTGAAGCACCTTTATTTTTAAGATGGTACATCTCTGAGATTCAGACACTGGGCAGCAGGTCCACGAGTTCAGGATCTGTTGACTGTTGTCAAGAAGTAATTCAATACAGCTGCCCTACAGCAGCCTTTTATCTGCTATAGAGGTGAGTTTTCCCCAGTTAACAGAAACACATTTAAAATAAAAGGTTATGTTGCCTATTTTCTATGTTGACTTTAACTTTGTATTTCTCTGGCCGTGTTGATCAGAAATCACACTGTCAGACTGTATTACGTCCTGTAATACAGCTAAATAACACCACTCGTTCTCACCAACATGCTTGCTGTTGATGTTATCCAGATTTAAGGATAATATGTAGTCTGTCAGTACATATGGAATGATGTTTCATGGATTTTTTCTTGCGGGACTTTCAGATGAGTGAAAAGCTGAAGAGCATGGGACTGGAAAGTGAGAGGAAAATAAGCTGGAGAAAGAAAGAGGTGTTTCATCAGGAGAACAAACAAGCAGGCAATTCAAAGAATGACAGTAATAATCTATTAAAGTAAAAGTAAGCACTGGATACGTCAAAGCTTGAAAGAACTACTGCAGAAAGCATTACACAGACCTGCCACCATCCACAACTCAGAGAAACAAAGCAGCTCAGCGGTGGATTCCATCAGGATAAAGGGTCTGGATCAGTCTCGTTTGGGACTCTTGGGAAGGGTTTGACAAATCGAGCAACTTTTTTATTTTAATAAACACACAAGCCCAAGTTCATCTACTTACCTGGGGGAGTTTCATCCAGGAAAACAGAAATAACCCCAAAATGTATCATTAGGTCACACAGATTCGCTTCTCTAATAAAAAAAGGTAGTCAGGAAATGTACGGATAATATAAAAATACCAAATTAATTCACAAAAAAAAAATACGTGTGCCACCCCTGTCAGCTCTCTGTCTCTCAAAGGACACTTCACAAAAAGAAAATACTCAAATTATAAACATAAACATGTTACAGGAAAAAAAAACATATACACCATTCAACAAACAAGAACGACACCAATCCACAGGAGTGATAACCAGCACCAGTTATCCAAAAATACACTTCCACACACACCACTGTGCACTCAGATCACACACCCCAACACTTCAAAGTGTCCCACAACACCACCGCCACAAAAGATCCTTCACCTGTGGGACCCCAGCTCAAAAACACAGCAATCTTAAAAAAACTGTTGAAATCATGGTTTTATATTGTATATCAACAATATACAAATATAAAAATAACACACACACTAGTTACGAGGTAGACAGGACTCACACGGAGCAACCAACTAGTCTGTATGGCTCCAATACTCAAATAAATTATCCCCCCCTCAATAATCAATATTAAATGTAGCTAAAAGTAATTGTTTGCAATAACCTACCTTAAAAAAAATGTATATCATGTGGGTTTACGCAAAAAGCATTTCATACAGTAGTTACTTAGTTAAAACAGGTGCATTGTACATATTAATGTAAGTATAATTTGGTGTCTTCAGGTGTGTCAAACTTGGTGTCAGAGGTTTCTACAGTTCAATTTCCATTTCCAGGTTTATCTGAACCAATCAATGAAATGCATATGTTTCAGGAAATGTTAAAGTAATTATCAAAACCTCTAATAAACACAAATATGAGGGGCAGGGGATTTGCTAGACTACGTACATGGCTAAAGGTATGGTCCATATTGCAGTTTTTCTGTTGTAGACAAAAACTGAACCAACATGTAAAAGTGACCAAAGATCATGTGTTTTGTTTTGCTTATGGGCAGCAGTAGTGTTGCGTCATCACTCTTTTAGATGTATAGGACTCTCCTGACGTGACAGTAACAGTTGAACGTATGAGGATTTACAAACAGAAAGGTAAGAAATTACAATTGGAATAAGACTTTTAATGTTTCTGAAAGAAGTCCTTTATGCTTAACAAGGCTGCATTTATTCAATCAATGATACAGTTGTGAAATATTATTACAGAATAAATAACTGTACTCTATTTTAATGTTTTAAAATGTGATTTATTCCTAATGCAAAGCTGAATTCAGCCGTCATCAACCTTCAGTGTCCTTCAGAAATCATCCTAATATGCTGTTCAGTTATTATTTACAATATTAACTATAGTGAATTAAACTGAAAAGGAGTGGTGATGGGGAGGTAAAATTGGTTTCCAGAGTACATTTATGTTTTCTCTCTGTGCATTAAAGACATTTGACACAAACTGCTGCAACACTTCTACCTTAAACAACAAGGTAAATATTTATGATAATAATAATAATGGCATGCTCTTAAATTTGCAAAGGAATTGCCTGGCATGGGGAACGAAGTGATGGTTCAAATTATTTTGTTAGTATTTTGCGTTATACTCCAGTCTCAAGACATCTTCAAGATAATCTTTTTTCCCAAAAAAATGTTCGTCCAGATGAGACGTGTAGACATGCAAATGAGCTTTTTGAATATGAAAATTATTCACATCTTGTCAGCACAAAAAATCAGCATGTATTTGTTTGTGCGTGCGTGTGCGTGCGTGTGTGTGTGCGTGTGTGTGTGTGTGTGCGTGTGCGTGTGTGTGTGCGTGTGCGTGTGTGTGTGTGCGTGTGTGTGTGCGTGTGCGTGTGTGCGTGTGCGTGTGTGTGCGTGTGCGTGCGTGTGTGTGTGCGTGTGTGTGTGTGTGTGTGTAGCGTGTGCGTGTGCGTGCGTGTGTGTGTGTGTGCGTGTGTGCGTGTGTGTGTAGCGTGTGCGTGCGTGTGTGTGTGTGTGTGTGCGCGTGTGCGTGTGTGTGCGTGCGTGCGTGTGTGTGCGCGTGTGTGTGTGTGTGTGCGTGTGCGTGTGTGTGTGCGTGTGTGTGTGTGTGTGCGTGTGCGTGTGTGTGCGTGCGTGTGTGTGTGTGTGTGTGTGTGCGTGTGTGTGTGCGTGTGTGTGTGTGCGTGTGTGTGTGCGTGTGTGTGTGCGTGTGTGCGTGTGCGTGTGTGTGCGTGCGTGTGTGTGTGCGTGTGTGTGTGCGTGCGTGTGTGTGTGCGTGTGTGTGCGTGTGTGTGTGCGTGTAGCGTGTGCGTGCGTGTGTGTGTGCGTGTGTGTGTGTGTGCACGTGTGCGTGTGTGTGCGTGCGTGCGTGTGTGTGCGCGTGTGTGTGTGTGTGCGTGCATGTGTGTGTGTGCGTGCGTGCGTGCGTGCGTGTGTGTGCGTGCGTGCGTGTGTGTGCGTGTGTGTGCGTGTGCGTGCGTGTGTGTGTGTGTGTGTGCGTGTGTGTGTGTGTGTGTGTGCGTGTGTGTGTGTGTGTGTGTGTGTGTGTTCAAAGTGCGTGAAGCCAAAAGCCGTATTACGGTGCAATCCGAAACTCCCCATTTCATTCTGATGCTCATTCTTAAGTTTAAATGTTAATAAAAGTATCATTTTAGGCATTCAGGTGCGTCGAACTCTGAATAATATGGCTGCTATAGTGGTTCACTTTTAGTTTAACCCCTTATTAGGCACCCCCCTTTTTGGCATGGAGACAGAAATGACATACCCAAAATAAAAAAGTTTCTGCTCATGATTGTTTCTGACTAGATACATAATCAACCTTTGTTCACAAAGCTGACACTTCAAAGTTTACTGTTCAGGAATCAGAATTACTCAGACTATTATGATAATAGAGATATATAAACTCAAACATAAAAACAAAAATAAAAATATTAAAAACATATTTTTTAAATGTATTAAAAAAATTGTTGATGTAAGATATGAGTTTGAAAACACAGTGTAGCTAAAGCCACAAGTCTTTCAAAATGTCATTAGAAATTTCATAATCGAATCTGTAAAACTGTGAATTTTATGAAATATTTTCTAAGGCCATGTCATGTGTGTTTTTAGAGAAGGCTAATCTGATTGATTTATGGCACTTGTCATCTCTGTAAGATCTCACATGTAAACACACAGGTGCTCTCTGTAACGAGATTCTATTGTTCTCACCAAACGAGTCTTTCACACCTCCGCCAGGTAAGACACATTATCCGCATTATTCTTTTATCATTATTCTTTTGCTTTTATTCCACCTTTATCAGCCTTTGTTGTGGTATTTTTAAGCTTTACAGAGCCACAAAGCAGCGATCTCACTTCAGTCTCTGTTTGCATTTAGCCCTTATTTATCAAAAGTTTTACTATAAAAATACAACAAAACATTTTCTTACTACCTTACGTGAATTATTGTGACAGAAATGCATTATGAAGAAGAAATGCACCTGCTATTAGTAGCATTAGAGCTAACGTTAGCATCAAGCTACATCAGACAATTTATGAAATTATTAGTGCACTTTTACTCAAAACTCACTTTAAACCCCGATCGAGTGTTCATAATAATTTCCTTAGCGATCAGGGGTGGAATTTGGTCGTTTACTGTTGTAAAATATGCTATTTATAGCCTTTTTCATCGCTACACAAGTTAGCATTTCAGATGTACATTTTCGATTTTTTATAAAAACACCCCAGATCTCAAGAAAATCTCATACCAAGCTTTTCCATCGTAATCCCGGGTTTATTATTCGGATATTTCGTGTGTACAGAGGTGTTTCAGTGTTGTTATGGGAAGATATGAACCAGGAAGTGTACAGGAAGCATGTGACACGATGTGGCGGTGTCCAGTTATGACACTCTAATGACTGACAAGGCGAAGGACCAATCAGAGTCTTACTGACACACACACGAGCACCCAGCTCTGCACACACACACACAGATCGCTGGGAGAGGCTGTTTATCATCAGATCGCGTAAATCAGTGGAAAATGAATAGAAATGACGATTCTGTCTGAAGAAATATGAAGTAAACATCAGTAAATATATCCATATATCCCCGCTGATATGCATCTTTGGTCTATAAATCCTTATTGACACTGTTCAGTGAGTCTATGTGAACACAAACAAACCGCTGCAGACGTGACTGAATATGAATGAGTGGTGAATTTCTATTCAAAATGTGCCACAATACGGATTTATTATTTTGCACTCCTGACATAAATTACTAAATAACTGTCACTGCAACAATGTTTTATCAAACCATTGGTCAAATATTGAAGCTAGAGTCTTTAAACTTTCTATTGATGCACAGTTTGTCCAGATCAAGTAAGAGAGTGATGTTTAACGTGCTGTGAAAGTGAAACAATAATACACTGGGGCCGCCTGCGATGTTTGCACGTAAAGGGGTTAAGGCTAATATGATAGAAAAGAGTTTGTCAAGCCTAAAATTTTGAAGTAGAAGGACTTCGAGCCCTGCATGGGCCTCAAATTTAGGCCCAAGTGCGGCCCAGGTCCGACAGTTTATCAGAATTATTGGCCTGAACCCAACCCAAGCCCGCCTTTCTTCCCCCTGTTCTCCCAAAACAGCTTATACTACTTTTCCAGCTATTTAAATAGTTTAGTGCTGTATGTAATGGCCAAGTGACTATATTTCGCATCAGGGAACGCATCCACTGGTCAAATGTATTGTACACTGGGTTTTGAATAATGTAAGTCACTTTGAATAAAAGTATCTTTCTTTGATCCTGTGTTGCAGCAGATTAGATTTTACTAGACTAAGACAGGACCCGTTCTATCAGCAGTTCAGTTGACAGACAGTAGGGACATTAATCATCAACAGCTGGTGGAATGGCAACGACAAAGAATGTGCGATGACAAGTGCTACGTCGTGATGTGTACATTGTTATGGTCTACTACAGGAGTACAGCTAATTTGCTGTAGTCGCTACTACTGTAAGTGACAGATTAAAAGGCGAGTATATTTTGCATGGTAAATCTAGGTTTTTAGACCATATAAGACCAAGAACTCTTCTTCTGACAATAAGTTGTCATTTAATGTCAAATGCACGCTCTCTTATTACGTTACAACATTTTTTATTACACTAATGATAAATGATTGGATGTTTCACCGTCCTCTCGGTGGTTGCTGTTACTTTGTGATTTTTGTGCTCTTTGGCTACGGCAGTTATTAACAGTTTGTCAAATCGCTGTTGTCGTTCCATCAGCTGTTGTTGCTTAATGTCCCTAGTGAATGTGCTTTAATTTCCTGCAGAACTGAGACAGAGAATGATAAATAACTATAATCCAACAGTGAGGATCTGTGTGCGCAGTCATGGACGGGAGTGTGTTTGTGCTGCTTCTGCTGTCAGGTTGGTGTGATCATTTGTGATCTGGATTTATGACGATGTGTTCACATACAGATGGTATAAATGTTGTTTTTAACAGGGCTCTTATGCAGAGGTTCTGGTGTTTTTCGTCAGTACTACTATATAAATACACCAATGGCGTGGCCAGAGGCTCAGCGTTACTGCAGAGAGAGATTCATTGATCTGGCTACTGTAGACAGTATGGATGACGTGAACAGGTTGGTAAATGTAGTGGATGCTGGATACAATGGATCAGTTTGGATTGGACTGAAGAGGGCAACACAGACCCGCTGGGCTTGGTCTAATGGAGAAAACAAAACTTCGGAGTACTTCAACTGGGCTCCAGGACAGCCAAATGAGGGTGCATATTGTGTATCGACATATAACGGTTATTGGTATGATGCACTATGTAGCACTTTACGGTATTTTACATGCTACAAGGGTGAGTTCTTGTAAAATTATGATACACAGTTAAGTTTAGCAATGAAACGAGTGCTTCAAACTCAGATTTTTGCCTCTATCAATAGGAAATGCTACATACATAATACAGACTGCTAAAAACCAGAGCGATGCTCAGAGCTACTGCAGACAGTATTACACAGACCTGCCCACCATCCACAACTCTGAGGAAAATGACCAGATTACTAAGATTATAATACCTTCTAATAACTTCTGGATCGGTCTGTTCCTGGACTCTTGGGAATGGTCTGATAAATGGAGTCGCTTCTTCAGACACTGGGCAGCAGGTCAACCATCAGCATCTGGTGACTGTGTTGGCATGTCAAGAACCAACTCTGGCAGATGGGCTCAGTACAGCTGGTAAATACAGTGACTCCTGGACGCAGTGGTTCAGTATGGATAGGTCTCCATGCTGTGGAAGTGAAACGCTGGGTCTGGTCTATGGGGGACATCTCCCAGGAAAATGTGTGGCATCCAGGAGAACCAAATGGTGATGGAGAGTGTGTGAGGAGTTTTAATGGAAGCTGGTATGATGAGAGCTGCAGCACTGTTCTCCCATTTGTGTGTTTTAATGGTGAGTCCCCACTCAGCCAGACACAGAAGATACAAACACTGCATTAACATAGCTGATCTTTATCTCGTGTTTCTGAACAGACAGCGCTGGTTTGATGATTACACAGACTGCTGTGACATGGAGAGATGCTCAGAGTTACTGCAGACAACACCACACTGATTTGGCGAGTATCAGGCCAGAGCAGCAGAATCTGATTCGTCATGAATCATCGCTCTGGATCGGTCTGTTCCTGGACTCTTGGGAATGGTCTAACCAATGGAGCCACTTCTTCAGGCACTGGGCAGCAGGTCAACCATCCCTGAGTTCAGGATCTAGTAACTGTACCGGCATGTCATTAGCCTATTCTGGAAAATGGGCTCAATACAGCTGTGATGCACAGCAGCCTTTTATCTGCTATGGAGGCGAGTTTCATTCAAACAAGTGAACTTTAGGACACTCTTGAAACAGACATTACAAACAACTGACATGCTTTCATTTATTTAGCTGTCTGCTGTGTTGAGGATGACATTAACTCTGTGTTTCTCTAGATGACAAGTTAATCAAAAACCAGATTGTCAGACTGAAATTTTCCTGTACTGGGAAATGCACACTGAATGATCCTTCACTACAGGCGGCCATTCTGAATGAGGTTTGTATCACTTTCATTGTCAAATTCTGAATATTTAACTGCACTGGCAACCATTTTAAACAATATTAACCTTATTTCACATGGTTGACTATTATTGGGTTTTATTTGATTCTTTTTCACTGGTCTTCCAGATAAGTAAAAAGCTGAAGAGCATGGGGCTGGAAAGTGACAGAAAGTTAAGCTGGAGAAAAGGACAAGGTGGAGAGGTGTTTCATCAGGAGAGAAAACCTACAGCCAGTTCAAACACTGCATGTAATAAGCCATAATGTTTATTTTATTTACCTCTTTAAAGTAATCTTTAAAACAGATTCAAAGAATATAAAAGTAGATTATTAGCAAAAGTAGATTGTTTTAATGAACTTTGAAGTAGTTGCACTAGTAGTAGCATCCATCATCTTGAATGATGATAGTACTGGAAGTGATTGTTAAATTATTTTCCTTACGACGTTTCCTTTTCTAAATTAGCCATGATTGGAAGATTGGAAAACAGTTTTTGTGCGATGACTGATTTAATGTAGAAACTTTAATAAACTGTTAAAATTAAAATCTGCTTTATAAAGCTGAAATTTGGAAATTGAACTTTAATGCATCGGTGTAGCCCTTCAAAATAAGATACTCTCTCATGGAAATGGGGGGGGGGGGGTACCTTCTGAAATAATAATAAATGTTAGATAATAAAGTAGATAAAGATTTGTGCATTTAGCCTATTATTTATTACATTGGTTGCCATCTTGGATATTTACCAATAATCATTTTCATGTATCAAAGCTATCTATTTGAAGCAGGATCGTGAACTTGTAGAGTTCAACCTCATGCCATTTTTGCCCTTACACTCCGAAGTGCCCTTTTTTGGTAATGGTGTTTTTTCTTCTTCAATAAATCAATGCTATTGGTCACCCTTCATGTCTGTTTGTCTGTTTTACAAATACTTATCCAATGAAAGGTATTAAAGAGCTTGTGACTACATCTTGTCGGATCCTCTCAAACTGTCAGTCAAATCTCATAACTCCACCCCCTCTACCTGGACTGAATGAACTGAAGTTCTACAGCAGCTGAACGAAGTGTTGCAGGGGTCAATAAAGATCTTCTTGTTTGAATAAGTACAGCGTTGTCTTTCTTATGCAAGCAACACTGTGAATAAAGGCTCATGTTTTGTTGGCCTCTTTGAGGTTCGAGACATGTGGGACCAGAGAGGGCTAGCATTTGCCATCTAACGTTAGTCATAGCCAGCCTGAGCATAGTAGCATTTTCTCTTTTATAAAATGAGATTTTGGCCAAATGTATTTTACAACAGGGAAAAGAGAGCGCACATATAGCTACAACAAACTTTGAAACCGTTTGATGAAAATGTAATGTGATGCAACATTTTAAGGACAGACAAAATGCACATTAGCACACACTCACTGTTCAAAAAACCCATATCTGAGTTTGACACAAAGTGACAGTGAGTGATCCTCGTCACCAGGTAAAATATATTTCTAAGAAACGTCTTCTTTGATTTATGATAGCTGATACACTTCCATAGTATTTTTTTCTTAGTGTTTTTGCATTTTACTTTGGGGCCATTGAATGCTCAAAACTGATTGGCTGTCGAATGTTAGGTGTGCAATTATTTTCCAGGAAACACACTGTGAACGTATCTCCAGGCAGCTGTCCGCATTACATGTTCATATTTTCAGTTAGTATAGACATGTTAATCTATTTTCAGTACACTTTTCATTGAATAAATATATTTTAAATACAATTACAATATACAATTAGTATATTTATTTTTCAGTAGGGTAGACAAATGTTTTCTGTGCTCATAAATTTGGAAGTTCATTATTACAAACCTGATTGCAAAAAAAGTTGGGACACTGTACAAATTGTGTTAACATTATGTTAAAGTGACCTTGAGCTATGGAAAGGCACTATATAAATAAAACTTCTTTATTAAAAGTTACAAAAGCCATTCAATCAAGAGCAGTGAGTGATTTCTTTGTTGATGCTGTTTGATTAATATTAAGAAAGTGTTGTGACTTTAAGAGAATGCACTGATACAGTACGTTCAGTCAGCTATGTCTGATATAACATATTTGCCAAGATGGGCATTTTAACAATTTTTGTGTGAATTTGTCCATTTAGACTTCAGAGAGAGCTTAATATATGCATGCGTTCTGAGGTGTGGGTTTACACAAATCTTCTCACTGCGCGTGCGAGCTCGCATCCTCTGGGTCTTAAATGTTTAAACTGGCAAAGCTTAAATGAGTTTAGTTTAAACCCAGATATCAACGTGTGCTGTTCAGGTCTCACCTCACGCTATCAACACCCGGGTGATGACAGGATAAATGACTGCTCAGTGCTCATATTCCAGCATACAGCATTCGTATTGTACAAGTGCGAATGGTTTGTATGTATAGGGAAGCCAGAATGCCTATCCATCAACAGAACATACATTAGCTGAACCCTGTTTATTTTACCATATTACAGATGCGTTGACAGATTTAAGTTCTGAACTGTGTCGAACAGTGTGTGGAGAACCATACTTTTTTTTTTTTTCAGCAGACCGTTCCACCTCTAAATATATATATATATATATATATATATATATATATATATATATATATATTAGGGATGCAACAATACAGTTAGACCACGGTTCAATACATACCTTGGTTTTTAACCACGGTTTTCGGTTCGGTTCTGATGGCTTAACACATAAGTGTGCTTTTTTTTTGTTATTCTATGCTTAGGCAATAGGAACAGTAAGAGGTTAAGAAGCAAAAAATAAAAACGATTTATTGCAATACTCCTTTATTTTAATCAAAAGCAAATAAAAGTCTACTAGTTCCTAGTGTAATGTATGATATAAAATTTATTTTAACACACAAATTCCTAAATTTTGAAAATAAACATACATGTGAAGTTAGTAAACATAAATTGACCATTTCAAATAAACATACATGTACTTCAGTAAACAAATAAACCATCTTGATTAAACTTAACAGTACTCCAGTACAGTATCCTTCATTCAGAATGTAAAGTGCAATTTCACTTAGGTCAGCTATCTATTCCTGTATTTTGAGGTTCTTCTGCATGAAGATAAAGCCTGTCATCAACATTCTCTGCAGCAAGACGAGAGCGTTTTGCACTTACAATGTCCCCGGCAGTGGAGAACATTCTCTCACTCGCAACAGTGTTTTAGGAGGACTTTATTACCGATGTGCAGTCATGTTGGAAGTGTTTCCGTTTGAGTAGGCTACATGTTTAAAACAATGCTTGCAGACAAGTCATTTTTTTGTTTACCGTTTTTTCTTCCTCTGCATTATACTCAACGGCAAAACTGAAATGTCTCCACACCACGGAATTGAAAGACGCAGACGCTTCCTCTTACTGTAGCCTCACTTCACCGCCGCTCGCCATGTTAAAGTGTGGAATGATGTTCAGTGCCCCCTTACATACTGATTGAATATTTACTCATGGAGAGGAGTTTCCTCATCTCAGCTCATAGACTTACAGGCATATACAAACAGTCAGTTCTGAGAGAAATAAAACGCACATAAATTATTTAAACGTAAAACCGAAAAAAAAAACGCAATTCACAAGCGCATATTGAACCGTGGATGTAGTACCGAACGGTTCAATATTACATTGAGAATTGTGGCATCCCTAATATATATATATATATATATATATATATATATTGTGACGCGTGGCCCGAGCTCTCATCAGCGTCGCCCTGGAAACAGAGCAGACACAACCATGCTGCTAGCCTTGGACAGCCCCAGAGAGTGTGAGTCTGCACATCATAACCCTATGACCTCTTCCAGCAGGTAACGGGGGCTGGGGACTTTGCCCGAGAGCAGCACGAGGACGACCGCCTCAAACACTGCTGGGCCCAAGTGTGCGTCGCCGATGGGAAGGACCTCCAACTGGCACCCCACCCAACACCTCACTTCGTGGTCAAAAACGGGCTGCTATATTGTGTTGCCCAGTGGAGGGGCGAGGAGAACTTTATTGGTGACTTTATTGGTGGTTCCATGGACCAAAACAGGGGCAGTGCTGGAACTGGCACATGCCCATCCCATGGCCGGCCACCTGGGGGCCCAAAACACCATCCAACGCATACGCGACCGTTTTCATTGACCGGGCATGGAGGCCGAGGTGAAACGTTTTTGTCAGTCCTGTCCCACCTGCCAGCGGACGTCTCCACGTACCCCTCCCCCCAGCCCACTAATTCCGCTGCCCATCATTGAGGTGCCTTTCGAGCGGATCGGAATGGACCTAGTGGTGCCGCTGCCAAAGTCTGCCCGGGGACACGAGCACATCCTGGTCATCCTGGACTACTCCACCCGCTACCCTGAGGCCATCCCACTCCGCAAAGCCTCCGCTAAAGCCATCGCCCAGGAGCTTTTCCTATTGAGTAGTCGGGTCGGCCTACCATCCCAGATACTGACTGACCAGGGCACCCCCTTCATGTCCCGGGTGATGGCTGACCTCTGCAAACTCCTCCAAATAAAACAGCTCCGCACCACCGTATACCACCCGCAGACAGACGGCCTGGTCGAACGCTTCAACCAAACCCTGAAGCAAATGCTGCGGTGGGTGGCTGCTGAGGACAAGCGCGACTGGGACAAGATGCTGCCCTACGTCATCTTCGGCATCCGGGAAGTACCCCAGGCATCCACCGGGTTCACACCTTTCGAACTCCTTTTCGGCAGACAGCCCCGCGGCCTGCTTGATGTCACCCGAGAAGCCTGGGAACAGCAGCCGGCCATCCACCGCTCCACCATCGAGCACGTCCGGGAGACGCGGGAGAGGATTGACAGGGTCATTCCCATCGTCCGGGAGCACCTTGCCAAAAAAGGCCCAGCAATAACATTACAACAGGGCAGCCCAGCCACGGGAGTTTCAGCCTGGAGACCACGTTATGGTCCTAGTTCCCACTGACGCCTGTAAATTCTTTGCCAACTGGCAGGAACCCTATAGCGTGACGGAAAGGCAGTCCGGACGACGTAGAGAGGACCAACTGTTCCACGTGAACCTTCTGAAGTGCTGGGTCGGGACCGGGCCCCAGCTTGCAGCCCTCGCTCAGCGACATCCCGTGGCTGTGGACATGGACCCCCACCTCTCGGCCGCCCAAAAGTCGGAGCTGCAACACCTGGCCAGTCAGTTCACCGATGTGTTCTCTCCCCAGCCAGGGTGGACCCACATACTCAAACACGATATCCGCACAGCACCCAGAGTGATCGTCCGGCAGCGGCCCTATCGTGTTCCGGAGGTTCGGCGCCACGCCATTGAGGAGAAGGTAAAGAAGATGTTGAGGTTAGGAACCATTGAACTGTGCTGTGGACTCAGCTGTACTCAGCTATTCAATTCCAAGATCCAAAATGTTTTGAGTCCATTGTTCATAATTGGACTCGAGCTCAGACTCAAATCTGAGTCCAAGATCAAGTTCCCTAACTCTAGCAGTGCCACACAGCATGTTTCCAATCCTGCTGAATATATACCAGTCTGCTGATCTTCACTTCTGAACTTCCTGAGCTCATCGGTTTTCAATGCCAGTCCTGAAATCCAGATGTTTGTTCTTTTCAACCATAAGTGCAAAGACTGGAATTGAAAACCGCTGATATAGATCACAAAAGATACAAATACGGGGCTAAGATTGCATGACATTTTGGATGCTTCAAAGTGTGATGGCAAAACCATTTTTATTACATTAAGCAAAATGAAATTGTCCTTCTCCTCGGTGAATGCTCATGTAAACTGATAACATACAAACCAGTTCTCTTTTGAGTCCTCGTGTGTTGATTAAGATTGTGTGGCTTCTATGCAGTGTAAATTTCTCATGTGCCTGTTAAGGTTTCCTTTTAGAGTAAAAGTTTTTCCACACTGTTGGCAGGTGAAAGGCGCCTCCCCAGTGTGAATCTTCATGTGGTAACTAAGGTCTCCTTTTTGGTCGAAACTTTCTCCACACTGATGGCACACATATGGCTTCTCTCCGATGTGAATTTTCATGTGTCTGTTAAGGCTTACTTTTTGAATGAAGCCTTTTCCACACTGTTGGCAGGTAAATGGACTCTCTCCAGTGTGAATCCTCATGTGGACTTTAAGGCTTCCATGCTCACTGAAACTCTTTCCACACTGTTGGCAGGTGTAAGGTTTCTCTCCAGTGTGAATTCTCATGTGTCTTTTAAGGCCTACTTTTTGAGTAAAGCTTATTCCACACTGTTGGCAGGTGAAAGGGTTCTCTCTAGTGTGAGTTCTCATGTGCACTTTAAGGTTTCCATCTTGACTGAAACTCTTTCCACACTGTTGGCAGGTGTAAGGCTTGACTCCAGTGTGCATCCTCATGTGCCTGTTAAGGTTTCCTTTTTGGGTATAACCTACCCCACACTGTTGGCAGGTGAAAGGGTTCTCCCCAGTGTGAACTCTCATGTGCAAATGAAGATTTTCTTTCCTATTGAAACTTCTGCCACACTGTTGGCAGGTGTAAGGCTTCTCTCCAGAGTGAATCCTCTTGTGTCTGCTAAGTATGCCTTTTTGAGTGAAACTGTTTCCACACTGTTGGCAAGTGTAATGCTTCTTTCCAGAGTGAATTTTCTTGTCAATTTTAAGGTTTCCATATTCATTTAGGCTCTTTTCATATCGTTCTTCCTCTACCATTTCATTCAGTGCTTTGCACTCCCCTTTCAGCAGCATGAGGTCTAAGGTGAAAAGACAAATGAAAGTCATTTCCAGATTAACAGACATCAATACATTAATACACCCCACCACAGCACAGAAACTGCACTTGTTAAAATTACAAATGACTTGCTTCTTGCGTCAGATTAAGGCTGCATCTCATTTCTAGCTTTACTTGATCTTAGTGCAGCGTTCGACACCATAGATCATGACATACTCATAGATCGATTACAAAACTATACAGTTATTCAAGGGCAGGCTCTAAGATGGTTTAGATCCTACCTGTCCGATCATTACCATTTTGTTTATTTAAATGGGTAGTCATCTCATTTATCACCAGTAAAATATGGAGTGCCACAAGGATCCGTCCTAGGTCCCCTTCTATTTTCAATATACATGTTGCCCCTTGGTAATATTATTAGAAAATACGGAATTAGCTTCCACTGTTATGCTGATGATACTTGGCTATATATCTCAAGGAGACCAGATGAAACTTCTAAATTATCTAAGCTAACAGTGTGTTAAAAATGTAAAAGATTGGATGACCAATAATTTTCTCCAATTAAATTCGGATAAGACAGATATTAATTAATTGGACCCAAAAACACTACACAGAATCTCGTAGATTACAATCTGCAGCTAGACGGATGTACTGTTACTTCCTCTACAGTCAGAAATCTGGGTGTTATATTAGACATCAACTTGTCTTTTGAAAATCATATTTCCAATGTTACAAAAACTGCATTCTTCCATCTTAGAAACATTGCCAAGCTACGAAACATGTTGTGTTTCTGATGCAGCAAAGCTAGTTCATGCATTCATGACCTCTAGACTGGACTATTGTAATGCACTTCTAGGTGGTTGTCCTGCTTCTTCAATAAACTAGCTACAGGTAGTCCAAAATGCAGCAGCTAGAGTCCTTACCAGGTCAAGAAAATATGATCATATTACCCCAATTTTACAGTCTCTGCACTGGCTACCTATTAAGTTCTGTATCAGTTACTAATTATCATTACTTACCTATAAGGCCCAAAATGGTTTAGCTCCTGCGTACCCAACTAGCCTTCTACCACGTTACAATCCATCACGCTCCCTAAGGTCACAAAACGCTGGACTTTTGGTATTTCCTAGGATAGCAAAGTCCACTAAAGGAGGTAGAGCGTTTTCCATTTGGCTCCCAAACTCTGGAATAGCCTTCCTGATAATGTTCGGGTTCAGATAGACTCTCTCTGTTTAAATCTAGATTAAAAACGCATCTCTTTCCCCAAGTATTTGAATAATGTATCTCTTAAATTGTGACTGCAGTTGTATCTGATCAAATGCGCATTCTTATTCTTCTTGGGTTAAACTAATTAATTTTACTTTGCTGGAACAGCAGCTATGCTAGTGATGTCTCTATTTGTGTCTCTGTTTCTGCTGGATCTTCATCCCGTGGTAACTAGGATTTACACAAGCTCCAGTCTGGATCCAGAACACCTGAGAAGAGATGATCCTCAGAGGACCCCAGATGACGCTAACCCTGAATCAACAACGGAACTAACAAATATTGCTACAAATGTGCATGCATCATATAATAATTGCTGTTAATAATGTTCATCGTCTGGCTGATTACATCTTGTATTAATTTTTCTATTAATACAATAGAAAAATTACTACTACTAGTAAATATTGAGCTACTACTAAAATAGTAGTACTACTACTAAATATTGTAGAAACGTAATTTTCTGTAAAGTTGCTTTGTAATGATTTGTATTGTAAAAAGCGCTATACAAATAAACTTGAATATGTAAACGTAAATTAACACAGTTGTAAACTGCTGGAAAAACTTGAAAATGCACCTTGAAAGAGCTTGAATTTGACTTTGGAAAAGTTGTAAAATCACCTAATGCACATCATTTTATTATATGCATAATACTATAATATATAATAATACTATAGTGTTTTTTTCCCTGAATTTACTATATTACTTTTACTGTAGTATGGTTCAATAACATATTTGTTTTTTCTGTGAAAGGAGCCAATTTGTGGAACTGCCTTCCTACAAATATAAAGACTTTAACTAAACTGTCCACCTTTAAAAAACTAACAAAAGCCTGGTTCATAGAGCAGCAGCAGTGTGATCAGCCATATGAGATGTGTATCTGGGTGTATGTGAGGTGTGTATCTGTTGAGTTCGAGTGAACGTGTTTATGTATTATACTTATCTTTATTGGTGCTAACTGGTTTCTGGACATTTCATTGTATTCGCTGTAATTTTTTTATTTTAATTTTTTTCCCCCTCATTATCTTGACTGTTAAAAGCTCTTCTAGGGACAGGTGTTGAGAATTAGCCATGGCCATAAACACTGTGATACATGCATCAGATTGTTCTTTATGTAATAATCTATGTTTATTTTGTATCTGTCCCTATTCAAATAAACAACAAATAAATAAAATAAAATCTAGTGTGGATGTTTAATCTGTAGGTGACGTAGGATGGCTTCATGGACTCATTTGCTAAGACCTCACCACACTCAACACACAGTGGTTTTTCATCTATTGATGAGTGACAGCATTAAAACACACAATGCTGACATTTGGGACGCCACTTTTTTTTTTTTTTTTTTATGTATTCAATGCATGTATGAAACAATAATTGACATTTAATTATTTATTTGAGGCATTTAGAGGTTTTTTTGTTTTTCCCTTTTCAGGTATTGAAATATCCCAAATTAATAAGTACAGTAATCTAGTAAAGTTTCTCTAAGTATTTAAAACCTCTGGACATGCTTCATAAACATCATACACTTCTGTAGTTATTGACCTTTTAATAAGGATCAAATACGAATGAAAAGCAACCTGTTTGTTCCTCACTATCTTCATGTTTGACTCTGAATGATTCTTCAATCTTCACGTCTTCACTCTCCTCTTTAATGACCGCCATCTTTATAATAGTGTGTGGATCTCAGCAGGAGTCTTTCTCTGTGTTTGGACACTCTGTCATGATTGAGATGAGAAGAATTAACAGAAATAAAAATAAATGCAAACCAGTCCGATGAATCTTTTCAGTTTGGCAAAGTGAAAACATGGGTCATCCAATAAGATTTGAGCATTACATCACGTTGCCAGAGCAACTGCTGCTATCCAAAAGGTCGACGGTGAAGACTATTGAGCATTAGCGTAAAAACACAGAAGTAGAAGAATTTCAACCAACATACAAAGAAAATAGATGAGGAGATGGTGTATTCACTAGGGGTGCAATGATAAATCGATTTGTGAATTCTGTGATTTTCTGAGTGCATCACAATTTTCTCTGGGATCTATTCTGAGCTTAGTTTTTAACAGCAGATGCCACTGTATGCTTTAGAAACAGCTGTACTCTGCTCTTTATACATACTATTTGAACATAAAATAATCCTTCACACTGTTCTAAAAGGTTGAAGCAAATTACAAAGATGTTCACAGTGGGCTGTTTACATTAATCTTGTGTCATAAAAGCAAAGGTGCAAGTACATTAACCACTTACATTACTCAGTCGAACGTAGAAGCAGTCTTCTTCATGAGGATCTGAGTGTGCAGTTTAAAAACTAGCCTAGAGCGCCATCTGCTGTTAAAAACTAAGCTCAGAATCGATTCCAGAGAGAATCGTGATGCATTTGGAAAATCCCAGAATCGATCCACGAATCGATTTATAGTTGCACCCCTAGTATTTACACTGTTTTATCCATGTGTGTCATCAGCGAGCGGTGAATCGAGCAATTTGAAACAATTATGGATTCAGAGGTATTTGATTAATTTGACTCGGTTTCTGTTGGTCCATCATTACTTGTCAATAACTGAATTCATGTTCGTGATAAACGGATTCATGATTCTGTCAAGGCCCTTTCACAAAGGACATTGCAGTCGTGAGTATCTAGTTAGCTTTCAATGGAGAAATGCGGAAAGGGACAAAACGCGGTGGTTTCGCTGGTGATGTGGAGGCAGAGCCTGTATGAGACATTTTAATTATTTATCATACAGAGACATAAATAAAAAAAAATACAGAATGTGGAAGCTTGTGTGTAATTGAGCAGCAAATAAGCAGTTTTTTTCTGTTAGTAATTTTGATTAAATCAACAGAGCCTTGGTGAACAGAAGATAATTTTTTTCCGGCCCCAAACTTTTGAAAGGTGGAGTGCATCAGGGTTCAAAAAGGCTTGAAAATCAATAATAAGCAATCTGTTTTATATAATAATTATTTTGTTTTGTTTAATATAACAACTGCTTTTGTTTTGTTATATTTATCCTGACCAAAATAGCCCAACTGCAGTTTGATAGAGATTTATTGGAATGCACAATGAAAAAACATGATTTTTGAATAGTTAAAAATAGTTATCGGTTTTTACAAATTATTACTTATACAAATTTTACAAAACATTTTTTTAAGAGTTATCAATCTGTAATGAAGTTATTCTATTTACTCGAGACAGATTGAAAGCTGCTCTTTTGAGTGGATGGGTTTCTTCACGTTTGTGTCTGTCCTTGTGGGCACCTTTTCGTTAAGTAGTTCAAAAAGTTCAAGGGTTAGCCTGAAGTAGCTCTTGAAGCTGAGAGGGTCTGCGATGCATAGTTTAGGTTCAATTAATCTTCTAAATGTTCCTTTGAGATTATATTTCCCCCAAATATTTTCCGAAATCCTGACCTCACAGATGATGCTCTAAAAACAACTCCACTAATGGCACAAACACAAATTTCCGTTGTGTTTTATTTAGGTTTTAGTAAATACAAATTAAATGACTGTAATTATGGCAATGTCCCATGTGAAAGGGCCTTTACTCATGTGTGGATGCACTTTACTTGCACAAAATAAAGGATATTAATGTTGGATAAAGTATTACAACGTTACAATTAATATTAATGAATTAACTTTACACCTCTCAAAAACTATAAAACAGACTGAACAATTTGCATTGATTTAAACGCAAGAAAACTAAAAACAACACACACAAACCTTCAGCAGAATCAACAGATACAGGAGTACGGCGCAGACATATTACGTCACAATGTCATATCAAAATAAAAGTCCTCATCTTCTGTGTTTTATAGCAGCACACACCCTTAATGTTGCATTACTGCCACCTGCTGTTTTTACTTGACCTTGATACTCATATTATAGTCCAGTCCTTAATTAATCCAAAATTCAGTCCAAAATTAATCAATAATGTCCTTCCTTGGTCACCACTTGCACATTCTACTGTACTTTTTAGATTCTTGAGTCTTAGATTTAGAGTCTTGCCAATGTCCAATCCTCAACCTACAAATTTTACTT
The DNA here is from genome assembly GCF_963082965.1 of Carassius carassius. Lineage (NCBI taxonomy): Eukaryota > Metazoa > Chordata > Actinopteri > Cypriniformes > Cyprinidae > Carassius > Carassius carassius. Next base: position 645,233 of record NC_081755.1, on the reverse strand, counting down.
GTTCCCTCCATTTATTCCCTTTCTTACTTTCCATACCTACTTTATTTTGGATTGAATACAAATTTCATGATTCACCAGACATAAGAAGTACCTAGACACGCCTCTATCAGTGCATGTATCAGTGCATATTAGATGTAATATTAAATAGTATATGTAGTCCAAATTGTAGTAAAGTAAAGAATATAATAGCAAGTAATAGATTTCTAACAGCAAATATTTGTATTATACCATAATAAATAAGTGAATATCTATAGATTAATAATAGCAGTTAAAACATGTAATATCAAGGCTGTGTACAAAAAAATCAAGGGTGTAATATTGTGTAAAAAAAAAAAAAAAAGACAATAATGAAGAACTAGATAAAGAGGTTTGTCAAGACAAATTTAAGGATTGGCTTGAGAGAGCCTAGCTTGAAAGTTTAAAACCATTGTAAAAGCTTGAAGTTTGAAAATTAATATGTTAGCATGATTAGCAGGTTGTTAACATGATAAGCATGTAGCTAACATGTCGTTAGCATGTTTCCAGCATGATTAGCATGTTGCTAGCATGATTAGCATGCAACAGATCTATTGGTACATGATTATTGACTGTGACACTAAAGTAGATCTGCTACGTTAAATAATCTAAATACAAATGCACACTGATGCTAACCAGAACTGTTTCTACCTAGATGTTTCCATGTTTATATAGTCTGGTAAATAACCCATATTTTACTTGTGTCTACAAACTTGGCATTAATCACCCACAGGTACAATGAGACCTGCTGTTCAAGTAAGATTAATGAATCACTAGGAGCGAAACAAAGCGTGTTTAAATGACATTAAAAAAACTAAACAAAAACCTACCAGCTTCATTAGCCTACATTTGAATTCAGTTGCCACTAAAAATATTTACTCTTGCAGGTATATTATATAACTGCAGGCTTACTTAAGCAGTCATGAAAACCTCTCCAAGACAGCCAAATAAATAAAACCAACTCCCCTTTAGAACAGTAGTCTGCCTATAAACATCGGCCTTTAACGGCTAGCTGCAGATTTTAAAGGATGTATTGAGCACACGCGCCAAGGTGTGTAACAGAAGTATAAGCAGTGTTGGGGCGTTACTCTGAAAATGTAATTAAATTACTGATTATTCCTTGTAAAAGTAATCACGTTACTGTATCGATCTCTTTATTTCAAAAGAAATGTTAAATTACATAAATAGTTACATTACTTTTATCTGTGGCTCCTTCCATGAAATTTACATGAAATCCCAGCATAAACACTTCTGATAAATATTTGTTATTAAAGCATTAACATTCACAAAAGACTTATTTTTAACCAAAGCAAGCATAGGCTGCTGCGTACATGGTTTGGCACGACAGAATACCTGCAAATAGCACTGCATTTATAATCTCTAAAAAGATGACTCCTCAGTTCATCGCAATATCACAAAGCTCTGTTATAACACTATGAATATTTGCATGAATTTTTCATAATGTCTACAATTTGTGTGCTATAATGAGAGGATTCGTGAGCACACACATTTCAGCACTGCACTCCTGTTGGCCATTGCGTTCCTATAATCAACATTGCTCAACACTGCATGCATGTGTTGCTTATAGCCTAAATAGAAACGTTGCGCATGTTAATTGTTTTTATTTTATATTCTTTATAGTTCTTGTTGCTTTTGTGCAATAGATTAATAACAATTTATTTTTTTTAGATATTTTATGTTCAGATATTTCTATCTTGTGGGAGTCGCGTGATTCATTTTATTCTCCCGCACTCACACTCTGTTGCATTGTGTCTCGCGGGAGTGCAGCTCTCTAATCCACTGTGCTATTACAATCTAGATTATAAAACACTGCATTCTGTCAGTAATGTAACATGGTAGTAATGTATTGAGACCTTGGCTTGTAACTATACTTTAATTACTGTTTTGAAAATTATAACGCGTTAAATTATTCCATACTAAGCAATGTGTTATTGCCCAACATAGAGTATGGAGTAGGGGTGTTCCCGACAAAGGATTTTCATAGTCGAATCGGAATTTTCAAATCTTGCTGATATTTGACTGATAGTCAAATCATATGTTTGGGGGCGGGGCAAAATACATTGAGTCAAGTCAGACATTCGACAGCCATAATTACTGATGTTAACACACAGGGAAAATGTGTAACAAATGCCTCGTAGATACAAACGGGGTAAATAATGTAAGAGAGTTAACATTGTTGATTCCGGATCAGCTGGAAATTTCATTTCAGGGAAGTTCGTCAAGACCCACCGTCTCCAGAGGACACGAACTCCAACTCCCTACTCCATCTACGCAGTCACAGGAGAAGTTATAAATAAAGGGTACGTAACCTCTCAAATTACTCCAATCATTCTCAATGTAGAACCTGAACACCAGGAATTATTATCTCCATTAATATTGAAAAATAGCCGTGCAGAACTAATACTGGGCCGCCCATGGCTGATTCAACACCAGCGCTTTATAGGCTGGAAAGTCCATTGAAAGCCGCAAAGAAAACCAGTCTATCAATATCCCACCTTGTTATGCCTCATTTGCAGATGTTTACAACCCCTTAGCAGCCTCCAAGCTTCCGCCACATCGCCCATGGGATTGTGCAATTAATCTGGTTCCAGGAGAGAGCATTCCTAAGGGGCGGATTTACTCACTGCATCCATGAACAAGAAGCTATGAAGGAATTCGCGGAGGAAGCCCTCAGACAAGGATACATCCGGCCATCCACTTCCCCAGCAACAGCTAGTTTCTTCTTTGTTCCTAAAAAGGATGGAGGGTTGAGACCATGCATTGACTACAGAGTCTTGAATAAAATAACGGTAAAGTTCAGCTATCCTCTTCCACTAATCCCATCTTCCCTCGAACAGCTCAGGGATGCCCGCATCTTCACAAAGCTGGATTTATGAAGCGCATACAACCTGATCAGAATCAAAGAAGGAGATGAGTGGAAGACTGCTTTCATCACCCCTGCTGGCCACTATAGCATGATTACTGCCCCACTTACCTCTCTCTTAAAGGGAAAACCCAAGGTACTCAACTGGACCCCCGAGGCGGAGCAAGCTTTCCAGACGCTGAAAGAGGCGTTTAGCACAGCTCCCTTGTTGCAACACCCAGATCCTGAAAAAAGATTTCTAGTCGAAGTGGACGCCTCCACGACAGGCGTCGGCGCCATTCTCTCCCAGAATTCAGAAAATGCCGCTAAACCCATGCCTTGTGCCTTCTTTTCTAAGAAGTTGTCCCCTGCAGAGAGGAACTATGACACCGGCAACCAAGAACTCCTATAAGTGAAGCTGGCACTGGAAGAATGGAGACACTGGCTGGAAGGGGCCCGGCAACCGTTTCTTGTGCTGACCGATCACAAAAATCTGCAATATCTGAAAGAAGCCAAGAGACTTAACCCTCGCCAGGCCAGGTGGGCTCTTTTCTTCACTAGGTTTCATTTTCAGATTGCTTATCGCCTTGGATCCAAGAACACCCGAGCAGATACCCTGTCATGACTGTACGCCATGGAGGAGAATCCAGAGGAGCCAGAGCCTATCTTACCCACCAAGTTGTTCGTAAATCCTATTTAATGGGAATTAGATGAAATGCTCAGAGAACAAGCTCAACAGCAACACATGCCCACCGGGAAAGACGTTTGTACCCAAGGATCATCTCAAGGCTCTGATGTGATCAGCGCAAATATTGGTGGCCAGGCGTGCAGGAATTCATCAGAGGATGTGTGCAGTGTTCCATAACCAAGGTCCCACGACATCTACCCACAGGAAATCTGGTACCCTTGCCTATTCCCCATCGCCCTTGATCTTACATTGGGGTAGATTTCGTCACGGATCTCCAAGTTTCTGAGGAAAAGACATGCCTTCTAGTAGCCATTGATAGATTTTCCAATGCATGCAAACTAATCCCTTTACGAGCTCTTCCCACAGCCTTTGAGACTGCAGATCTATTGTTCGAACATGTGTTTCGGAACTTTGGGATCCCAGAAGACATCGTCTCCGATCGAGGACTGCAATTTATTTTGAGGGTATGGAGGGCATTCTTTTCTCTGTTAAATGTAACTGTCAGTCTCACTTATGGTTATCATCCCCAGACCAACAGACAAACGGAACGCAAAATCCAAGACATCAGTCACTTCCTATGGACATTCTGCCACCAGATCCAGAACCTGTGGAACCGTTACCTCATCTGGGCTGAGTATGCACAAAACTCGCTCTGTCAATCATCCACTAACCTAACTCCATTTCAGTGTGTTTAAGGCTATCAACCCCCACTCTTTCCCTGGTCAGGTGAACCTTCAGAAGTCCTAGAAGTCAATACCTGGTTCCAAAACAGTGAGAGTGTTTGGGACCAGGCCCACCAGCATCTCCAACAAGCAGTGAACCGGCAGCAACGATTTGCTGATCCCACGTACCAACCTGGTCAGCTATTATGGCTCTCTACCCGAGATATGTGCTTAAGACAACCCTGTAAAAAGCTCAGCCTAAAGTATATTGGACCATTCCCCATCGTCAAGTTAACCCTGTCACATACCGTTTATGATTACCTGCTCAATATAGGATACACCCCACCTTTCATGTGTCCCTGTTAAAACCCCATCACACTCCTGTCTCTGTTCCCTCCACAGACCCTGTCCCTGACGCCGAACCCCCATTGCCACCCATTGACGCCAACCCTATCTACACAGTACGAGAGATACTGGACTCCCGATGTTGTGGTGGGCGACTGGAATATCTGGTAGACTGGGAGGACTATGGACCAGAGGAGAAATGTTGGGTACCACGTCAAAATATCCTAGACCCCAACCTGCTCACAGACTTTCATAACCAGAATCCTGAAAAGCCCACTCCATGACCCAGGGGTAGACCCCCACGAAGTGGCGCGGACCCTGGAGGGGGGGGGGGGTAGTGTAAGGGATCTGGCAAGCCCGAGCCCCACCAATCACCAACGCTCTCAATCACCTGACTATTAATCAGCCACACCTGCCACGTATCACCAATCAAGAGCACTATAAATACACTCACCCGCACCTCAGTTCCCTGTCAAGCCTCCAACAGGAACGATCCTCGCAGAGTTCTCCCAGCACCTTCAAGTCAGACGTAACGTACACTCACCTCAGTGTTACGCTTACCTGTGTTCTTGTTCTGCTGTTCCCAGGACTGTGGATCACCGTGTGATGCCATGTGATTCTATGGTCACTGCATTCTCCTATGATCATTCCGAGTGGATACTGTCTTTGGCTTATGAGAAGGAAGCGAAGATAAGTGTGTGATCTATAACTATGGCTGTGACTTCTGAGATCCAAACTCTCGCATCTGTGCGACTCCCCCGTTCCACGAGCAATACTACCTGCACTGGATAATGAGCACCGAAGATACACTGAGCACTTGAACTCTTTATAATAAACACCATTCTGAATTCACCTTTACATCTGTTTCCCGAGTCATACCTGACAATGTGGGGTCACCCCAGTATGGAGTATAAAGATTTTTAACCAATTTCACCATGTCAAGTTACAGCAACTTAACTTTTACAAGCAATACAGCTCATTAATGTCAGTTCCACAACAGTGGACCAATGGGATACCCCAGAGGCGGTGCTTCCATTGTGAGTTTTTTTTAAATAGTATTGCCAGCAGAGTATGGCGAGCTCTTATTTCACACAGAAGTGAGGTGGTTGAGTAGGGGCTGAGTGAAATGAAAGCTTTTAAGGTAAACAAGGGGGGAAGACATCAACTTGTTGTCTGACGCTGGGTGGCTGCTTGACCTGGCATTCTTTGCTGATCTAATTGAGAAACTGAATCAGCTCAATCAACAGTTACAAGGTAAAGACAAATCCTCGTGTGAAATGATCAGTGCTGTGAAGGTTTTTAAAACAACACTGTCATACACACCAGCATATGCCTCTCTTGTGGAAGCAATGCAGTGTCAGTCAGCTCATTAGATGTAAGAAAATGCACATTGTATTAGTGTCCCGTCATGAACTTTTATAATTTAGTATGCGTTCTTATTCATGCGGCATACATATCAGTTCAGAATGAAGACCATTTTAAATTTCACTGCTGTTTGAATCACAGTTTAATTTACTTTGAACTTGACTTTTATTTAGAAAATGTATCTGATTCTGTTCTATAAAATTGAAGAGTAATCTTTTGTAAAAAATAAATAAATAAATAAAAAATAAAAAATTCTCAGGTGTATTTCGGCTAATTTTAGAGTTTTGATGCACTATAAATATGTAAGTAATTGTTAACTGTTATACAACTACAGTATGATTTGCATACTACTGTGTTTTCCCCATGAAGAACTGTATTCTCTGATTCTATTTTTCCCCCACTGAGATTAAATGGTGATGTGTATATAAAAACTCTTTTAAGACATGTAACAGTTTGGATTGTTGTTATTTTAATAATTATGACACATTATTTAAGATATATAAGTACTGTATAACAAGTGTAGCTCTCAGCCACTTTCATTTTGGTAATCTTGAAAACTGTGTATCTGGATCAGGGTGATCCAGTCCAATGTTGCTTTGAAAAACCGACATAAAAGTAAGACGGACTACCTGAACTTGAATATGAAGAAAATTGGATTTCCAAATCAGGATCATTTAGATCCAGATTAAACTTTTTGAACAACTGTACCCTAGAGACATCCTCTACAGTCCTAAATGTCCAGGACAACTAGATGAGCCCCAGAGACAGATCCCCTCTGAAGACCTTGTCATCTAGAATGCAATCAGGATCCAGGAAACCAAATACTCTGCATTTTGTCTGACAAATCTGACTTTGTTGCAACCTAGAATTAAACTTCTGGTTTTGTCTGGCCAGTAGAGAACATCACACTATTTCGACAGACAGTTTCCATTTAATACTGTAAAGCTGCTTTGGCACAATCTGAATTGTAAAAATTGCTATGCAAAAAATGGTTACTTGTTTGTGGTTTTCAGCTCGGCCCATTATTCCAAACCTCCTCCTGTCTAATCTATCTTAGATATCCGTGCCCACCTCCATCTGTCAGTGGATCAACAAATTCCTGACAGACAAGCAGCAGCTAGTAAAGCTGGGAAAATTCTCATCCAGCACCCGTACAATCAGCACCGGAGCTCCCCAGGGCTGTGTTCTCTCCCCACTGCTCTTCTCCCTCTACACCAATGACTGCACATCTGACCTCAGAAGACTACAGAGGATAGCCCAGACTGTTGAGCGAATCACTGGTACAACCCTCCTCACTCTCCAAGAACTGTACATATCCAGAGTGAGCAAAAGGGCTGTTAAAATCACTCTGGACCCCTCACATCCAGCTGTGACTAGGGATGGGTATCGTTAAGGTTTTAACGTTATTACTACTCTTACCGATACTGCTTAACGGTTCGGTACTTTAACGGTATTCTTATCGCTACTTTGTGTTGTGTTAATTTGTGTTGTGTTAGGCAGTCGAAAACTTTGCATTTTTCTGTCTGCACATAATGCACTTTTGAAAGATGCTTTGACAGATTGCTTGTGTTTCCGCCCTTACATGCAAAAATTTGGCAGCACTTTATTTTACAGTCCTGTTTCCCATGTACATACTATGTACTTATTATAGTAATTACAATAACTATGTAATAACTAGTTACTTACCCTGAACCTACCCCTAAACCTAACCCTACCCATGTATTTACCTTGTATTACCAGAACTTTCTTAGATAAATACACTGTAAGTACACTAAGTACATGTACTAAGTTCCTTCATCTTCATCAACGTTGTTATGGAAAAGGTGAGGAAGTTACATGACCTGTGGTGTGCTTGCAGCATTCTGAAAAGTTGAGATGTTTTTAACTCGATGCGGTGCGGACACACCTGGAAAAAACGAGCTCATTGCACTGCGTGCGCGTCGCATCCGCATCGCTTCCATTATGAGCGCGCATACCGTGCGCCTACATTTGAAATAACGAACTTGAGCAGGCAAAAGACGTGATATGTGAACGGCCCCTTATGCGTGTGTGTGCGCCGTGCTCGTTCTTGTTGTGTGTGTGTGACTGACAGACAGCCTCCACGACGCGCATGAAAGATCTCGCAGGTTTCACAGACAAACGTCTTAATAATATCGCAAATTAGAAATGTTTGGTAAGATAAAATGTGCACGATAACATTATTAAGCAAATCTCTTCACCATCGTCACTCTTTATTATTAAGCAGGAGTTTACATACAGTTAATGCGTGTGCCGTGCTCGTTGTGGTGTGTGTGTGTGACTGACAGACAGCCTCCGCAGCGCGCATGAGAGATCTCGCAGATCTCACAGACAAACATCTTAATATAATCACACATTAGAAATGTTTGGTGAGATAAAATGTGCACGATAACATTATTAAGCAAAAATACATAGTACATTAATGTTTTCCCATCCAGTACCGAAAGCAGAACCGATAGCGTCAGATCTTAGTGATACTACGGTCTTTCATAATTTAGCCCCGGGGCCATTTTAATACCGGGTTTCGGTACCCCTCCCTAGCTGTGATGGCCTGCATACCTGTCTCTGGTAATTTTGTGTTTCAGTAGGGCGATCCTGAGGGTGGATGGAGGACACCTGTGTTCAGAGGTTCCTTTCCTGTTTAAAGCTCCCTACTTCCTGCCTTCGGGGGAGAGAGAGAGGGGTTCTTTCTCTGGCGTGTCTTCTCTTTTATGTTTTCTTTTTTGCCGGCATTTTGCATTTACTTGTGTTTTTGTTTGGTAAATAAATAGAGCACCTTTTGAGTAAATGTCTCCGTCCTATTTCTTTATCATAAACCCTGAGCCGGGTTATGACACAGCACACTCCCTCTTTGAACAGTTGCCATCTGGTCAACGCTGCAGAGCTCTGAGCACCAGAATGACCAGACACAGGAACAGTTTTAAACACTTGACAATAAGATGAGGAACACGCTATCATGCATTTAACACACTTTACATTTCAAATATGTACATAACGTACCTGTACATACAAAATTGTCTATTTTGTATAGTGTGTTTTTGATATTTTGTACATTGCCTGTGTTGTATATTTGTACATTATTCTTTTTATTATGTCTGTCTTTCTGTTGCACTATGGAGCTTCTGTCACTAAAAACAAATGACTTGTATGTGTAAACATACCTGGCAATAAAGCTCATTCTGATTCTGAAAAGATGATATCCAACCCTATCAAAGGATATCCATTATTAAACTAGACAGAAAACATGTTTACCTGTGCATTCTCTCACTAAAGATCAGTTTTGGGTATAACGACATTATAAATAAATGGCGTTACAAACGGTGTTACTTTTTTCAGTAACGAGTAATCTAATTATTGTTTCCCCCATTACAAAACTGTTACCATTACTGATAATAAAACGTGGTGTTACTATGATGGAGCTCACTGAAACCGTTTTCATCTGAGTAGGCACTCTTTCAGCCATAGGACCTGCAAAGTTTTTTTTCTCTGCTGTGTGTGTTGAGGGGTGGGGTGCGCACATAACTGATTATGATTGGATTAGGTAAAGTACATTTTCACACACAAGCAACAGCAGTCCAAGTCCAATGAGTTCAAAGGTACCGCTTGCAAACTGGAAGTATAAGTTTCCCTCGTTGAGGTGAAAGACTTTTTTGCCCTGGAAAAAAAAGAGTCTCTCCATGTCGGTGGCAAGAAATTATAATCTAATGAAGCACCTCACATAATCACATGCCACAATAAAAAAATAATATCGGGGACAACCAAGTTATTTGACACATTTGAATTATTATTATTTTTAAAAGTAACACGATAGTTTCCCTGGTATATTAGTTACTTTTATGATGGTGTAACTCAGTAACTAGCAGTTACTATTTATGAGAAGAAACTATTAAAACCCTCTCAGGCTCAAATTAAGTTTTAGTAACAGGAAAAATCTGATATTTGGGTAAAATTATCATATGGGGTAGTATAATAGAATCCTGACTTTTTTTTTTAGAGAGACCTTCACATGCAAGACGTTCTGGGATGTTGCAGATTTGCAACATTGGCCCAGTGTGGTATTTAGACACTGACGACTGAATATGATATGAACAATAACTTTTTATATACAACTTTTCAAACAATGTAACAAAGTGCTTTTCAGTGGCAGAACAACATCAAAAACAATATGGGATCCAAATCCAATATTTAAAATCCTCATTGAGTAGGGCATGTTTACAAGTCACTTTGTCATGTGGTACTCCAAGAAACAGTTTTTGTCTTTTGTAAAGCACAGAAGTACTTTACACTTTCGGCAGGCCATTTGTGTGTAGCCATTCTTGCACAGTCTGCATCGTCCACGTTTCTCAGCATGGATGGGGAAATGATCGCATCAGTCTAATCTGACATCAACTGATGGTGCAGAGATCCTCTGAAGTGGAGGTGGAGGTGGGGCAGCTTGATGGGACGTTGGATCATCTTCCAATGACGGTCGTCCTCTTTTCCTACTGTTCAAGTCAGCCTGTTTGCCAACCTTGATGAGGGTATCTGCAACTTGAACACGGAAGTCAAGAAGTGGCATATACTTCTTCTCCTGCTTCTGGGTGAGATGACGGCAACCATTGACCAGTGGTAGGTCAATCAAGTAGTACAAGATGCAAAGATACCAACGACGTGGGCGGATGTCAAAGCGATAGAGAGCTGCAAACATGTCTGCTAAGTCTACTCCTCCCATTTTGTGGTTGTACACTTTGACAATGTGGGGTCTGTCCAATTCCACATATTCCTTCTTCTCTTTCGACCACCTTCTGCATCTCTCAACAGGTTCAGGGCCAATGAAGGATGATTCCAGCAACACTGCCTTGTTATACCACTTCACGATGGACATCCCACTTGTCTTTTCGTATTTCACTTCATACGCACCAAGCCCGGCCTTTGAGAGTTCCTTGTCACTCTTGAGGGTAGACCCACGGAGACGGTTACGATTGATGATAGCAACTGTTAGAATTCCCATTTTCTTCAGTTCCACAATGAGTTCAGGGGAAGTGAACCAGGTGTCGAAGAAGCACTTGTAGTTTAGTCCTTTTGGAACTTCTGATACGAGATGAAGCACAACTTCACCGGCAACACCAAGTCCATGCTCATTGGTCACGTTCCCTTTTCCAGTGTATACTTCAAAGTCATAGACTAGTCCAGTGACACCTGCACGAGTAAAGACCTTGATTCCCCATTTATGCGGCTTGTTCTTGATATACTGTTTCATTCCAATCTTTCCTTTGAAGGGGATCATCTGCTCATCAATGGAGTGGTTTTCGTCTGGTTCAACCTTCAAACAGTTGGCACGGACTTTCTCAAGAACTGGATGCACCTTGAATAATGGATCGTATCCAGGCTCACCCTTTTGCTTCACATTGGTATTGTCGTTCATGTGGATGTATGTACGCAGATTATCAAATCGCTTACGTCCCATGACTGTCGCAATTGGGTCGTAGTGGGTTGCCGTCTGCCAGTACATGCGGTACGATGGCATACGTACTACGGTCATCAAGATGTGTAAACCAATGAATTGCTCTATTTCAGAAGGGGTTGTTTTCAGTTCTGGGCCATTCTTCATAACTGCACACAAGTAAGATTGGTTAGAAATATGTTCAAACACAGATTTGTCCATGAACTGATCAAAATACCACTTTGGACTTGGTATTTCGTCTGGGGGAGGTGAGAATGCAGGTCCTCGGAATGAAGAGTCTATGTCAGCTGCTGGAGGTTTCCTCTGCCTCCAAGAAAACTCTTTGTTGACTGGAGCTGGGCCTGGCTGAGGTTCATTGTCATCTGGGACCTCAGTGTCACTGTCTGCATGTATGTTATGAATTTCAACATCAAGGTGGTTGAGAATAGCTTTTGGTATTGCTGCCAGTGGCTTATCATCATCAAAGCTGGAGTCAGACTCGTATGCTTCAGGAGATTCCTCAAAATCTGGATCAGCAATTTTATCGTTTGGAATGGATTCTGTGTCAGATAAAGCACCATCAGGAAGACAAATGTACTCAATGACTTCCCTGGCTAAGTAAAACTTTCGTCTGCCTGCTATAACACACTGCAAATCCTGCATAGAGAGTATTCTGTAAGGTAGTTTGCCAAAAAAATGCTTTGACACAATGATCTGTACTAATAAAAGTGCCATGGAATTTAGGCTACATCAGTTTTCCTCACTGCACAGTCAAATGAACATGGTATTGTGCCATTGCTTTTGATCAAATTTGCCTCTGATTGTTTGTAACTTCACTCGAAATTAAGTTTTCCATATGATATACCCTCAGTGACACCTCAAAGTAATACGTAAACACTGGTGATAGGAAAATAACCCTAGTATAAACTGTTGCTCAAAATATAGGCAAACTAGTAGATAAAGGATGTGGTATCCAGTGGTACCTATCCGGCCACACGTTGCAAATCTGCTACGTTGAAATAGAGCTGCACCAGGGGAAAAATCCAGAAGAGATAAAATCTACTAATTGGCATTTACTGGGTCTATATACACTTATGATTCTTCTTATGCAGTTTTAGTTTCAAATTAATGGAGGTTGATAGTGATACTTAGACGAAATTGATGCCAAGAAAATCAGTTTCAGGGAACCCATGGAAACAGACATGTTGGAAGTGAGAGTACACTGCCATCTGGTGAGCAAGTGGGAAACTGTTTGTTGCTAATGGACAACCAAGTCCTGCAGTGGTACTTCTGAGTAAAACAAAACTCATAAAATATGTATCTGGAGTAATAAGGTAGTTAGTTTCTAACTGTTGCAAATCAGCAATGCCTGCCTTGAGAGGGTTAACTATAACAAATTATGCCCAACACTGCTTTTGCATCAATAATTAAATGCAATGCTCATTATGCAGTTTGCAATTTTATTTATAATCAGTTACATTGGTATTTTGCAGTAAAACAGAATTTGTATATTTTGGATCCATTTTTACCAGTAAACTGAATGGCATAATGTCTCCATACAATCGAAATTAAAGCATGTCTACTGTAATGTTTCAAACTATAGCAAAGGAGACGGGAGTGGATACAGGAAATCAAGTACAGAAAAAAATTAAAAATTAAAAAGTTTAAAAAAAAGTTAACAATACAAATAAAAGACATGGCTATGAAGATGGTGTAATCAGATATGGCACATATTCAACTGTGGTGTGAGCATAGTCTTAATTTCAAACAGATACATATTTTCTTGTGCTGTTTTTAATTGCAGGGATTCTTTCAATGGAAAGTAAATAAAACCAGTTTGAAAAGTAGCTAAATGACGCTAGATGACGTCTTTAGGTTTCCTTTGAACAATGATGGCATAATAATTCTCCCCAGAATGAAAACTCCTGTGGGTTTTTCTTAACAATACCACAAATATTTCATGTGAATCTTAAGATTTTCTATTTGTGGGATGCTCTTCTCACAGGCATCTCTCGTGTGTGTTGTTTTCTCAAGTGAACTCTGAGGGTACATTTATTCCTGAAACTCTTTTCACACTGAGCACATTTACAGCATTTCTCTGCTAAATGAGTCTTGATGTGGTAATTAAGGCTTACCTTACGTATGAAACACCTTCCACACTGATCACATTTAAAGGGTTTCTTTCCACTGTGCAAGATCTTGTGACACTTAAGGCTATATTCTGTTTTGAGGGTCTTTCCGCAATGATCACATGTGTACAGCTTCGGTTCAGTGTGAATTTTCATGTGGAAATTACGGGTGTATGCATGAGTGTAACTCTTCCCACAATATTTGCAAGAGTAAGGCTTCTCTCCCGAGTGAGATCTCATGTGGACTTTAAGGGATGCTTTTTTAGCCAAACTCTTTCCACACTGTTGGCAGGTGAAAGGCTTCTCTCCTGTGTGAGTTCTCATGTGATTTTGAAGGTTTGCTTTTTGAGTGAATCTCTTTCCACACTGTTGGCAGGGGAATGGTCTCTCTCCAGTGTGAACTCTCATGTGCATTTTAAGTTTTTGTTTTCCAACGAAACTCCTCCCAGTGATCGCAGGTGTGATGGCTGTTGAATGTGGTTTTCTGAGCTCTTTTTCGTATAGAAGCAGCTTTAATCTGTGTATCTTCTTCACGCGTTATTAAATCATGGCGTTTCTCATACTGATCTGTCTGTTCAGTTTCATTGATATCTTGATTCTCCTCTTTCAGCACCAACAGGTCTAAAGCAAAAAAGATAAATATAAATTAACCACAGTTTAAAGCCCACTTTTATTTAAAACTCTGCCCTAGAGTAAAAAGTTAAGTTTTACCATTTTTGAACCCATTCAACTTATCTCTGGGTCTGGCGGTAACACTTTTAGCTTAGCTTAGCATAGATCATTGAATCGGATTTGACCATTAGCATCTTACTCAAAAATGACCAAAGAGTTTTGATTTTTTACCTATTTAAAACTTCTGTAGTTAATCATGTACTAAGATTTCGGAAAATGAAAAGTTGTGATTTTCTCGGCCGATATGGCTAGGAACTATACTCGGCCAGGAAAATCAAAGTTTTCATTTTCCGAAATCTTAGTACACGATTAACTACAGAAGTTTTAAATAGGTAAAAAATCAAAACTCTTTGGTCATTTTTGAGTGAGATGCTAACCATGTAATCAGATTGAATGGTCTATGATCAGCTACAGCTAAAAGTGCTACCGCCAAACCCAGAAATCGGCAGAATAGTTTCAAAAATGGTAGCATTCAACTGTTTAACTCTAGGGGAGTTGGTAAATTAGCCTATTTTTTTTTAAAATGGAGTGTTCCTCTAAGAACAATCGCTTTATGTATTCCCCAATTGTTAAGTCGCTTTGGATAAAAGCATTTAAAGTGACGTGACATTCAGCCAAGCATGGTAACCCATACTCAGAATTCGTGCTTGGAAGCTGCAATTTAAAAATACAATACAATTAATGATTCCCTTTTTACGGTCATTTCAAAAAATCACCACGGCAAAACCATTCAAGCTATCCAAAATCCATTCGCAATTTAAGTTCCTCAGTGTTTTTGCAACATGTAGACAACGTTTGGTGTGTCAAGTGTACTTTCTTCTCTGAGCAGTATGCATTAATTCACAGCTGAATTTTACCAAAAATCCATATTCAAGTCAAAATAGCCAACTTCCTGTTGGTCGTAGCTGATGACTGTAAATTAGAAAGTTGTCTGTCTTGATAAGACCAATATATGTACTGAGTTTGGTGTCTGTAGCTAAAACTAACCCCCACACTTTTGACAAAAGGTGGCGCTATAGAGTGCCTCCTTCACACACTTTTAAAAGCTTTTGCCAGTGTCTAGCTATCAGTAATACTGATGTGTGTTCTGTGTGTGTTCTGAGTTTCGTGAAATTCTAAGTTTAAATTTATATCGGCTGTTTTAACATTATTCTGATGAAGTTTGAATTACATAACTCTAAATAGCTGACTTCCTGTTGGGCGGAGCCTATGACATGCAATACGAAAGTTGTTCGGCAAAAATGAGATCTATATGTGTACTTAATATGAGTTTCATATTAATACGTGCAAGCCTTCTAAAGGCCACAGATTCCAAGGTGTGCGCAAATTTTCAAGAGTTTCTGAGCATGTTAAGGGCCCTAAAAGCCCCCAAAACCTTGGAAAAAAATTAGAAGAATAAATAATAATAATAATAACAAATAATCCTAAGGAAAACAATAGGGCTCTCACCCTCCAGGCTTGAGCCCTAATAATCCTTAGGGGAACAAAATGCCTAAATATTTTAAGGCATACGGTAGCTATGGATTATCCCTTACATATAATGTGTGCGTGACGAGAGAGGCGGGGCCAAGAGCCGTGGGAACCGAGCGAGGCCGGTGGAGCTAATGAGAATGCGTGACACCTGCGACACTCATCAGTCTCCAGTACCACGGAGGAGCTCTGGAAGGATAAAAGGAGGAGTGTCAACAATGTTGGATGAGAGAGGACCAGCCTGGATTTTATTTTGTGTTTTGGTTCTGTTGGTGCGTGAAAGTCGTCCGCGAGGCCCTGTCGCACTTTATGTTTATTTTGTTATTAAAGTTTTATTTAGGTGTTCGCCAGTTCACGCCTCCTTCCCATGACTATGAACGTTTACAGTTGTTACAGTGTGCATGCAGTTTCTTGTTATATATTCCAGGATATATTTCAAATGAAACTTTGAAATCTGTCACAACATGGCATGTACACATAAGATGGTTGTGAGCCGTGACTGAGATACACCAACTAAGAAAACTTCTTAAAGTTCACTAGCGAAAACTGCACGGTGGACGAATTGTAATGTTTTAATAACAACCATTAAAAAACTTGGCAGAATTTATGTGACGTTGCACCTGTTGTTCATAAACTTTCATAATTGCCGATTTTTACTTTTGCTTTGTGTGCTGAACTAGCTTTGAGCCTTTTTCTTTGCATGTATTACTTTACTTACCGTTAAATGTTGAATGAACCGTGTGAATTCTCATGTGGCAATTACGGGAGTATGCACTTGTGAAACTCTTCCCACAATAATCGCAAGAGTATGGCTTTTTTCCAGAGTGAACTCTCATGTGGACTTTAAGGTTTTGTTTTCCAGGGAAACTCTTTCCGCACTGTTCGCATGTATAAGGCTTCTCTCCAGTGTGAATCTTTATGTGAGATTTAAGGCTGCTTTTCTGTGTAACACTCTTTCCACACAGATGGCAAGTGTAAGGTTTTTCTCCAGAGTGAGATACCATGTGTCTTTGAAGGTTTGTTTTTTGAGTGAAACTCTTTCCACATTGTTCACAGGTGTAAGGCTTCTCTCCCGTGTGAGTTCTCACGTGCCTTTTAAGGGCTCCTGGTTTAGGAAAGCTCTTTCCACAATGTTGACAGGGAAATGACTTCTCTCCAGTGTGAACTCTCATGTGCATTTTAAGTTGATGTATTTCATTGAAACTTTTCTCACAGAGATGGCAGGTGAAAGAGCTGTTAGATTTGGTTCTCTGAGCTCTTTTTCGTACAGATGCTGTTTTAGTCTGTGTGCCATCCTCACCAGTTATTAAAGCATGGTTTTTCTCATACTGATCTGTCTGTTCAGTTTCATTCAGATCTTGATTCTCCTCTTTCAGCACCAGCAGCTCTAAAGCAAAAAAGATAAATACAAGTTAATCAAATGAAATCAGTATCAACAAACTCTAATGTTAATAAATTAATGTTTTACTTTTATTACATACAAATATGAAATGTTGAAAAATGCAATGACGCTTTTAAACATGAAATTAAACCACCACTAGGTGGAGGAAAGTCACTGTCTTAATGAGTGAATCATTGATTCAACCGATTCGTTCAATCGGCTGATTCATTCAACAAATAGGTGCGTTCGACTTCACACAGCACAAATTTTGTCCGATTTGAGACTGCATCGACGCCACAGGACTGTCACTTGTGGCATCAAAGTACCGCAAGAGTGTTTCGAGAGCAGCCGGCTGACTCAGAGGGGCTGCAAGAGCGCTGATGACGACACAACTGTTTCACGATTGGCCAGAATTACCACACGACTATGATCACGTGTGTTTAGGGTTAGAAGAACCTTTTCAGTCCCAAAAATAGCAACAAATCTGTGTTTTTAGAACGGTAAAAGTTTTTTACTGTAATCGCACTGTTGTATTGAGTCAAGTTTATCATACAACACTGATAAAAACGTATATACTCCACTGAATTAGTATTTAAGTAGTATGACCATGTTGAACTTTATTCTTGAAAATATGGCACTGTTTTAAGCAGTATGTAAAAACGGTTTCTGCTGCTCATGAAAACGATTTTAAAACGTCTGTGTATTTTACAAATATTTAATTTAATTCACTTCATCTGTGATAAAGTATGCAAACACCAGGTGAGTGTCAATAAAGGGAGCAGAAAGTGTCTGGCTTGACTGCTCCATTTTCAACTCCGCCCCCGACTGCCATCGGCTACTCTTGCTGATCGCCATCTGTAACCGTGCTTCAAGTTGAATGCACCCAATGAAACAAGTAACAAGACTGTTGTGTGTTGCTCGCAGATGTGCGACTGGTCTGCTGTGGCCTTGCTTAGAACTATTTTTGTTAAAGAATCAATAATGTGTCTAAAATGTTAGTAAGTTAATATTACTTGTTTATTTAACTAAAGCTGTATAAAATAAATATCACATTTGGAATCGAGCTTTAAGTCGGGAAAACATCACTCCTGGGGTCTCATTTATAAAACTATGCGTAGGATCTTTACTAAAAGTTTACGTGCGCCCAAAAGCCAAAAATGGCGTACGCCAAAAAATATTCCGATTTATAAAACCGTGCGTACGCACACCTGTAAGCAATGTTCCCTTTATAAATCACAGATCACCCGCAGATGTGCGTACGTGAACCAGCCTCATATCCCGCCCTGTACACGCCCATTTTTAACCATAAATAGTCAATGCAAATCACCTCATGATTGCTGATCAGCATGTAAATGAGAGTGGAATCCCATATATACCTGGAAAACTGGCATGCGACCCGCCAATTAATTAATCCAAGAAAGTGAAAACGTGCATTTCTGTTAGCCTAATTTTAATAATGGCGACAGGTGAGAAAAGAGGAAAAAAACGTAATTTCTCAGATACTGAGATTGAAACACTTGTAGGGGAGGTGGAGGCTCGGAAAACTGTGTTATTTGGTGGCCACAGCAGTGGGGTCACTAATAAAAAGAAGCAGTGCGAGTGGCAAAGTATTGCTTCTGCCGTCAATTGTGTCAGTGGGACAGAACGGACAGTTGCAGAATTAAAGAAAAAATGGTCCGACCTGAAGGTATACAAATTTTTTTTTTACCAACATATTACATTTGTGTTTTATTAGGCTATATACCTATATAAATAGCAATATTGATTTTCAAAAAGTTTTATTTACATGTGCTTACAGTATGCAAAATATGTGAAATAAAGATTCTCATTCATTCAAGGTGGAGGCAAAGAGAAAACTGTCCTCCCACCGCCAGAGCGTGGCTGCAACTGGTGGGGCCCATGTACAGCTGATCTCACATCAGTGGACAGCAAAATCGCGGCTATAATTGGGGAGGTCAGCGTGTGTGGTATTGTGTCGGAAAAGGAGGGAGACACTGACGTGACTGAAACCACAGAGGAGCAAGGTTAAACCGATTTTTAATCATTAACGCTGTACATTTGAGTGTGTGGGGTGATAAATGGATAAATGTTGCCAATTGTTTGTCCTCCAGTCCTTCCGGAGTCTGAAGCTGTAAATGAACAGGAGGTTCAGGGTGAGGGGTTCTCAGATGCAGATGCACAGCGTCCGGCTCAAAGCAGTGCCCCTTCTGCGTCTGGCACGTCCAAAAGTGGTCGGGTACTCACTGACGCAGTCCTGCAGTTACAGCGAGAGACAATAAACGCTGTCAACAGGGTTGCAGATGAGCTACGGCAGATGAGAGAAGTGATGCAAGAAATTGCACAATCATTAAAAGATGCAGTTAAAACATGAACCTTGAGTTTTGTCTTTCTTTACAAACGCCGCATGACATCCTCACGGATTCTTGCACCTCGTTGATATCCCTCTTGTCGGCCAGGGGGCTGTGGCTCGGGGTCGTAATGCTGGGGTAGAGGGAGATCAGGAGGGAGAGGAATACCGTTTCTCAGTGCTATATTGTGCAAAACACCACACGCCCTGACAATCTTGCACACTTTTGCTGGATGGTATAAAAGTCTGCCACCCGAGGCATCCAGAGCACGCCATCTGCATTTCAGGATGCCGATGGCACGCTCCACAACTGCGCGGGCACGAGAGTGGACCTCGTTATAATGAGTTTCCTCTGCGCTCTGCGGGTTTAAAAATGGGGTGAGGAGCCAGAGTCTCAGGGGGTAGCCACTGTCGCCTGCAGGTTATAATTATATTAAAAACAAAATTGTTACAGTTTCTACTTTTTAATATTGTTAAACTCACCAAGAAGCCAGCCATCACGTACTGCGCCTGCATTTAGTCTGTTCCCTACACTGCTATGTGTCAAGATAAAGGAATCATGTGTTGAACCAGGCCAGCGTGCCACAATGTTTGTGAGGGTCATGTTGGAGTCACATATGATTTGCACATTAATAGAATGCACATGCTTTCTATTAACATAAGCAAATTCATTTTCAGATGGTGCCCTTATAGCAACATGAGTGCAGTCAATTGCGCCGATTACATTTGGGAAACCAGACATTGCTGCAAATTGCGTTTTAATTTCGGCCTGTTCTCGCACAGTGTAGGGGAACCTGATGTATCGACTAACCATATTAAGTATACCATTTAAAACGACAGATATTATGGCACTCAGGGACGGCTGTGATATACCAGACCTATAGGGTGAGATGATAGATTCCAATAGAATTATTTCATATACAAAAAGGTCTTAGAGACAAATTTGAGGATTACTTATAGTTTTTTTATATTATTAATTTACCTGTCTGCCAATTCCCGCTGGAAACAGCCGGTTGCCAAGAACCCCAGAGTGGTGAGGACTTGTATTTGGACTGGGATGGCATGGTTCCGGCGTGTTGCCCTCTCTAATACTGGACCCAATTCAGCACATAGATCCAAGAGCACAGCTCTAGGGAATCTAAATCGGCTTATTAGCCAGTCATCATCATGGGCCAGGAAATCATCATGGTCCCTGAAAACTCGTTCTCTCCTTATTCTGCCATTAGCGTAATCCTCCAACAGTGCCAGGAGTGCCATCATGAAGCATTACATACCCGGGTCACCGGAGAATTTATATGTTTCTAGCAAATAGACTGATCGTTAACACCTTGACAAAATCACTTAATTAATTTGTGGGCGAAAATTTAAGACGAAAATGTTATAGTGAACACATGCTTCTTGACGGTTTTGTAATGAACACCGTAATAGTTAGGACCGATGATGAGTAGCGATTGTGCTTCATGACTGTATTTGCAGACTTTGACATTTTATGATATAGGCTATGTACATTAAGGAAAATATTTCCTTTTTACACTGTGTTCTGCAGTTCTCTAATAAAAGGGTATTTCATGCTATTCTGTAGGCTATCACATGTATCGCGCCATGTCCTCCTGTGCTCCCGTTGTGGACAATGTGACTGTAAGGCAGCGCTGATTATTATTTTATTTTACTTTTAATACATTTTGAATTACGTTTGGATTTTACTAGATGTATATAGCCTAAAACAATCGGCACAAATAACACTGTTGGATTTAATCTTCATGATAATGTGGATATAACGTATGAAATGGAGTGAAAATTAAATGTCATTCATTCTTATAATCGTTCTTCTCACATTTATTTTCTACAATCTAACTTCAGTTCACGACCTCACCATCGGTGTCGCCAATTCCCTTTGTCTCCAGAATGTGCGTACGCACGGCTCAAAGTTTGCTTAAAGGTGCGCACATTCTCCCGTCAAGTTTGTTTTTTATAGATCACAACCTTTGCGTGGGAACTGGCGTACGTACGTTTCCAGCCCCGTTTTGTGCGTACGCACGCTTTATAAATGAGGCCCCAGGTTGTGTGATGTTGCATATGTTATATAGAATTTTTTTTTTTTTTTTTTCACAGTATGTTTGTTCACTCAACTGACGCGACCTTGATACAGTCAATACATTATCTGTTATTAGTCACAGTTTACACTGAAAGTAATACAATCAGAATCATTCTCGTGGGCCTAGTTATTGTTTGTTATAAAAATTCAGGTTACTTGTCCGGTTGGGCAAGTAAAATTCTTTTTCACTTGCCTCTTCACAAAATCCACTTGTCCTGGAGCAGCGGACAAGTGTTAATGCCGAGCCCTGTGTCAATCATTCAATCAAGATGGGGCTCAGCTACAAGACACACAATAGGTTAATATTCGCCAATGGGCTCGGTGCACAAGATGGCGATGGTGAGCATTTGGTATTCAATTATATAAAAAATATTCAGAAAAGTTGGCTCTGAAGATGTTCATTCATTCTCTTGAAACTTAAAAATTCCCATATGATGCTAATATCTCAAATACTGAAAGAGGGCAGGGATTAGACTGAGCCTTTATCTTATTGGCCTATAACATTATTTGACTCTGTCATTAAAATTTTCATAAAATAGATTAAATAAATACCTCTCATCTATTATAAATATGGATCAAACCGGTTTTGTTCCTAATAGATTGTCATTTTTTTAATGTCAGGAGATTAATGAACATAATGTACCATAAGTACAAGAAAGGTTCTAAAGTAGCTGCTCTGTGTTTAGACGCAGAGAAAGCTTTCGATAAGAATGGCCTTATATGGTGAAGGTTATGGAAGAATGTGGGTTTGGTAGTCATTTGGTGTCATGGATTACAACACTATGGGCCCTATTTTAACGCTCTAAACCCAAAGTGTAAAGTGCACGGCGCAGATGCACTCAGGGCGTGTTCAAATCCACTTTTGCTATTTTAAAGATGGAAAAACGGTTGGCACGCCAGGGTGCATGGTCTAACGGGTTGTCCCTATTCTCTTAATGAGTAATGGGTGTATTTGGCAAGTGCAAAGACAGAACGGGTCTCCGAGATGAAACGTGGCCCTTTGCTTTTTGCGGTTTCGATCGAACCCCTCGCGATCAGTATTAGAAACCATCCATCTATCAAGCCTGTAAGACTGGAAAATGTACAGATGAGGCCAAAATGATTAGCCCCCCAGGAATGTTGGAACATTTTCCTAAAGATCTTTCCAATGTTTGCAGCATTGATAAAACTTGATATAATCAAACATTCACCAATGCTATTTAGTACCTTTTGGTACATTTTGGAATATAAAATACATTTTTAAGCTTGCTTTGTATCAAATATAGTGAAAATGGGGTGGTCAAACATATTATCCCCCATGTGAATTTTTGCTTTCATAACACACCTAATTAATCAATAAGCTTTCAAACCACACCTGTGCAGTTAATTGGCTTCCAAACAACACCTGAGCATTCATTCAGCATAAAAGGACTCTAGGAACATTATTGGGAGAGACTACTTTTACTCACCATGCCAAAGACAAATGAAATCAGTCTTGAGCTCAGAAAGAAGATAGTGGAGGCTCATGATAACGGGGGAAGGCTATACTGCCATTTCCAAGTGTTTCACAGTGTCTAGAACCACTCTACGTTGCATCATTGCCAAGTACATGGAGACAAATTCTGTAAGAAACATACCTGGGTGTGGTCGTAAGCGCAATATTTCAAGAACTCTGGAGAGGAAAATAGTCAGAGATGTCAGCAAGATGTCCCAGACATCTGCCGAGATGAATGTTGCTGACCTGGCCTCTTCTGGAGTTGATGTTTCAAGGAACACCGTTATGAGGGCACTTCATCGTGGTGGGCTTCAGGGCCATCGTCCCAGAAGAACCCCTTTACTCAAACAGTGGCACATCACAGCCAGACTGAGGTTTGCCTGTGAACATTTGAAAGGTAAAGATGACTTTTGGGAGTCTGTGCTTTGGTCTTATGAGACTAAACTGGAACTGTTTGGGCACATGGATGTTGCTTATGTTTTGAGAAGAAAGGTTGAGGCCTTCAACCCTAAGAACACAGTTCCCACAGTTAAACATGGTGGTGGGAGCATCATGCTGTGGGGCTGTTTTGGAGCCTCAGGCACAGGGAGCCTTGTTTGGGTGCATGGCATCATGAAAAAAGAAAATTATGTTGACCTTTTTAAGGATAATATTCAGAAATCTGCTCGTAGTCTACCCTTAGGTCATAGCTGGGTCTTCCAACAAGACAATGACCCAAAGCATACATCGAAATTGGTCCAACAGTTCTTGAAGAATACCAAAACCAAGGTGCTGGAGTGGCCCACACAGAGCCCAGACCTAAATCCTATTGAGAATCTGTGGCGAGTGCTCGAAGTGAATGTCCATGCTCGGAAACCACGTAATTTGGACCAGCTGGAGCAATTTGCAATGGAAGAATGGGCTAAAATCCCTAAGGAGACCTGTTCCAACCTAGTAAAGAACTACTCCAAGAGGTTGTTGTCAGTTTTGGCTCAGAAAGGGTATACTATTGACTATTAATGACCAGGGGGCTAATCATTTTGGACGTTTCATTTTTGCCCTTTCTTGTTTCAACTTACTATTTCAATTAAATATCCTAATTAAACTTAGTTGACATTTTGTCTTTGTTATTTTGGAAACAAATGCACTATAAAACACTTGTTGTTAATGGTCATTTCCGTGGAGAAATCAACAGTTTTGTCTAATTTCATAAGGGTAGCTAATAATTTTGGCCTCAACTGTAGAAAATTACATTTCCGTGTATGCAGATGATGTTGTTCTCTTTCTGTCAATTCCTGTGCTCCGGCAGAGCCTACAATGTGGGTCAACAACCTTTATCTCTGGTCTGCATTGGCTTGGACTCTCCTGGCACTTGTCCATCAACCTGTGGCAGGCCTACTACAATACACAGCTGCCGAGCTCCTCCGACTCTGCGGCTACCTGCCTGAGACGCTGTCAATGGTAGTGCTTCACCTCCACCCGGACATTGCTCTTCTACCTCAGCGGAGATATATCCATCGCAGGTCTCGTCTGAAATTCCTCCATGACAACTCCAATTTTTGACGCCCCCACAGAAGCACTGCCCAGCAGACTGTTGACCATAGTGTGAAGGCCAATCTAGCTAGATCGGCTATTACTACTCCTGCGCACAACTCCAGCTCTGTCAAATTCTGTCTACTTAACATCAACTGACTTACAAGCAAGGGTCATCTCATCCAGGATCTCCTCTACGACCGTAAGTTTGACGTTCTGTGTTTAACTGAAACTTGGCAACAGCCCTGCAACTTTTCACAAATCAATGATTCTACTCCACCTAGGTTTGTTTACATCTGCCAACCCTGTGGCTCTGGTTGCGTTGGAGGTCTCACAATAATTTACAGCGACAAGTGGAATGTCCTGCCAGTGTCTGTGCCGACTTCAAACTCATTCGAGTGTTACAGTTAGTAAACTGCCTGGACCTATTCCCATGATCATTGCTACGGTTTACCATCCTCCTACACCTCATAATGACTTTTATCAATGACTTTGCTGCCCTACTCATCAATCTTTCTCTCACCTAATGTAATATTACTTGTGGACTTCAACATACACATGGACAATACTAATCTACCTCTTACTAGAGACTTCTCTTTATGCTTAGAAAGATTGGGATTCCATCAATACCCATATTAAAGGACATACTTTAGACTTAATCTGTTGTTCTGGTACAAACCCCCACCACCTGCACAGCTGATGATCTCTCTCTGTCAGATCATCATCTCCTTTCATTTACTGTCAAACTGTCTTTCTATAACTAAGCCACCCTGTCTATCTCATTTCGGAATAGTAAGGACATTAATATTGATACTATCATTTCCTATATTGTTAATCTTTTGATCACGGACAATGTATCCACCCCAGATGATTTGCTGGCTCTGTATAATAATGGTTTATGCAATATCCTTAATATTCTTTCTCTCTAAAAACTTGGTCGAGCCCCTTCTCTAAATCAGCCCCTTGGTATACCCCAGAGCTCCGGTCAATGAAAACCAAATGTTGGCAAATTGAGCAACTTTATCGCAAATTAGGGCTCACTATTCATAAAGAAATGTATAAATCCCATATACTGCTTTACAAGGATTTAATCCTTTAAACCAAATCAACCTTTCTCTCTGGTCTAAACTAGGGATGTGCACGGATAGTCGAACATTCGAATATTCGTTCTGCTCTAATTATTCGATAAATAAAAATGATATTCGAATTTCGCAAAAAGAAAAAAAAAAGTTCACAATAAAACTTAATTTGGTCACTTTCTGTGATTCTCCACGCCATATTTGAAGGTGTATGCAAGCAAAAAATAATTAATGAATGATTAAGGGGCCATTCACATATCGCGCCTAAAAACGCGTAGAAAACGCTAGGCGTGCCGCTTTCTCCTTCTTTCCGAAGCGCTCGGGCAGAAGCGCTCCTGAGGCGACGCGTTCTCTCCATGAAGACACGGAAATTTCAGCAAAGGATAAATGGATTTGCAGCACAAAAAAAATCGCTTTCAGTAGCTCTCCTACTAAATTTATGTCAAAATGGCAATCCATATACAGCTATGATCAGCTGTTTCTTCATCTTGGCTGAGCTTTCAACGTTGTTACAGGAAAGGATGAAGCTGAATGTTTAGTTCTTGTCACATGACCTGCGGTGCGCTTGCGGCATTCTGAAATTTGAGATGTTTTTAAGTCGATGCTGTGCGGACGCGCCTGGAAAAAACGGGACCGCGTCGCACTGCGTGCGCATCGCAACCGCGCCGCTTCCATTATGAAGCGACTTCCATTATTCCATTATTTCCTACATTGGAAATAACGAACTTGAGCATGCAAAAGACGCGATATGTGAACGCCCCCTAAAAGAACTGCGGTCTTCTACAGTACTTCAAATATGCCGTGGGGAATCACAGAAAGTGATCCAAGAACATTGTTGCGGCATCTCTCAAGCAACGAATAAACACCGCTAACTTGGAGAACGCAGTGAAAACTCCTCTTCTCGCGTCTGCCCTAGACCCTCGGCACAAACATCTCAGGTTTCTCGATGAAAACATGAGAGAAGTAAGAAAAAAAAACTTTTTTGAACATTATCAGAACATTTTCCTTGATGCGAATGGTGCGGATGCAGCCGTTGTCACCAACGTTGAAGCGGATGCAATGCCCACTCGTCCGAAAAGGCTGAGCCAGTTCTCCAGCGATGATTACAGAGAGTCCAGCCGAGACGAGTGGGAACAGTTCTTGCTGGAGCCATGTATTCCACCAGATGAGGATCCCATTCAGTGGTGAAACGAAAACACGAAGCGCTTCACAAAACGTATTCGCTTAGCACACCGTTATTTGTGAGTCCCGCCAACGTCAGAGCGCGTTTTCTCCGCGGTCGGCCTTATTGTTAACAGACTAAGGAGCCGACCTTCCCCCAATCATGTTTACATGCCCGTATTTCTTAACAAGAACATTTGAAACAATAGAAAAAAAGAAAAAAAGATTTGCTGACAGTTTAAAAGTTAAGTGTAAGCTACATTCTGTACAATAGCCTAATTGCTGCAGGCTGCTTTACGTTTTTTCTTTGTTCACTTTTTTTTTTTGCTTTTAATCTGTACTTTTGTTTGTTTGCACGCATTGTTAAAGGTTTTCAGCTACAAAACACGATGTGTAATGTTCAAGCTTATTGTAAGCTTGTTCAAAATTACGAAAACAAATGTTGCTGAAAAATAACGTCTGACTAATTAAACTTAATTTAAATAAACGAATATTCGAATATTCATTTTTTTGTGAGCTCAAATATTCGAATGTGATATTTGTGGAAAACGCCCATCCCTAGTCTAAACAGTTTGAACAATGGAAATTCCAAAGCTCTGTTCTCACTATTCAACAAACTTCTTCAACCTCCAGACTTTTTACATCCCCGTCTGTACTCTGTGGATACTTGTAATTCTCTGATGCTGTTCTTTTATGAAAAAATTCACAATATCCACCGGGAATATCCACATGTTCCTTGGCATTTACATCTCTGAGGATCTTTCCTAAAGCCTACACTCAGAGACCATATGAAGAACAAGTCTGTCAGCTTCTCTTATTTATTGCATCTGCACTGCTTTTCTTTCATGTAGCTCTGCAACACTCTACAGAATCAGAATAAGAATCAGAATGAGCTTTACTGCCAGGTATGTTCACACATACGAGGAATTTGTTTTCGTGACAGAAGCTCCGCAGTACAACAGAATGGCAGCGACAGAACCAAAAACACAATAAGGAATAAAAATTACAAAAAGATACAAATAGGTGGGTAAGGATTGACAATATACAAATTGACAATGTATGGCAGGTAAATTAAAATGAGCATTTATGTATGTACATGTATATTATGTGCAAAAGATTTAAGTGTACGCTAAGTATGTGTGTTGGATAAATAGTGTAGTGTATATAAATATAAATAGTGTAGTGTGTCCCACAGTTATTATCAGCTGTTCATAAGATGGATTGCCTGAGGGAAGAAACTGTTCCTGTGTCTGGTCGTTCTGGTGCTCAGTGCTCTGTAGCGTCGACCAGATGGCAACAGTTCAAAGAGGGAGTGTGCTGGATGTGAGGGGTCCAGAGTGATTTTAACAGCCCTTTTGCTCACTCTGGATAAGTACAGTTCTTGAATAGATGGGAGGGTTGTACCGATAATTCGCTCAGCAGTCCGGACTACCCTCTGTAGTCTTCTGAGGTCAGATTTAGAAGCTGAGCTGAACCAGACAGTTACTGAAGTGCAGAGGATGGATTCGATGATGGTGGAGTAGAACTGTTTCAGCAGCTCCTGTGGCAGGTTAAACTTCCTCAGCTGGCGAAGGAAGTACAACCTCTGCTGGGCCTTTTTCACAATGGAGTCAATGTGAATGTCCCACTTCAGGTCCTGAGAGATAGTGGTGCCCAGGAACCTGAATGACTCCACTGCAGTCACAGTGCTGTTCATGATGGTGAGTGGGGGGGAGAGCAGGGGGGTTTCTCCTGAAGTCCACAGTCATCTCCACTGTTTTGAGCGTGTTAAGCTCCAGGTTGTTGAGAGTGCACCAGACAGCCAGCTCTTTAACCTCCTGTCTGTAAGCAGACTCGTCACTGTCCTGAATGAGGCCGATGAGTGTGGTGTCATCTGCAAACTTCAGGAGCTTGACAGAGGGGTCCTTAGATGTGCAATCATTAGTGTACAGGGAGAAGAGCAGTGGGGAGAGGACGCAGCCCTGGGGAGCTCCGGTGCTGATTGTACGGGTGCTGGATGTGTATCTTCCCAGCCTCACTAGCTGCTGCCTGTCTGTCAGGAAGCTGTTGATCCACTGACAGACGGAGGTGGGCACGGAGAGCTGAGTTAGTTTGGGCAGGAGGAGGTTTGGGATGATCGTGTTAAAGGCCAAGCTGAAGTCCACAAACAGGATCCTCACATAGGTCACATAGTCTGTCTAGGTGTTGCAGAACATAATGCAGTCCGATGTTTACTGCATCGTCCACAGACCTGTTTGCTCTGTAGGCAAACTGAAGAGGATCTAGCCAGGGTCCAGTGATGTCCTTCAGGTGGGCCAGCACCAGTTTTTCAAATGACTTCATGACTACAGACGTTAGAGCCACAGGCCTGTAGTCATTTAGTCCTGTAATTTTGGGTTTCTTTGGGATGGGGATGATGGTGGAGCGTTTGAAGCATGAAGGGACTTTGCACAGCTCCAGCGATCTGTTGAAGATCTTTGTGAAGATGGGGGCCAGCTGGTCAGCACAGGATTTCAGACAGGCTGGTGTAACGCCATCTGGGCCTGGTGCTTTTTTCCTTTTCTGCTTCCGGAAGACCTGGCGCACCGCATCCTCGCTGATCTGTATTGCAGGTGTGGGGGAGAGGGGGGATGCAGGAGGTGTGAATGGTGAGAGTGCTTGATTGGAGAGGTGTTCAGGGTTGGTTGCAGGAGCTGTTAATGGTGTGAACGGTTGTTTGGAGAGGCATTCAGGGTTGGTTGCAGGAGCTGTTAATGGTGTGAACGGTTGTTTGGAGAGGCATTCAGGGTTGGTTGCAGGAGCTGTTAATGGTGTGAACGGTTGTTTGGAGAGGCATTCAGGGTTGGTTGCAGGAGCTGTTAATGGTGTGAACGGTTGTTTGGAGAGGCATTCAGGGTTGGTTGCAGGAGCTGTTAATGGTGTGAACGGTTGTTTGGAGAGGCATTCAGGGTTGGTTGCAGGAGCTGTTAATGGTGTGAACGGTTGTTTGGAGAGGCATTCAGGGTTGGTTGCAGGAGCTGTTAATGGTGTGAACGGTTGTTTGGAGAGGCATTCAGGGTTGGTTGCAGGAGCTGTTAATGGTGTGAACGGTTGTTTGGAGAAGCATTCAGGGTTGGTTGCAGGAGCTGTTAATGGTGTGAACGGTTGTTTGGAGAGGCATTCAGGGTTGGTTGCAGGAGCTGTTAATGGTGTGAACGGTTGTTTGGAGAGGCATTCAGGGTTGGTTGCAGGAGCTGTTAATGGTGTGAACGGTTGTTTGGAGAGGCATTCAGGGTTGGTTGCAGGAGCTGTTAATGGTGTGAACGGTTGTTTGGAGAGGCATTCAGGGTTGGTTGCAGGAGCTGTTAATGGTGTGAACGGTTGTTTGGAGAAGCGTTCAGGGTTGGTTGCAGGAGCTGTTAATGGTGTGAACGGTTGTTTGGAGAAGCGTTCAGGGTTGGTTGCAGGAGCTGTTAATGGTGTGAACGGTTGTTTGGAGAAGCGTTCAGGGTTGGTTGCAGGAGCTGTTAATGGTGTGAACGGTTGTTTGGAGAGGTGTTCAGGGTTGGTTGCAGGAGCTGTTAATGGTGTGAACGGTTGTTTGGAGAGGTGTTCAGGGTTGGTTGCAGGAGCTGTTAATGGTGTGAACGGTTGTTTGGAGAGGTGTTCAGGGTTGGTTGCAGGAGCTGTTAATGGTGTGAACGGTTGTTTGGAGAAGCATTCAGGGTTGGTTGCAGGAGCTGTTAATGGTGTGAACGGTTGTTTGGAGAGGCATTCAGGGTTGGTTGCAGGAGTTGTGAATGGTGAGAGTGGTTGATTGGAGAGGTGATCAGGGTGGGTTGCAGGAGCTGTGAATGGTGTGAACGGTTGTTTGGAGAGGCATTCAGTATGGGTTGCAGGAGTTGTTATTAGTGTGAACGGTTGTGTGGAGAGGTGTTCAGGGCAGGTGATGGGTGTTCTTTCAAACCTGCAGTAAAACTCGTTCAGATCATCTGCCAGTCGTTGATTTTCCACAGTGCTGGGGGGTGGTGTCTTGTAATTGGTGATCTTCTTTAGGCTTTTCCACACTGATGCTGAGTCGTTCGAAGTGAACTGAGTCCTTATTTTTTCAGAATAATTCCTCTTTGCCACTCTGATCTCCTTTTCCAGTGTGTATTTAGCCTGTTTATACAAGACATTGTCCCCCTTCCTGTAAGCATCTTCTTTGGCCTGACGGAGCTGTCTGAGTTTTGCAGTGAACCACGGTTTGTCATTGTTGTAATTTAGTTGAGTCTTGGTAGGAATACACATATCCTCACAGAAACTGATATATGATGTTACGGTCTCTGTGAGTTCATTCAGATCGGTGGCAGCAGCTTCAAAAACACTCCAATCAGTGAGGTCAAAACAAGATTGTAAATCCTGCTCTGCTTCATTAGTCCATCTTTTTACAGTCCTTAATACAGGTTTAGCTGATTTTAGTTTCTGCCTGTAGGTCGGTATAAGATGAACCAGACGGTGATCAGAACGTCCCAAAGCTGCTCGTGGAACAGAGTGATATGCATCCTTTATTGTTGTGTAACAGTGATCCAATATATTACTGTCTCTGGTGGGACAGGTAACATGCTGTCTGTATTTTGGCAGTTCATGGGAGAGATTGGCTTTATTAAAGTCCCCGAGAATGATTAAAACAGAGTCTGGGTGTTGTTGTTCTGTCTCTGTGATCTGCTCAGCGAGTTTCTGTAAAGCCAGACTTACTTGCACTTGCGGAGGGATGTAAACACTAACCAGAATGAGCGAGTGAAACTCCCGCGGCGAATAGAACGGCTTGCAGTTGACAAACTGCGTTTCTAGATCAGGACAGCACATCTTCTTTAACACAGTTACATCTGTACACCACCGTTCATTGATGTAAAAGCATGTCCCGCCGCCGCGCGATTTCCCCGTTGATTCTGCGTCGCGATCCGCTCTAAACAGCTGAAAGCCCGGCAGATGGAGCGCGCTGTCCGGTATGGCGTCATTCAGCCAGGTTTCCGTGAAACACAGAGCAGCAGAGTGTGTGAAATCCTTATTTGTCCGAGAGAGCAGAAGCAGTTCGTCCGTTTTGTTGGGTAGAGAGCGTAGATTTGCCAGATGGATGCTAGGCAACGGCGTTTGAAATCCGCGCTTCCTGAGTCTGACGAGCGCGCCAGCTCGCTTTCCCCGCCTGCGCGTCCTGAAGCGCTTGATCAGCGCCGCTGCTCCTCCGATAACAATATTCAGTAAAACGTCTGAATAATTGAAATCCGGAAAAACATCTTGTGGTGCGTTCTGCCGAATGTTCAGCAGTTCATTCCTGGTGAAACTGATTGCAGGAATATAACTAAAGACAGGACAAACTAACAAAAAGACAAAAACATATGCAGAGCTCGTCACGGAGGCAGCCATCCTGTACCGGCTCCAAGTCACAACCACAACCAAATGACCAAATGAGCACTGCATAACGTTACACCCGAAGCGCGCCGACTAAAGCCTGTCAAACACCACCTGATTATTGAACTAAGTTATCTCTTGTGCTAAAACTGTCAAAACACACAAGATTTACACGTAGACTCAATTGGTTATGTCTAAAATGAAAGTAAACAGTTGAGAGAAAAACATATACGTGCCTGTGTTATAGTATACTAATACTGTATTATTAGTATACTAATTTCTGTATTATTGTATACTAATACAGGCTGTATATTAGATGTGTGCAGGTGTTAAAGGGACAGTAGGCCTATTAAACATGTGACTCTCATTAAAGGGATAGATCACCCTAAAATTTAATTTCTGTCATTTACTTTGTCACGTTGTCCCTAACCTGTATTAATTTCTTTCTTATGCTGAACACAAAATAAGATATTTTGAAGAATGTGGGTAACCAAACAGTTGCTGGTCCATATTGAATTTGTTAGTAGCAAAAAATACTCTGGAAGTCACTGATGACCAGACACTGTTTGGTTTTCCACCTTCCTCAAAATAGCATTTATGTTCAGAAGAAGAAAGAAACTCATTCAGGTTTAAAACCACTTTTGAGTGAGTAAATGGTGGTATAAAAACAAAACACTATGACAGAATTGACAGACAGCTGACAGAATTAAAAATTTGGGTGAACTATTCCTTTAACGTTAATAAGACAAAAATCACTCACTGCTATTGACTGAAGAAATTTAATACAGTTACTTTAGGAATCAGTTTACATAGTGTTTTATTTTTATATTTGTTCATTCAATTTATTGAATGCTCTGCTAAATAGACCTATGTACCTGAAAGTAAAGCACTGTTTGTTTTATTTGTATATTATGTGTAGTTTTAATGTGTATCTTTGTCATTCTTTAATCTTTGTTATTAAAAAAATGAGAACAAAGATTTTTATCTTCACCCTCTTTGGCCTAAATATTCTTTTTTTTTTTTTTTTACCTTAAAAGGCTTCGTCTTTATAATAGGGAAATTAGTTTGGATGTCCTGCTTAGACAACTTGCAAAATAGTAAAACCAACATGTAAAAGAATATGAAAAGTGATATTTCTAAAAGAAACCATGATATGAGTTTTTCCCATATTGCCCACCCCCCTAAGCTGTGGTTTTTGTATAGGGTGTGAATTCTGTATAGAAAATTATTGCATGACTGAAGTAAAGCCATCTCTCTTTCTCACCCATGCACATTCACTCATGCACACACACACACACAAAAAATGTAAAGCTGTATTTAAATAGTCGAGCTCCATGGGGGGAGACGGTTCCAGAATTCGCGATGCAGTGTTGGTGGTGATTATTAAGAACTGTGTGCATCCAATGGAGAAAAGTGAGTTTTATATTATTCCTTAGTTGTTTGAAACGGATTATATATGTGTAGATTTAGACATCTTTAAGTAATTAGTTCATAAAACCACTCGAGAGAAATGATAAATCATGCCTTGTCATTGGGAAACAATGAACGCCATTGCAGAATAATTATGCACGATGTTTGGAGGTAGGTTTGTTCTTTACCAATTCATATGTAAGGAATAGTCATTTATAAGTTATAATGTGCCTGTTAAAGCTACTATATTGTGCTAAACATTATGTCCAACTGATAATATTGTATAAGTAATGATAATGGTAAGTAATAAACATTTAGTCTTGTTTTGTGTATTTCTGCCACACAAAATGATACGAGAAGTTTTCTCTTCCCACTACACACTTTTTTCAACACTTACAGATTAGAAATGTCATGCAGTGCCTACTTTACACAGGATTTTCCCAACCATTTCCCATACATGTGAGGCCATCCTTAAAAATATTTTGGTTTGCAGTAACAGTAATTTTTTTTTTTAAAAGGGTCGGTAGGTCGGTCTATATTTTTTTTTTTCAAGTTTCAATGTAAAAAAAAAGTAAATTTTTGTGATGGTGATGACGTCGGTATGAATTTAAACAAATTAGCATATCGTGACGTCACTGACTGGGTCTTCAACCCGTGCCCTCGGGCGCATCATTGCAAACCTCATTTTTGATGCAGGATATATATATAGACCACAACAAAATTTAAATCTTTGTCAAAAACATGTTTATTACATGAATTTCAGGTGAGAAGAAAAAAAAGGTACTGTTTTGCTTGCATCCACCGCTACGTATCAATGCAACCTACAAATGAGAGAACGTTTACTTTGCTTTCTTGGGTTGTCACTTTCATGAAAAAAATCCTGTTTGATTTGAGTGACGAGTGTTCATTGAATCGATTGTAAAATCGATTTTGCATGTCTAAATAAGTTTTATACGGCAAAAAACACCAAATATAGGTGAATCCACGGACAACAGGAAGGAGGGATATAAAGATTCAATATATTGGTAAAGACCAATATTTCTGATGATTTATTGGTGTGAAGTTACGTGCACAATGACAAACAGAAGTGCAACATTTTCGAAAAACAATAAGCAGAGTGGACTGTCATAATGCAAAACATTTACTGCAGGCTTCAACATGGCTGTGTTTACAATTAAATTTTCGAATATTCTTTTATATATATATAAAAGAGAGAACATCAATGTGGAGAAGATCTTGCTTACGTCCAAACTGAAACCAAGCCGTTCACACAGAATGCATATTTCGCACATTTTCTAGAGGGACACCAGACTCGCGTCTAGCACAAGAGAGCCGCATGTTTAGAGAGACATGTAAAATTAATGTATTTAATTATATATATTTAATTTAATTTTCTAAAAATATCTCGAGACTTTATGTTGGGTTTTTGTTCCCCATCCCACTCCATCTCATGTTTTTAAATGAAAAAATGTATCCTGTGTGACTGGTTTTCCGCCCTTTTTATTTATTTAACAATGCATGCATACATGACACTGTTTTGTTTATAGTTCTTTAAGCAACTTAATTAATAATAATTGGTTAATAAATATTATTTTATATATTATGTTGTTTTTTCACAGTCATGTATTCTAATGCTTTGAATAAACGTGCAGTAATATTTTGCTCGATGCGCTATCTTGAGGCCTCAGGATCGAATCTGTATGCATGAGACTGTCTGAATACCGGCTGAATTCACATTTCTGTTGTAAAAAGAGAAACATTGTGCAGAAGTATTATTTGCTGTTATGCGTGTTTGTCCGAAGCTTCAGTTGCTCTGTGACGCCTGTTAAAAAAAAAAAAAAAAAAAACCTGGACGCGCTCCGAGAGAAGGTCGTTAAATTCATTTTCTTATTTTCGTTTTCGAAACTTGTGTTGGTTGATTCGTGCAGTATATTTTCGAACATAAAGTGACAGTCGAGACGGTCACGGTTTTAGACAGTAGAGAGGAGAAGGGATGGGAAAAGATCTGGGCACAGTTTTTCCAGAACTTCGTGCCAAGTTAAAGCGGTGTCAAGCTTTTTTAATGAATTTTTAGATGTATTATGGAGCCCGAACCCGTATGACTTTGAACAGTGACCGCGAACATTTAGTTTACTGCAGCCGCAGCCATCATTACCAAGCGCGAACCGTTGACTCTGACACTGAGAGTATGAGACGAAGCAAACGCACAGGACACAGTGTGACATCCGTTAACCAATAGTGTAAACATACATGACGTCACGGGTTTTTTTTTTTTTAATTAAAGAAGATAGCCTTCATTTGTACGTAGGCCTAGGGAATTTATATATTCACAATACTTACTTAAATATAATTAATAGTATTTAATTGCTTTTCTATTAGTTGTTTGAAGAGTAAAAAAAAATTGGTCGGTCTTAACGCAAATTTACAATCGGCAAGTCGGTCGGACTAAAAGCAAAAAAAATAAAAAATTTAGTCGGCGCTAAATTGACAGGGTCGGTCGGGTTACGGCAAACAAGATTATTTTTAAGGATGGCCTGATCGGTGTAAATCTGCAGAGAGCTCTGTTACCAATCTCTTTTGGACATGTGCTAAACTTTATCATTTTTGGTGTAAAATATTTAAGTGTTTTTCTGACATGTATGGTTTTGAGTTTAAGCCTGATCCAGAGATTGCATTATTTGGATATTCTGCTTTTTTGTCAGACCATAATGTCTCCGTATAAAGCACCATTATTTACGGAATGATTATTGCTAAAAGCATCATTGTACAACTTTGGAGATTAGATACTGTTCCTAAGTTCAAGACCTGGTCGACTTATCATACTGGGATATTCTACATGGAGAGAGTCAGGAATGGAATTATGGGTAACCTTGATAAATTCTACAGTATATGGCCACCATTTCCGAATCATCTGAAGTGGTTAAATGCAGACTCTGAACAGTAATGTCAGGTTAAGTATGCTGTCTTTTCTGCCTTTTAAGTGCTTGTTTGTTTATGCATTACCACTGAAACTGCATACACCCTGGCACTTAAGTTTTTTTGCTTGTTTGTTTTTTTCCTTTATTTTTTAGATTTTCAAATGAGTGAGTTCAGCTTTGAGAAAGAAACCAACCAACCTGTTTGTTCCTCAGTCTCTTCTTGTTTCAGACTGAACATTTCTTCAATCCTGAAGTCTTCACTCTCCTCTTTAATAAACGCCATCTTTATATCAGTGTGTCACGAGGATCTCAGTCTCTTCACCAGGACTTTCTCTGTTTAAGAAGAAGAGAACAATGAACAGAGAGCAAAATAAACCCCAACTAAATCTCTCCGTCAGCTCCCGAATTCAGTAGTCCGCACACTAGTTCAGTACTCCGCACACTAGTAAGGGAGTCAGCACACTAGTTCAGTAGTCAGCACACTAGTTCAGCAGTCAGCGCACTAGTTCAGTAGTCAGCGCACTAGTTCAGTAGTCAGCGCACTAGTTCAGTAGTCAGCACACTAGTTCAGTAGCCAGTGCACTAGTTCAGTAGTCAGCGCACTAGTTCAGTAGTCAGCGCACTA
Source organism: Carassius carassius (assembly GCF_963082965.1). Classification (NCBI taxonomy): domain Eukaryota; kingdom Metazoa; phylum Chordata; class Actinopteri; order Cypriniformes; family Cyprinidae; genus Carassius; species Carassius carassius. The sequence goes on along the minus strand of NC_081755.1, from coordinate 608,233 downwards.
GTTCAGTAGTCAGCACACTAGTTCAGTAGTCAGCACACTAGTTCAGTAGTTAGCACACTAGTCCAGTAGCCAGCACACTAGTTCAGTAGTCAGCGCACTAGTTCAGTAGTCAGCTCCCTAGTTCAGTAGTCAGCGCACTAGTTCAGTAGTCAGCACACTAGTTCAGTAGTACACTACTGAACTAGTTCAGTAGTACACTACAGCTCCCTAGTTCAGTAGTCAGCACAATAGTTCGGTAGTCAGCACACTAGTTCGGTAGTCAGCACACTAGTTCAGTAGTCAGCACACTAGTTCAGTAGTCAGCACAATAGTTCGGTAGTCAGCACACTAGTTCAGTAGTCAGCACACTAGTTCAGTAATCAGCACAATAGTTCAGTAGTCAGCACACTAGTCCAGTAATCAGCACAATAGTTCAGTATCAGTGTGTCACAAGGATCTCAGTCTCTTCACCAGGACTTTCTCTGTTTAAGAAGAAGAGAACAATGAACAGAGAGCAAAATAAACCCCAACTAAATCTCTCCGTCAGCTCCCGAATTCAGTAGTCCGCACACTAGTTCAGTACTCAGCACACTAGTTCAGCAGTCAGCACACTAGTAAGGGAGTCAGCACACTAGTTCAGTAGTCAGCACACTAGTTCAGCAGTCAGCACACTAGTAAGGGAGTCAGCATACTAGTTCAGTACTCAGCACACTAGTTCAGTAGTCAGCACAATAGTTCGGTAGTCAGCACACTAGTTCAGTAGTCAGCACACTAGTTCAGTAGTCAGCACACTAGTTCAGTAATCAGCACAATAGTTCAGTAGTCAGCACACTAGTCCAGTAATCAGCACAATAGTTCAGTATCAGTGTGTCACAAGGATCTCAGTCTCTTCACCAGGACTTTCTCTGTTTAAGAAGAAGAGAACAATGAACAGTGAGCAAAATAAACCCCAACTAAATCTCTCCGTCAGCTCCCGAATTCAGTAGTCCGCACACTAGTTCATTACTCAGCACACTAGTTCAGCAGTCAGCACACTAGTAAGGGAGTCAGCACACTAGTTCAGTACTCAGCACACTAGTTCAGCAGTCAGCACACTAGTAAGGGAGTCAGCACACTAGTTCAGTACTCAGCACACTAGTTCAGTACTAAGCACACTAGTTCAGTATCAGTGTGTCACGAGGATCTCAGTCACTTCAGCAGGACTTTATCTGTTTAAGATGAAGAGAATGAACAGAGAACAAAATAAACCCCAACTAAATCTCTCCATCAGCGCACAAGTTCAGTAGTCAGCACACTAGTTCAGTAGTCAGCTCACTAGTTCAGTAGTCAGCGCACTAGTTCAGTAGTCATCACACTAGTCCAGTAGTCAGCTCCCTAGTTCAGTAGCCAGCGTACTAGCTCAGTAGTCACACTAGTTCAGTAGTGAGCGCACTAGTTCAGTAGTCAGCACACTAGTTCAGTAGTCAGCGCACTAGTTCAGTAGTCAGCACACTAGTTCAGTAGCCAGCGCACTAGTTCAGTAGTCAGCACACTAGTTCAATAGTCAGCACAATAGTTAGATAGTCAGCACACTAGTCCAGTAGCCAGCACACTAGTTCAGTAGTCAGCACACTAGTCCAGTAGTCAGCACACTAGTTCAGTAATCAGCACAATAGTTCAGTATCAGTGTGTCACAAGGATCTCAGTCGCTTCAGCAGGACTTTCTCTGTTTAAGATGAAGAGAACAATGAACAGATAGCAAAATAAACCCAACTAAATCTCTCCATCAGTGCACAAGTTCAGTAGTCAACACGCTAGTTCAGTAGTCAGCACACTAGTTCAGAAGTCAGCGCACTAGTTCAGTAGTCAGCACACTAGTTCAGTAGTCAGCACACTAGTTCAGTAGTCAGCGCACTAGTTCAGTAGTCAGCTCCCTAGTTCAGTAGTCAGCACACTAGTTCAGTAGTCAGCACACTAGTTCAGTAGTCAGCTCCCTAGTTCAGTAGTCAGCTCCCTAGTTCAGTAGTCAGCACACTAGTTCAGTAGTCAGCTCCCTAGTTCAGTAGTCAGCACACTAGTTCAGTAGTCAGCACACTAGTTCAGTAGTCAGCACACTAGTTCAGTAGTCAACACGCTAGTTCAGTAAATCACCTGACTAGACAAAAACACTCAAAACTAATTCATAAAAGAGCACAAACTATATCAGTTCATAGTTGTGATGTATATACGGTGAATCAGAGTTTGTAGATGATTTACAATAAATCACACTTGCATGAGAACATTTTCAGCTGGTTTTCAATCAAAATTAATCATGGTTTTGTTCTAGTGAAAGTGATGTGACATTCAGCCAAGTATGGTGACCCATACTTAGAATTTGTGCTTTTTTTTGTGCTGCATTTTACCCATCCAAAGTGCGCACACACACAGCAGTGAACACACACACACACACACACACACACACACACACACTGTGAACACACACAGAGCAGTGGGCATCATTTATGCTGCGGTGCCCGGGGAGCAGTTTGGGGTTCAGTGCCTTGCTCAAGGACACCTAAGTCATGTTTTTGGCGGCCTGAGACTCGAACCCACAACCCTAGGATTAGGAGTCAAACGCTCTAAACACTAGGCCAAGACTTCCCCAAAGTGTGGTAACCATGTTTTTTTGGCATATTAGCAATTAGCACCATTTTTTCTACAAACACCATGGTTAAACTATGGTTAGTGTGTATGTTTTTTTTGGCTTTATTTGTAGTAAATCAATGGTTAATAAAAAAAAATTACATATAAGAGATTCTAATTAGGGCTGTGCGATTAATCGAAATTGTAATAAAATCGCGATTTTAGCATGCACGATTTCTAAATCGCTTCATATCACGATTTTTTCTGCGCTCCCAGCCCCAACCTCCCAGTATGCTATCAGAACCAATCAGAATGCAGTGCACCTAAACTGAGCGCGAGAACAGAACAGACCGGGCATAACGACAGATATTCTACAGAAACAGGGAAGATGAGTTCAGGACAGGATAAGGACTTGGTGCCCAAAAAAAAATCAACCTCTGTGGTGTGGGATTACTTTGAATACAGGGTAACACAATAAATCTATTTCAACACCTCAGGCAGCGCCACAAAGAGTTTTATGACCAATGCATGGCAAAAAATCCCCGGACACGAACCAAAGTACATCCCAAACTCATTCGGAACAAAAATCGATAATGCAGGCATTTGCGAGCTGCAAACCATACGACAGAAGTTCAAAAAGGCATAAAGAAATAACCGACGCTATCAAGTATCATTTATGCAAAGATATGGTGCCCGCAAATATCGTCAGTAAAGCCGGCTTCCAAAAAATTGGATATATTTTTCAAGAGTTGCCATCCCTGAGATGTATTCCAAATGCAAGGCCAGTGTTGAATCAGTTAAAACAAGTGAAATACTACGCAATTACTTCAGATATGTGGTCAAGCAGAACATCGGAGCCTTACTTAAGTTTAACGGTGCTCTTTATTAATGACGATTTCGAAATGAAAAGCCGATGCTTGCAAACGTCTTATTTCCCTGATGAGCACACTGGACAGAATCTGTCTCAGGGTTTGAGAGATGCTCTGGCTTCCTGGGGACTTTGTGAGGAGCAGCAAGTGACAACGGATCGAACATTGTGAAGGCTGTCACTCTAAACATTCGTTTAGATTCGTTTTGTTTTGTTTTGCTTAATTGGCGGCGCTGGGTTTGTGCCGGTGTAATGCATTGGTCAAAGTCAGTGTTAGTTTTTTTTCTGACAGACCAGCCCATGAAACACGTAGATCAGCGGCCCATTGGCTCTTTTCTTGATTGACACTGGGCTGGCCCAATCACAACTTTAAACGAGTGAGCGAACAGCAGCAGTGTCAGTGTGTATCTGTAAAAAAAGATGGAGAAGAAACGCAAGGAATGTGCAGATAAATAGCGTGAAAAAATAGAACCAGGCCCTTAAAGCAGACACTGTAAACTGTGTGAAAATATATGTTTTCTTACCTTCATCAGCTCCTGTGGCAGATGATGATAGTGAGGACGGAGGATCAGGAGAGAGATGAGAAAGTGTAGAGCCTGCGGTAAACATAACTACTTTCAAAACACTTAGGCCATGTCATGAGTGTAGATTATTTCCACATCTGCATAGTTGACGATTACCGCAATTCACTAGAAACAAACCATGTTTTCCGCCAAAATAAAAGCTTGATGCAGTTTGCGTCAAAATAAAAGATCATGTGCTTATCTCTTTCAAGTATAGAAATTGCTACAACTAATTAAGAAAGTTTCCTTTATTTTATTCCTTCCTTTTTTTGTGCATTTGTTTTACATAATATGGCTATTACTGTCATTGGATTAATATTATAACTATTATTATGTATAATTGTAATGTAAATAGACACTGTAACTAAAAGAGGTTTGAGTTTTTCTTTGTTTAATTTGCACACTGAATATGGGATGGAGCTTTTAATTTTGAACTCTCAAAGTGCACCAGTTTAATGAATTTAACATTAAAATGCACAAAATTTTCTCACGGGGGGGCATGCCCCCGAACCCCCCTAGAAGGACCGAGGACACACCACCATAGTTTTAACAAAAATCCTGTAAGAAACACTGGTATTGCTATGCCAGAGCCGTTTATAGCTTGTTTTAGGATTCACCGCTGTGGAGTATAGTTCAACTGTATTAATAAATATAACATTTTGACTTATTTCATCTGTTAACTCTCACTCGTTCCTATACTCACTCATTACATGGCATTAGTGGTTTTAATGAATAGGAGTTGGTATGCATATAATTAAGGGCGTGCAAAGCCCGATTTTTTGTCCCAGTCCAGCCCTGTGATCAGACACCCATCCCCATCAAACCCCTGTCGCCATTGCGGCTGCCGCCAAAATCTCACTCTGAACTCAGTTCTAAACTTGAGAGCCCTGTTAAATCTACGAAGAGTTTTATAAATGAGGCCCAGACCGTTAGTGTTTATGATGAGCTGATTCAGACACACGTGACCCTTGAAAACAATCAGAAGTAATGCAGGTAAGTTATATTTGTAGCAATAGCCAACACTACATTGTATGGGTCACAATTATCCATTTTTCTTTTATGACCAAAATTATTAGGTTATTAAGTAAAGCTCATGTTCCATGAAAATATTTTCTACTGTAAATACATAAAAACTTAATTTTTGATAAGTAATATGCATTGCTAGGAACTTCATTTGGACAACTTTAAAGGCGATTTTGTATCTCAGACAAATATTGTCCTACTAACAAACCATACATTAATGGAAAACTGATTTGATTGATTATGTATAAATTATGACTGGTTACGTTTTCCAGGTTCACACATATTTAAGATGACATCTAATCATAACTATGCATTCTTATATAGCGTAATTACCAGTGTTATTAAAATGTAAATATAAATTTAACCTAAAACAGCTGGCTAAAGCAGAACAGGTCCAGAGGCACGTCACATGCTACTAACTTGGACTTTATTGGCAAGAAATACAAGTTAATACTTATATGTATTGTTTTAGGTTGCACTCTTAGGGATGCTTCACCTGTGGTGCTCACACAAAGCAGGTGTTAGTGTGTGGCAGGCACTGCTTTGTGCAATCACACGGTTGCCTTACTCTTTCAAAGTGCTCATTATTCCCAGCTTAATTTATCTGTTATACTCCCTGTGCTTAGCAGCACTGAAAGAGAACAATCAAGACTTAGTAATCAGAGCTATAACAAATTCAGAATTCAACCTTGAGGACAAGCCACTTGTTACCACCATGAACATGTCACCTGACAAGCCAATTGTAGAAAGTGCATTCGGGTTGGTCCAGGAAGGAAGCGTGTTGTCCTACCAGCAGCATCATGGTACATCACACTAAATGATGCCCCATCAACTCCACCTTTGCCTCTTGAAGGACATCATCTTGCTCCATCTAAATGCATGTTTGTTTGCACTGAGGAGGAGCTCTTACACCTTCAAAGTCTAAACACTCCATTAGATATGGCTCAAAAGAATTAAAGAGGCAACACGCGAGCAAAGCTCTTGTCCTGACTGGCATCAGCTTCGCAGATCAAGAGTAAAAGCTTCCAGGTTTCGAGAGATATGTCACTGCAGAGTCCCTCGCAGAGCGAATCATTAGAGGAAGCCGACAGACGGCAGAGATAAAGAAGAGGTGCTGAAATGGAGTCAGAGGTAACAGTGGTATCAGTTTATCTGAACAATGTCAGTTTAATTTAATTTAATCAATGCAGTGATCCTACAATCTGGCTCGCGAGAACCAATTTCCTTTAGTTTAGCTGAGTTTAGCTGTAACCCTAATCAAACACACCCACCTGTGCTTTTCTAATGATCCTGAAGACATTGATTCACATGCTCTCAAAGTAAAAAGTAATCTAGAGTTGATCTCATTTGATCCATGTCTTCATTAATGCCTTGTTTTGGTAGTTGGACAACAGACATGCAACTGTAAAAAGTTGGTTAATGTTAACACTGTGGAAAAGTGTTATGACACCATCAAAAAGATTGTTTTGTTTGATCCTCCTGATGACTCGTTCACTAATCAGAAAGCTTTTATCAATCATAACTGCCATGTCTTTTGTCAGTCTTTTGGTTATCCCACACTGTTTAAAGATCTCCCTGTCACTCATAGACCCAGCATAAAGCTGAGAGACAATGTCACTGGTCCATGAGGAGCTATTCCAATAACTGCGTTTCCACTGTCGAGCTTAAACCAGGCGTGCTAGTGCGTGCCAGGGCCAGTCGCGTTTCCACTGTCACTTCCGGGGCTTGATCGTGCCTCGCCGGGGCTTCCTCGGGGCCAACGGCCGGGGTTTTTGGGCCCGATGAAAACCTTGGGCTAAAGCGGGCCAGCTGGGGCTAGAGGAGGGGTTATGAACAAAGGCGGAGTTTCTCCGAGTCTGGAGAGCTCAGCGCTGCGGATCATTTCAGAAAGATAACAGCTTTAACACCGGTATTAAAGACTTTTTTAAAATAAGTCAAGATCAAAACACACTTTCAGTCAGCAGCGAGTGTTTGAAATAACTTGATCCAATGTGGATTATAATCACTAAACAAGGCAGAAATATTTATAAATGATGTAAAAGACTATGCACGCTAAACATGTTACCATAGTAAACATGGTAAATATGACCGCTTGAAGAAATCAGACGTCAGCTTCTTATTCTCTATCACAATCGTGTATTTATTTAGTAACTTATATTATCTGTCACAAGCCTCGTCTCGAGAGTTTAGCTCACGTTGCCTATCGTAAAAAAAATATTATAATGTTTTTTGTTCGGGAGCTTTTATAAAAATAGAGATATTATCATTCATTTTAAATGTATAGGCTACTGTGGCTACAAATAAACACACACAGACTCGACTGAACAAGCAGGCTATTTCCATAAGCGTTAAAATAGAAATAAGTGTATTTATGTGTGATTAATTCTGAGTCCTGATAAATTAAATCAATATGATCAATGTATCACTTATTCTATAGTAAAACATTGATGCTTTTGAATCTGAATATATAACAAAGCATGCAAACAAACGGCAGCTTTTATCATGTTCGTGTGTGATCGCGCATGTTCCAGTGACTTATTTCTTAGTTTTCTGATAACTTCTCTTTGTTGGTGAAATGATGAGGTTTCGTGACGTTGTTCCTGAGAGGCGTGTAAAGGGCGTGTTTCAGTGATGCGCAGCAGAGCTTCAGGCCCGATGGTGGAAACCCTGCGCTATTCTGGCCTCGGTGCTACTGGCCCGAGACTATGAGCCCCACCGGCCCGCTTTAAGCCCTGGCTCGCACTGGCCCGACAGTGGAAATGCAGCTACTGGGGCCTTTCATTGTGCAGTGAGATTTGTAATTTGAGTACATCTGATCTCAGTGCAGTCAATGATGACCTGTGTGTTTGGGAAATCAGTGAATTCTCCAGTGAGGTTAGATTTCACATCAGCTGCTGAAATCCACACACACACACTCATCCCAGAAGTGTATAGAGGTAATTTGTCCACGTCTAAATGAGCGTGTATACAGGCTACGGCGGATGAGCGCATTTCTTATCGTTTTCTTAAAAAAAAAACTGTTTTATCTGCTAATGTCATGTCTTTCTGAAGACATCTGGTGATGATTTCATGTCAACAGCACCTTGGTGACATGTTCAACTTATTTTACTGAAAATTATGTAATGACTTAATTGAATCAAATATGAGAATAAAAACTGATAATAAAGAATAAATAATATTTCTTGTATAATAATGCACT